>NC_091122.1:35466789-35804289 GCF_040183065.1 Periplaneta americana
ATACAATGCGTGCAGTTTTGGGTTGTGCAACTTTTTCCATTCTCCTGTAACTTCAATCCTCTTAGCCCCAAAAATTTTCCTAAGAACCTTATTCTCAAACATCCTTAATCTCTGTTTCTCTGTCAAGTGAGAGTCCAAGTTTCACAACCATACACAACAAACGGTAATATAACTGTTTTATAAATTCTAACTTTCAGATTTTTTGACAGCAGACTAGATGACAAAAACTTCTCAACTGAATAAAAATAGGCATTTCCTATATTTATTCTGCGTTTAATTTCCTCCCAAGTGTCATTTATATTTGTGACTGTTGCTCCAAGATATATGATTTTTTCCACCTCTTCGAAGAATAAATTTCCAATTTTTATATTTCCATTTCGTACAATATTGACGAGACATAATCATATACTTTGTCTTTTCGGGATTTACTTCCAAACCTATCGCTTTACTTGCTTCAAGTAAAATTTCCGTGTTTTCCCTAACCATTTGTGAATTTTCTCCTAACATATTCACGTCATCCATATAGACAAGAAGCTGATTTAACCTGTTGAATTCCAAACCCTCTCTGTTATCTGAATTTTCCTAATGGCATATTCTAGAGCGAAGTTAAAAAGTAAAGGTGATAGTGCATCTTCTTGCTTTAGCCTGCAGTGAATTGGAAAAGCATCCAACAGAAATTGGCCTATACGGGCTCTGCTGTAAGTTTCACTGAGACATATTTTAATTAATCGAAATAGTTTCTTCAGAATATCAACTTCTATAATAATATTATATAAAACTTCCCTCTTAAGAGAGTCATATGCTTTTATGAAATCTATGATTAACTGATGTACTGTACCCCTATGCTCTCATTTTTTCTCCAATATCTGTCGAATACAAAAAAATCTGATCAATAGTCGATCTATTACGCCTAAAGCCACACTGATGATCCCCAATAATTTCATCTACATATGGAGTTAATCTTCTCAAAAGAATATTGGACAAAATTTTGTAAGACGTCAACAAAAATGATATTCCTCGAATGTTACTACAGTTTGTCTTTTTCCCTTTCTTAAAAATAGGTACAATTATGGACTTCTTTCATTATTCTGGTACAATTTCCTTTTCCCAAATAGCAAGTACCAGTACAAGCTTATAAATTTCGCTAGATAATGTGCTAATGAACTGTTCATTAATATGTTTTTATGATACCGGTACTTGGTGCACTTGCTGTTTTTACGTTCATGGATATTTAATTTCTTATGCTCCTGATGACGCCGGATAAACCTAAAGTACTTGTAGCCACTACTTGTTTTTACATGCTATTCACTTATTGAACGATGCATAATAAACAGTCAAATGAAGGTTCTTTTTATCATCATTTATTTGAAGTGAGTAATCAAGTTTTTGTGTTTTTATCACTGATATACGTAGTCAGCAAATTAATGTTCTATTAATTATATACTTTATTATTACTGGTGGTAATGTTGAAAAGATTTAAAATATATTGCACTGCACTAATATTAGAATGGAATTTTAGCAGTCACAAATTCAATATTTTTGGTGTCAGATTCAATTTTTTGTTGCCAAGTGACCTGGCACCTGAGTATTGTCTCATGCCTGTATCAGTCAGTACAGGCAATGATCCTAATGTAAATAACAACAATTTATAGTGGCGGCTTACATCAGGTGTGCAATCTAGTAACATTGAAAATTATTGAGTTTGTTTAGTTCTGTTCATATTTATATTTGATTTCTAAGTTGTTTTGTAAGCTCATTTTGGATTGTTTTTTCAAGATAAAAATAATGAATTTCTTTCAGACTGAATCATTCCTATGTATATAACATCACAAAGTCACTTTTCAAAGTAGTTGTTAGAAGGCTTAACTTTCTTGTTATATAGAATTAAACTACTTTTTTGAAAAAAAAAAAAAAAAATTCTTACACACACACACACACACACACACACAACTCGTTTCTTCATTTGCTTATACCGCTTATATGCCTGCCTTTAATTAATTTAGATAGGCCTATTACTTTCTCATCATTTGTGAGCTGCCACAAAAGGCAAAGAGTTCTTTAAGCATATTGGCCTATAGCTATCGGTACTACCTCTTATATCTTCAACATAACCAAGTCCAATATTACAATATAGCATGTGAAAACTCACTTCATAGTACGCTTGTCAATATTACGTAACTATTAAATCAGTACAAAATACCAAAATCCCAATGTGCCATTGCCTTTGAACAGAAGACATTCCTAATCAAATTACAGTGAATACCACAAAATGGGCAAAGGTCAATCCGGAGTAAACTCTCTCTTTAGGAACTTTTATTACCTGAAGGAGAGTGTTCTGTCGAATTTGGGGAGTGAAGAGAGAATGCGTATCACATCACCCAATTATTTTAATATTTCACTGATGAACTATGAAGTTATTTTGATTAAATAAATAGCGACTTTACTGCGTTAACATTTTAAATTACAGTGTTATTTTGATTGACTAATTTCGATGTTATTTCCATCATCTTCTGAATTCTAGTCTATTTCAAAAAGCGCGCTCAACAAAATAAAATTAAACTGCCAACCTTTACCGAGCAAATTAACCATGCAGACAAACAATACTTGCCTGTTTTCGTCTTTGTGTTCTACGGATTTCGGACTACCAACTGGGCCACAAGCTATAAGCCCCCCTAACCTAAAAAACCATAGGCTTTAAACGTGGATTCTGTATCTTATTCTCCTAAAACAGTGGTCTGTCATTACTACACTTAAAAGCCTACCTGTTCCTTTCGAGATCTCGGCTCCTTTCAAATGCATGAAGGACTCTATTACATCTATGACGTAAATTTGGCATATCGTATTTTAAAATATTTCCGACAGTGACTAGAATTCCACGTTTAACCGGTCTTCAAAATAATATAATATACTTTTTTTTATAACCAAAATCATACTGAACAAACTACAGAGATATTTTACACTTTGATGAATGCAAAGAACTTCTATTGAATCCAATAAGACAGCTAATAAAATGTTTTATATGCATCTATTCATAAATCTGAGTTACATTAAAACACCTGTTTTCAGATCACACTAATCACTGGCAAATTATTTTCCGAAAAATGTTTTTCTTTCATATGGAGTGTGTTCTGCTTATGTTTTGTACGATTGATGAGACAAATAATAATTGTGGTACTGCGAACTGCGCACAATCTTGCATCTTATAAGACTCGGATGAAAAAGAGCATCTAATGGAAAGTACACCAAGGCTTGGCCATCTTGACTATTATTAGCAGTTGCTGAGAATGATTCATTATTCTGTGGTTATTGGTTAGACGCTGAAGGACTTCTGTAAAGTGTTGGTGTGGCAGTAGGAAGAAGATTAAATTTGTGTGTTACAGTATACATATTGTGTTGAAACCAAAATTGGTAGTTCAACATGAGTCTTCAGTGGACAATTATCGCAACATTCCTGTACGCTGAAATAGCAGTCGTTTTACTTCTTGTATTGCCAGTTGCATCACCTCAACGATGGCAGAAAATTTTGAAGTCAAGATTTTTACAATTCTTGGGCAACCAGGCATCCGTTTACTTCTTGGTTCTTCTAGCAGTTCTGGTTCTTTTCTTCTTGGATGCCATTCGTGAAATGAGAAAATATTCCAGCGCTGAAACAACAGAGGCAACTCATTCTCATCTTGATGCAGAAATGCAGGTAAATATGCGCCTGTTTCGGGCCCAGCGCAATTTCTACATTTCTGGCTTTGCCCTCTTCCTGTCGTTGGTTATTCGCCGGTTGGTAATTCTAATAGCGCAGCAGGCAACACTCTTGGCTCAAAGTGAAGCAGCAATGCGTCAGGCACAATCTGCAACCACTACAGCTCAGAGTTTGTTGGCCCAAAATCAAACCAGCAAGGCACAAAATGATACGAATGAAGCTCACGATAAAGAAGTTACAGATTTGAAGGAGAAGTTGGCCAAGGCAGAAAAGGCACTTGAACGTGAAAGGATTGACAAGGATGCTTTGAAAACTCAAGCAGAATCCGTAAATAAGGAGTATGATCGCCTGAACGAAGAATACCGCAAACTTCAAGCCAAATTAGAAGCTGGAGGTGGTGAACATAAGAAGGACGCATAACATACTCAATTATACACCTGTAATAATTTGTGATTATATCACAGTTTGAAAGAAGCCTTACAGTGTTGCTAATCTAATTATGTAGCTCTATATTTACATAAGTTGGTGGTATTGAGAGGGTAGTACTACTAGTAACACTATGAGACGTAATGGCAGTCTTTATTTTGCCTACAATATAGGCTATATATATATTTTTTTTTTTGTTCCATAACCTCTTTAGCCTCTGCGGCTTCAAGGTAAAGAATTTTGTTACATAACTGAATGACATTCATATTTGAGGCATTATTATAATAAATATATTTACCTAATAAAATGTTTGCATCATTAATCTTTTTTGCAGTAGGGTAAAATTAAAAATTATACAAATGAATATAAAATATGTTGGATTAAATTGTCTCATAGTGTGAATTTTCTGACAAGGTCTACCATATCCATTATTCACAACCCTCTCTTGCTAATACTGTGTGGCATTCAACATATTAAGAAAATGAGACTGATTGTTTTGGTACTTTTGTGGGTGGCTTTTGTTATATTAATGTTATGTTCTTTTTATAACACTAATTTTTTTTTTATTCATGGATATTTGTGTTGAAATAGTTTGGAAGAGGTAGAATTAGTTGAGTTTTGACATAATACAGGTCGTGTATATAACAAAAATTGTATCTTCTCTGTACAGACCTCGGATAATTACTGCTGTGTATCAAGTGTCGTAAATTAAATCCGTTATCTTGGATTTGAACTACCGTAAAGTTAAGATACATCTTATTTAAACTCTGTATTTTGCACCTTAAATTTCACACTTGTTGTATAAGTCTTTCAAATAGCTTAATCAAAATATCTTCTAACATATGTTCAACGATTATTCCATATACGTTTTGTAAAACGTTGTTGACTGTAAAAATCAATAAATTAAATGACCTGCATGACGACAGTTTAATATTTGGATTTCATTTTAAATTTTTTTTTTAAAGTTGGGTGACTCATGTACGTGGTATCTTTCAGTTGGTCGAAGTCCAAAGTCTTGTGTTTAATCGCCATGTAATTCTTCTGACTCACACATGGAAATGCTATTTAATACTAATAAAAATGCTCTAAGAGTGTTACTTAAAACGTTTATTTGAAAATATAAAATTCAGTGGCAGTTATGTTGTATTATTTATCAGAGTATAATTAGCTGTATTGCAAAAAATAATAATTTCGAGATGTTTCCAGTATCCTTGACACCGAAAAGTGGTTTTGGGCATTGTTCTTAGTAGCTACAGCTATTTCCTCCAACTGTTCGATTGATTTTGTTCACAGATTTTATTAGGCATTAAGAATTTATTAAATTGGTAATGAATCGCTTGAAATATTTGTCATAATATTTATAGATCACTGAAAGAATGCCATTTGTTGAGTCATCTTCAATGTCTAACCATATATTTATTTTATACAGGTACGAATAGCTGGCCTGCCTAACCTCACTTGGTGTGAATCTAAACTTTTCCCTAAATTAATTTGTGATAGGCTATAAAATGAAAGTGAAAATCAATAGCATAATGAAAGTAATGAAGTGTCTGTAACCTTCACAATAAATGCTGGAAATGTTCTCCACTAGCATCCAAACACTTTTGTGCAGATGAGGTGGGCTGTAGTTATTTGTGCTCAACTCTGTATCATGTCCAACACCATCATAACCTGAAACTTTCCTTTCACTAGTTTCATCCTGTGTAGTAGCATAGGTGAAATGGAAGAAGCATTTCTATTTAGTCTTGCAGCTGTTTATTTTGAAAATTTTATTTTAACTTAATATTTAAAGACAAGATCGCAAATATAGTAATTTCATTGTGAAAGGTTGTGTAAAAGATGAGAGAATTCTTTCATCAAACCCATTTTTCAAATTTGATAGTTGACATATTGCCATGAACTGTGATTGGGCTCAAGATGTAGGTGTAATGTGTACGAAAAAGAGGTAAGTTTTCTTTGGGACAGCTGTGTAGCATTTAGTGCTTGCATAGACTTGAGATTGGCATGTCAGGTGCCTAGGGCTAACACTAAACTTGAAGTTATTAGTGACATAACCTACATCCAGCCAGCGGTGTACTTCACAGTATGAAGTTAGCTTGAGTATGTCAATAGTACTTAAATAAAAGTCTCCCCCCCCCACTTAACTGTTATCAACTAAGCCTTAAGGTTGCAACTTGCATTAGTAAAAGGAAAAAAAGAGGTGATTACTCAATTCAATTTGTGAATGCCTGCTGAGAAATGACATCTATTTTGCCTATCGGACACAAACTATTAGTTCTCTACCACATGGATTCTGCACGTAATCTAAATGATATATGTGCAGATGTTTTCACAAGTGGTAAAAAGGACACCATTGTTGAGTTAGCCGTCCGAAGACAGGTTGGAACCTCATAAGTGACGCCAATAAGGCAACTAAGCCAGGAAATGAGGTAGGATGGCCGGTTACTTTCCCTTTCCATTGCATACATATAGAGGATCCATAAGGAACGGAAATATATACTCATTTTTGTTATGCAGTGATATTTCAATCTACAATTAGGGGTTTTCATGGTTTCTCAGTCACAAAGGGAAATGGCAGATTGAAAACTTACATACCATGATTCATCACTGCCTCAATCATCAATATCATACACATTAATCAAAATCTAAAATCAGTTACATGAAACACAAGCCATCTTCAACAGGAACTCAACAATAGTAACAACAGCCTACTTTAGTACTGTATACCCACAGATCCTAACACTTAATATGATATGGTTCAAGCAACAATATTAGACTTTTCTATTGATTGTCTCTCCATCACCTATAAAAAAACATCTGCATGTATATCATTTATGCCATAACACTGCTTACTGATATTTGCAGAGCTTACGAAATGTTACGGCTTCAGATAGTGTTTCTATCTGGAATTTCGTATTATTCAGCAAAGTTATTAATAAAGAAAAATTAGAAAATACTAAATAATGATACAAGTAATAATAATAATGTTATCGAAAATAAATCTTGGTACAAAATTAAAAAATACAATAAAAATGTTAAGATCACAGACTTCATTGGCATATTAGAAAACAAATCGATAATCAGAGAATGAGACATGACTGAGCTACAGATGGGGATTCTTCAATATTACAATAAAATTATATATTCTGTAAAAGCAGAAATATCTCTAAAATTTCGAGATGGTGACATATACACAAATTTCATTTTACAGTGACAAATTTCAATAACAGAGACTTTGAAATTACCCTGGAGAATTACATGTGCTCTAATGAAAAAATATCTTCTCAATAGCGGACATTCTCTAGAACTCGTAACTTCTTATCACACACTTCTACTCTGCAACAGAACAGTCAACCACTGCAGAGCTTCCCTTACAAGCAAGACTGCAGTACAACAGGTAAGAAAGGTGATGTCTAAGGACTTAAATTCACTTCTGATGTAGAACTGTATTTATAAAATACATTTCAGAAAGTGACAAGGAAACGGACAATAATTTCAAATTTCTTTAAAATCTAAGATATAGAATTAAAGTTGAAGGTTTCAAATTATTCACTTTTTTTTTTTTTTAACAATGTAAAATATTGTGCAGTATTCAACACTTTTTAGTGGTAAGTACTTCTGTATAAAAATTCTGTTCAAAATTATAATTAGTAAGGAACTGAAAATAAATAAGAGAGATGTCAAAATGCAGTATAGTTTAATTTTTTTATTTTCCCAATAGTGTAAAGTTACCATATGTCCCCGTTTCTCAGGGAGTCCCCGAATTTTGCTTTCTGCCCCCAAACAAAATTCGTCCCCGGATTTAATAATTTGTTCCCACATATCCCCGGATTTTCAGTGTTAATAATTAATATGATTTAATGCTCCTTGCATATTGCTGTGATAAATTCTGCTAATGTAATTTTGCCGCTTTTTCATGATGCCATAATCAAAAATGAAGGTGAGGACGTAATTGCTGTCTAGTCTTCCATTGTTATCGATAGTAGAAAAACTGAACTTCAGGAAGGAAGTGTTTTTTGGGAATTTTTAGAAATGGCTTTTATTTCACAACAGAATTCTCAGTATCTCTCTTGAATTTATAAAAATGCTGTTTAATATCCCAGTGCCTGGGTTATTCATAAGGTATCTATGAAATGTACTTATATTGCTTCCTCTAGGAAGAGACTAATTTGAAGAGAGTCCATTATTTTTTTTCAAATGTAAATAAACTTGGCATGGATGAAGATAATTGAAGGGGTCAGAACCATAGTGGGCCAAGCGCCATTTACTAAAAACAGAGAAAGCAAGGGTTAAAGTTAAGTGAATACTATAGTTTAATGAAGATTGTCATGCCATTTAGTTTCAACGTGCATACTTTATATTACTAACTATATGTTTCATTGAATTATGTTATTCAATTAATTTTAACTCTTGTTTTCTCAGTTTTTAATATATGGCGCTTGGCCCACTATGGCTCTGAACCCTTCAATTTGATTAAATTTCTTGCGTGAAAAAATATGTGACTTGAGAGAAAATGACAAAGTGGAATGACAAAAATGCTACTCTTTGCTCAAAATGGAGTGACTTTGTTAATTTTCTCTGAGAAAATGATTTCCTGTGCACAACTCCAAAAGTTGATTGAACTTTGTGTCTTCCTGAAAGTAATACTTCTGTGGAGGGAGTTTATTCAATGAACATGTGGACATCCCAAAAATCCAGAATGAGTTTAGAAACTGCTCATGCAATATTTGCTATTTTAACCAACTTGGTGACTTGTCAGAAATTTGCATAAAAATTGGGATCTAGAGAAGATCTGCTTACAAAAAATTCTCTTCTGATGGGGGGGGGGGGATAGTAGTTTAGTCTAAATAGAATGAGTACAGTAAAATACCTCGTATCCAGCACCCAAATAACCGACAATACCAAAACAATGGCACTTTTAATATTTTTTACACTATTATGTATTATAATAATCATGAACTGATATTCAGTACTAAAAGTAAACATTGTATGTACCGGTATTTCAAAACTTTATTTTTAAATATCTATATGAAAATTACTAAATTTCAACATGGAAAAAAAAATGTTTATGCAGTACAGTGTGTCTTTACATAACCTATAAACGTATTTTCCAATTATCCAGCACTGACTTTGTCCCACACTTGCTGGACACGAGGAATTCTACTGTACCAGTATTTTAATTCTTTAGAATGTGTAAAAACCATAGAAGTGAACGGCAATGTAACAGAAATGTTAAACATATTTTTTATGTCTATATCTGTCCCCTGAAATTGTGAAAAAAATCTGGTAACATTACAATAGTGAACACTTTAAATACTCATATCATAAATTTTAATTCCTGGGAGGTGCCTGCTATTGGGAAGTTCTACTGTATTTTAATTATTCCCAAAAGCATCAAAATACCACACAGTTCCAAACAAAGGAAATGACAATATAAAATTGCGTCATATTCTGTTCAAATATAATAGAATTGCAAATGCACAAATCATAAAGAACTTTGAAATATTTTAAATTAAATAGGTATAAAACAGTCATATAGTAACAAAACTATATCACAACAGAATAAACAGAGAAAGATATTGATAATTCGAAAAATATAAACCAAGAGAAAGATATTTACTATAGTCACGATGCTGTTATTCCCGGCGTGACTCCTCCTCTTTGCTTACGTCTTAGGAAGTGAAGGCTCTATAAAGTCTAGGTAGGTAGTATCGTTCACCATTTTTGTTCTTTCGTTGCCGAGCTACCATACGAGGAATCTATTTGCCACACCGTTAAACATTATCATATCGTAGCTCCTATGATAATAAATCAAACCCACTGTAATTCAGCGAATAATTGAGCGGCAAATAACGTCCTCATGTGCTTTCTGCGAACGCCAACGAAAGAGCCAAAATGGCGGGCGATTATATTAAGTATTTATCGAGTCTTAAGAAATGAATATCATCTTCATCAGTGAATCACAAGATGTACACGTTTAAATGTAGCCATCCTGCAACGCGATTGGCTGCCGGAAATTAGAGCAACGGGGCTATATGTCAAGCTATGAAGAAATAGTGCTTAAGTGAACAGGTTCAAAAATAGTCCACAGAAACAGATGATGATATAATAAATTAATTAATTAATGTACTCACATTATCATGATAGTTCTTCCTGCCTTCACCACTCTAGTAAAGTTCCTTGAACCATATAATTTGTTTTAAGTAGTTTTCTTTTTTCTTCTGATAGTGTCTTCAGTTAAACTGAACACACTATGTTTTGAACTTAAAGTTTCAAACATTGCACTTCCTTCATTTCCAAGCTTTTTTTTTACTATCAATTTCTTCATGACTGTAAACACATTGTACTGAAACAATGGTGATGGGGAAAGAGGGAAAACAAATTACAGGTACACACTAAAAAAAGGAAAGGTGAGAAGTATATTCCTCTCTGAGTGAGAGAGCGAATAACTCAGAAGGTTAGTTACAATGAAACAAAATAAACTTTTTAACATCTTGGTCATTCATTTTCATATACGCTTATATTTTAAATTATATTATATACACGATATTTGTCAGGTAAGTATGTATCATGTCCACCAGAAACTGACTGAAAAACTCAGACTGAGTGAACGAACATGATGCCACCACTTAGGAGGAATATATAGCATTTCTCCCTGTCTCAAATGGCATTCCCATGCTTTGGCATCCTTGAACAACGGAAATGTATCATAATCAGGGTTCTCAGGGTCCACCTGGGCTGTATTACTGAGAAGAGATCCTTCATGTGGATACAGTTTTTCTGAATCATCAGGGTGATACAGAAGAATGCGCTTCTCCCCAACAACCTGAAGAAGAAATACAAGAAATAAAAACAATCCGATTTCCCATTACAGTATAACCTTCGTTAACCAAACCTTAACAGAAAACCAGTTTCACTGAAACAAGTCATGTAATCGAATTTTTATAAAGAAATTTAAATGTTCTACTATGTACTGTATTTATACAAAATTTATATCATATGATGTTATGCTACACTTAGGGTGACCAGATTCACATTGATGAAAAAGAGGACACAAAACTTAAAAAACGAGGACATTGTTGGAAAAAAAAAAGAGGACAAAATATGTACTTAGATTTAAGCTTAGGTCTATATTATACTTTAAATTACGTCAATATCTATTTTATTACAAAACAATTACGATAAAACTTAATAATAGTTAATCATCAGTGTGGTTTTAGGCGTAATAGATCAACTATTGACCAGATATTTTCTATTCGACAGATAATGGAGAAAAAATGGGAGTATAAGGATACAGTGCATCAGTTACTGTATTTATAGATTTCAAAAAGGCATATGACTCGGTTAAGAGAGAAGTTTTATATGATATTCTTATTGAATTTGGTATTCCCAAGAAACTAGTTCGATTAATTAAAATGTGTCTCAGTGAAACGTACGGTACAGCAGAGTTCATATAGGTCAGTTTCGGTCAGATGCGTTTCCAATTCACTGTGGGCTAAAGCTTGGTCATTTGTTTTCATAAACACTTATATTTTAAATTATATTATGTACACGATATTCTGTATGGTTGTGAAAATTGGACTCTCACTTTGAGAGAGGAACATATGTTAAGGGTGTTTGAGAATAAGGTGCTTAGGAAAATATTTGGGGCTAAGAGGGATGAAGGTACAGGAGAATGGAGAAAGTTACACAACACAGAACTGCACGCATTGTATTCTTCACCTGACATAATTAGGAACATTAAATCCAGACGTTTGAGATGGGCAGGGCATGTAGCATGTATGGGCGAATCCAGAAATGCATATAGAGTGTTAGTTGGGAGGCCGGAGGGAAAAAGACCTTTAGGGAGGCCGAGACGTAGATGGGAAGATAATATTAAAATGGATTTGAGGGAGGTGGGATATGATGATAGAGAATGGATTAATCTTGCTCAGAATAGGGACCAATGGAAGGCTTATGTGAGGGTGGCAATGAACCTCCGGGTTCCTTAAAAGCCAGTAAGTAAGTAAGTTAAAATATGAAAGTCAAGGGAACTATAATATTAAAGAGGACAGAAAATATCTATTTATATTTAGGCTTAGGCCTATATTATGTCAATATTTTATTACAAGATACTTATGATAAAACTTAATAATATGAAATCATTTTACAGTTACTTACAAATGAAAGCAACGGCCATAACAAGTAGGGGCAAGGAGAATTATGTTATGATCGTTTGCAAAGAGTACCTATATTCCGTCAATGCGGCTGCCACCTACAGACAAATTACTCGAAAAAGACGTCAAATCAGATAATTTCAACATATCAGGCATACAAGTTACGAAAAGGAGGACATTTCTCGATTTTTTAAAAATCCGCCTGGACTCCAGACAAAGGCCTAAAAAGGACATGTCCGGACAAAAGAGGACGTCTGGTCACCCTAGCTACACTCATTATATTTATTTTTAATTTCAACAATTTATGGATAACATATAAAGACAAACTCAATCACTGTATCCTTTGCCCCTATCAACAGAATAAACATAGCAGAATCTCTGATGCATGGTGGATAACTCAAATGTCAATCAGTTACTTAAGCTGAATGAAGATTTTGAGAAAAATGTAAAACATGAACCCATATTAAAAATCATCAAACACAACTCCTGAATCTAAATTCATGGCACTGTATTTTCATATCATTTAATTAATGATCTGGATTTAATTTTGATAGATTAATTCTTAATTTATAACTATATTTATTCGACTATATTACTTAAGCTTAATTGTTATTAAACATGGAGCCAATGACTGAATTTGAAAATTTCCTAATATAAAACTGGTAATAATTATGAAAGTAAAGAACTTTTGCACTGTTTCTACCTGTCTAATTTTTTTCTTTATGGAATCAGAATAAATACCGATAGCTCTTTGTATTGTATTTATTTACATTCCATGTTATTCATACATTGCTTCACAGCTAGAATATGAAACATGTCAAAAAAATCTTAATAGTACTACCACAGTCTAGTATATACAGTCACGAAGCTTGACTTGTTGAGGGTACTACGAACAATAGACTGTGCCAGTATTATTTCACATTGTCTGTAATGGGGCGATAGTAGCGATCCTAGTGGTTAGCAACTATCTATGGATGCATATTTCCTACATATTGAGCTTCGTAACTGTATATACTAAACTGTGGTACTATAAAGTCTCAATTACAATCACAGTCTAGTTGAAATATATACAGAAGAGTTTTACAATATACTAGACAACACAAGGGGTTGGTATCAATACTTAATACAAGACAGAAATATTCATGCAGTGTTGTTGAATTTCAAAAATTCATCTACAGAATGTGAGAAATTAGGTACTTCTTTAATTTTGCCCTAAATAATCTTACGTTTTGAGTTTTATATATATATATATATATATATATATATATATATATATATATATATATATATATATATCCCACTGTTTTCTAGCTAATTTAACTGGGAATACTCACTTAATCGATGCACAATTTAGACAGAAATGAAGTATGAGAAAATCATGAACGCAGATTCGTGATACGTTCAGAATGCAGATATGTATTACCACAAATCCATTCCCAAGCAGGCGGGCTTCCATTAGCCCATACTATTGCATTACATGCAACTACAACCTGCGTCACAAATTAGGCCTATAATATACGCATAAAAATAATGTCGGAATTTGTCTAGCTCTTTAGTAACCCTACAAAGATAATTCTCCTGTACGTTTCTAAGCATATAAACATGTACTGAACATAAACAATGTACAGAAACACTTGCCACTGTGGAGATCAGCATCTGTGTTGTAGCACAGCTGACTAAACAATTCGCAGTATTAAGACAATAAATCTAGTTAGGTAAGACGAATGCGTAATATATTCCATAATAATACTGTATCAAGTGTTTATACACCTCCACATCGTTTTTGTGTGGAAAAATATGATTAATCAATAAGTTACTCTGAAATTGCATTTATTTTCAGAATCTAAAACGTCTTCATAGCACAGAATTTCCGCATTAGCAGACTATACCAAACGCAAGTGGAGAATTCGCGCGCTGACGAATCACGTCATGTATCATGGCAACGTAATACATTTCACGTTTCTCCGCGAAGTTTGACACAGTCTCCGGATCGCAATCTTCTGTACCCTCTTGCTTCAAAGGTAATAATGGAGAACAAAAAGTTCGCTCTTTCAAAGTAAAAGAAAACTCTCCATGCGGGAAAATATGGCGTCGGGACCGTGATTTCGCAACGATCGATGCGATAAAACGATAGTTCGAGGAGCGATGGAACCGGGAAAAAATAACGTTATTTATATGGGACTATTTTCGGGACCAAAAAAAGCGGGCGAAAAAGGCGGGGAAAACGACGATAACGGGAACGATGCATCGAGGTTCCATTGTATATGACGTGTGTATGTGTGTGTGTGTGTGTATGTATGTATGTAGGTATATATAGAGGGAGGCTATTAAAAATTTATACTGCCATATATAGTACACAGTAAGAATTTATTATAAGAGAAATAAATTTCATACATACTTGGGTTAGAAGATTGTGTTTAGGGTCATGATGTATGGGTGAAACTGTGCCCTTTGGACCAAACCAGGCATTGATGTCTGTTTCTTCAGTAGTTGTTTCATCATCCAAATTGTCACTGAGACAACAGTATTCTGGCTCAAATATATCTTTACGAAGCTCTGGAACCTGTAACATGTATAATCAGCTATGTTTGGTCTTATATTGTGAAAGAAAATACGCGTACACACAAACTGTATTTTCGTAGTTGGATATCAAAATTATAACAACAGGTTGTTTTGTATCATCACATAAAAAATCTGCATACCTGCTCAAACAAGGGATGTTGTGCCAAGTAACCAACACATTTGCTTTCTCCTGTCTGTGAAGCAATATGGGTCTCAATGAATTCTCCAATCGTCATTAGTTTCTGTGACCATTCTGGATGTGTATAATGGACTCCAAGTTCTATGGGGACAGTACGAGTCCCTGCCACTCTTTTCAGGTAGTTTATATCTTCCCATAAGTGGAGCGCCGGCCAATGACTCATACAACCTTAAACATAACTTTACAAAATACTCCGAAAAGAAAACAGACAAATGATAGTACCTTACTTTCTCATTATACAAAGTATTAATGGAAAATATTGTGAAGCTGCAAAAAAATATGCTGTATATACGCGAATACTCCGCGCACCCTGATGTTAGGAGAGAAAATTAAAAAAAATGGCTGTAATTTGTATTTCAAATAATGCGTGCACCCCAGTTTTTCGCTAAAGTCTGGAAAAAATATGCGCGGAATATTCGCGTATATATGGTATTTCGAACATTACGCGCACATACTTTTTCACCATTCTTGATACCGACAAAGATGTTTTGGCATGTCATTTATCAGTGTACAGCAATTTCCTTTAAACTACTGGGCAGAATTTTGTTAATATTCAATATCTACAAGTTAATGTACTCGAAAATGATGCACAATGCTTAGTGTCTCATTATTTGTTATATAATTTAACATTCATATTACTTTTAATTAAATGTCCATTCTCGTAAATATGTTGTTGTTGTTTTCTAATGCCAGGCGTTTGACAATAAAGTAATTTGACCTCTTGCACTCCAATATTTTTCAAAGATATTCTCATGGTCAGCCACTGAAGCACAGATTTTGAGGTGTTCCGAATCCATTTCTTGGTTTGAGTTGCACAATGGGCAGTTAGGGGACTGATATATTCCAATTCTATGCAGGTGTTTGGCCAAACAATCATGGCCTGTTGCCAATCTAAATGCAGCTACAGACGATTTTCGTGGTAAATCGGGAATTAACTGTGGATTATGATGCAGAGAGTTCCATTTTTTTCCCTTGAGATTGTGTTATCAAATTTTGTTTGTTGAAGTCTAAGTATGTAGATTTAATAAATCTTTTCACAGAGTAATATGTAGATTTAGTAAAAGGTCTGTAAGTAGCAGTGCTGCCCTTCTTTGCTAGTGCATCTGCATTCTCGTTTCCCAGGATTCCACAATGGGATGGTATCCATTGGAATACAATTATTTTATTGAGTGATATTAATTGAGAGAGCATTTTAGTTATTTCTGCTGTTTGAGATGAAGGTGTGTGTTTAGAGACTATTGATAGAATAGCTGCTTTGGAGTCTGACAATATAACTGCATTTTAAATTTATTGATGTGGCATAGAAGATTCCTGAGACTTTCACTTATTGCAATGATTTCTCCATCAAAACTTGTTGTTCCATACCAAGAGATCTATAAAGTGAGAAGAGACACCACGTAACACCTGCACCGGCACCTTGTTCTCTGGAGATCAAGGATCCGTCGGTGTATAAATGAAGCCAGTTTTGTGGAGGGTACCTAATATTAATTGTCTCTAAAGACAATTGTTTTAGTATTTCAGTGTTTACTTCTGATTTCAGTATTTCTTCTGTTAAATTTAGATTATATTCCATATTTAATAGAGTTAAAGGGTTTGGTTTAATTTGTAGGTTTTCTTTTAAATTCGGGATATTGATTTTCTGTTTTAATTCTTGAACAATGGATATGAAACTTTTTTGAGTTTTCAATCTACAGAGAGGACTGTATGAATGCCAATTGTTTCCTGGTAATCTAATAAGTTTTTCATATTCAATCAGTGCTTTTTCTTCTATTGTCATTTTGATGCTGTTAATATTAGTGAGGAATCTCACAGAATCTATTGGAGTTGTTTTTATTCCACCAGTAATGAGTCTGAGAGCTTGGTTTCGAACATATTCTATTTCGTTTATGAAAGGTGAAGTAATTAAAATTTCTCCACAGTATGTCAGCACTGGCTGTATAAACATTTTGTATGTAGGCGATAAAAATGTTCAATAGTCTTCCTGAAGACATAAGAATCATAGCCAAAACCCTGCATTATTTAAGGTAAAACTAAAAAATTACTTAATATCTCACACTTTCTATTCTGTAGATGAATTCTTGACATTTCACAGTACTGTGTAAATATTTTAATACTATTAAATGGTAAACATATTACATTGTATAAAATATTATTGTTATTAAGGTATTTATTCTGTACATATTTCATATTTGCATTTTATATGTATTGCATTTTATTGTTAAACGTAAGCATTGGACATGTTCTTTATTCTATGCTGTGAAGCAAATGTAAGAATATTATGGAACGAATAAATCTATCTAGCTATCTATCTATAATGTACTCGAAAATGATGCACAATGCTCATTATTTGTTATATAATTTAACATTTATATTACTTTTAATTAAATGTTCATTCTCGTAAATATAAAAAACAGTATTAGAAAAATGATTAAAATACACAGGCTACAGATAGCCATTTTATGTTAATTTGTGCAAAAGTAATGACATAAATACACTTAAATAATACAATTCATAAATGTCCTACTTTTGGGACTATAAAAATAGACTACTTTTTGTATGCGATCCAGAAAAAGATAGTTTATCTTCTTATTTGGATGCATAATAAAATGTACCTATGTACCTTCTGAATAGTAATTCAAGGAAATAAACTATAAATAGTAACGGAGTGAGTGTTTTCCGAGCTAAGAGGCCATGATCTATGACGATGTTACATCCAGATGTTTCTTCTACAGTTGCAGTAGACATCATCAGTGGCGAGTTAATCTAGAGCATGCCAGAGACAACTGATGCCTATGAAATACTCATCCCATTACCTACTTACCAGTCAGTTTCACAGGAATTTGAGGACTGAAGTAGGCAGTTCTAAACCCTTCCAAAGAAGGCTTTTCTAAGACATTTAACAACTGTCCTTTAATACCAGGAATATCATATGCCTTATCTGTGTTCTGTTTGATGTTATTCGTAACATGGACTTCTCCTTCTTGTGGTTTTATCCCTAAAAATAAGATATTCAGCTCAATAAAAAAAAAGTATGAATGTACAATAACACTTTTACACACTTCGCAACTGTTTCACTAAAGTCAGTTCACTGAAATAAAACTGCTGACATTGTAAATATGATAAATAACACTGCACTGTTACCATGCTTTTTTCACCTGAGGATAAAAGTGACAATATATCAGACAACAGACCAGCGATTTTGGTCATACAGATATCTCCAAAGGGAGCTCCCAAAAGAAGTCCAAGATCAGCTGTCTTCATGGCTGTATGCAGTAAATTTAGTCGATCATCTGCTTTATGTTCACACTGACACAGAAGAGCATCAATCTGAAATCATATTGATCAAAATAAATATCTGATAAGAATAAAAAGCTTATGGTTCAATTAATAGAAGAATGAATGGGAAAATTTTAAGAGAATTCTAAATTCCAGACAAGCTGATCCGTTTAGTAGAAATAACAATGGTGGATACAATTTCATGTGTGAGCATCCAAGGAGAAAGAGGAAAATTTTTCCAAGTAAGGCAGGGCCTGAAACAAGGAGATGGATTGGCCCCACTAATTTTTAATCTGGTTCTAGAATATGTAATATAGAAAACGCAAATTAATACAAGCAGAACATTGCAATATAAATCAACACACTTGATAGGGTATGCTGATGACATGAACATTATGGGAGGTCCATGCAAGGTATCAAGGAAGCAACGGAGACCATGGATGTAGTCGAGAAAGAAATAGGGCTATCCATAAATGCTACCAAAACAAAAATCTTAATTCAATCAAAGAGAAATGTTGGTAAAACAGAAACTATTAGAACTGGAAATAAACAAATAAATGTGGTAGAAAAATTAAAATATTTAGGGATAATCCTAACAAACAGGAATGAGGAAATGACAGAAATACAGTGTAGATTATCAAATGCTAATAAGGTATATTACTCCATATTACCATTAATCAAAGACAGAGGAACCAGCTGGAATTCAAACATCACAATGTATAAAACCCTTATACGTAGTATAACAATGTACAGATGTGAAAATTGGATTATAACAAAAGGTGGAATCCATGCTGGATATTCTTTATTTTATTGGGTTATTTTACGATGCTGTATCAACATCTAGGTTATTTAGCGTCTGAATGAAATGGTGATAATGCCGGTGAAATGAGTCCGGGGTCCAGCACTGAAAGTTACCCAGCATTTGCTCGTATTGGGTTGAGGGAAAACCCCGGAAAAAACCTCAACCAGGTAACTTGCCCCAACCGGGATTCGAACCCGGGCCACCTGGTTTCGCGGCCAGACGCGCTGACTGTTACTCCATAGGTGTGGACTCCATGCTGGAGAGGTTCGAAAGGAAAGTACTGAGAAGGATAATGGGATATGGAGAATCAGATATAATGAAGAACTATATAAATTATATGGCGACATACCTTTATCAACAGTCATACGTCTTAAAAGACTACAATACACCGAACATACTATCAGGATGGAAGGGGAGAGAATCCCTAGGAAACTATTGGAGGGACATTTTGGAGGAAGAAGGATGGTGGAATAACCTCTGATTCAATGGGAAGAGATGGTACAGAAGGATGCAAGGATCCACCATGCACCAATGAATTCTTCAAAACAGACTTTGAAGTTAAAGGGCTGATACCCATCTGATAATCGTAGTATCTTTGATTAAAAGGAAGATAGCAAGCTTTTCTTCTTACTGGTAGACTTATGCAGTGTACTTGTGTTAAACCTATCCTTTTCATGGCTGTGGCACTTTTAAACATCATAATCATTGAGTCTGCTACAAAGCATTAAGACAATCAAACACAAAGACAGACATTAGGCCAAATCTAAAAACTGCGCTACTGGCACACATTGGAAGTAATTTTGTTTCTTGATTTCTAATTTCAAAAATTGTAACATCTCATTAAGTGTAATATTTTAAGGAAAATGTCATAGCTATGTCTCGGAAGTAATATTATACAGTGAAACCTGTTCAAGACCGAAGTGACATGGTCCTAATTTTTTTTTCCGTTGTGGACAGGTTTCCGTATTATTCAGGTATGACATTAAAATGGAATATTTTGTCATTCATACACATGAAAAACAAAATGGCATGCCGCAAATTGCAAGAAGTACAAAACATTCCATTTAATACTAATCACATTAAATCAGCTTTCTGTCGCTTATTACGTTGGTGAATCATCTTGATTAAAATCTCATTTTCTGTATAAATATTATCGTAACTCACTCATTAGCCATTAAACATTACGAAAGTTTACTAATCTCATTCTATTTAATATCTAACACTATACTCTAATACTGTACTGCATATCACTGCACATTATTAATTAATTGGACTAGGAGCCATCTATTAGAAGCCTTGAATTCTGGTTTATTTAATTTCTTTCCCAGTTCAATAGCTTGCTTTGCAGAACAGATCCAGAAATTGGCTTGTTCTTTGAAAGGTCATGAAGAACTCACTCCCACAACAGTTCATTTATTTTCACATAAACAGTTGCTTTTTGGTTCCTTTTGTGTCACCAATATCAGCCGCAAGCCACTCACTCATTATGATCTTTATTTTTTAAAGTGTCACACCTGAGTTTTCCACAACTGTACTTCAATATTATTTCACATAGACTTTGTTTCTAATTTTCCTTTAACTCGATAACTTTTACTTCATCACTTAATGTTAATGCCACATTTTATGCAACTTTTTTTTTTTTTACCAGGAAATCACTACACTTGCGCTCTATTTAGCTATATACGACAGTATACGGGTGTGAAGCATTGAAAATCCTCTGAAGGGACTCGTCTGCCTAGTCAACAGGGTAATAAAATTTATGACAGACAGGCCAACACACCCTCATACCCGCTAAAATGTTGCAAAGAAAACTTGTTTTTATCTTAGTGACCTATATATTTCGTATATTCCTTGAAATTACTCCCTGTTTCAAAATATAGTGTGTCCAAAATATTGTTTCCGTTTTGAACAGTAGCAGACAGTTTCCGTTTTATTCAGGAAAAATTACACAATACCAATAAATTGTTCCGAAATAGACAGGATTCTGGATTATTCAGGTTCCGATTTGAACAGGTTTCACTGTATATGCGTAACTCACGCTAAATATTTTCAGATTTCAAAATAGACTTTTGTATAATACCAACAATGCATTCTTTTAGCCATGATTGAAGATAAGTATAAATATTATGAGGCCTAAACAATTTAAGACAGAGATATCATTATTAATACATCTACGAAAAAGAGAGGTTATTTTCGTAACTCACGTAACAGGACACATGGTTGTACTTAACTCTCATTATAAGCAAAATGAACATGTAATATTCAAGTCTAAACATATTATAATCTATCTTAAGCCACTATCTCTCTGTTATAATACTGGATGTAGCCTATATAATATAAATCAACGAACCAGACAATTTTGTATGCTGAAAAAGTTGCTTGTAACTAGGTGTTTTTTCGTATTACAGCACATTAATTTATTCAGTTTATGTACCATACCTAATAATGAGTTATTTAACAACTCCGTATCAACTACTAGGTTATTTAGTGTCGATAGAATTGGCGAGATGAGGCCGAGAATTTGCAATAGATTACTCTGACATTTGCCTTAGTTTGGGAAAACGTCGGGGGGGAAAAACCCACCAGATAATCGCCCAAGTGGGAATCGAACTCATACACGAGCCCAGCTGCGGGTAAGCAGGCCTATTAAGCTATGCCAGTGGCTAGCAGGCGCTATTAATGACCAAATAATTTGAGGGTAAATATAATAAAATGCATTTCCAGAAGAAAATATATTAATGATGTGAATCACTTAATATACCATACTTCAAGGAAGTATAGACGTTTCAAACAAAACTATGATTTTAAAATTTAATGCTTCTGTCCTTCATTTTATGGGATGACCCTCATGAAAATGTGTTACCTTTGTAGTTGATTTTTTTTTTTTTTACTTGTTTAGTGATACCAAGAAGATAGCACTTATGAGGCAGCTAAGCCAGGAGATAATGGGTTAGTGTGGCCAGTTCCTTTCCCCCTCCATTGCCAACTATAGTCCCGTCGCTCTTATTTCCAGCAGCCAATCACGTTGCAGGTCGGCTACATTTAAACGTGTGCGTCTTGTCATTCGCTATTGATGATGTAATGAATTTCCTAAGGCTCGATAAATACTTAATATAATCGCCCGCCATTTTGGCTCTTTCGTTGGCGTTCGCAGAAATCACATGAGGACGTTATTTGCCGCTCAATTATTTGCTCAATTACAGTGCGTTTGATTTATTATCATAGGAGCTACGACATGATAATGTTTAACGGTGAAGCAAATAGATTCCTCATCTGGTAGCTCGGCAATGAAAGAACAAAAATGGCGAACGATACTACCTACCTAAACTTTATAGAGCCTTCACTTCCTAAGACGTAAGCAAAGGGGAGGAGTCACACCAGAAATAACAGCGACACGACTATAGTTACATATTACACTAGTCAGACTTCAGATGCATACAAATAATTGTTTTTCCTCCGACACATATTGTCAAGTGAGATGTAGCCTACTGCCTGATAATAGATGTACATATCAACCAGAACCTCAATCAGAGAACATATCTTTTTTACTTATATTACTTATAAGTTAAGATGACATGTACTATTTTTTTCTGATACATTTAGCCCTACTTTCTTCTAAATGAAACAGCTCACTGTGCTAACATAAAGATTTACTAACCTTTATTAGAACTGCTGCTGAATATAATTGGCGAGTAGCCACAGGAATATTTTTCCAGTGACCTGTATTCAAATCTTCCCATGTCATTTCCAGAACATATTCTACAGTCTTTAATGCCTTGTCAGGTCTGTAAAAGTAAACACATGCTTCAATTTAACAACAAAATAAGAAAGAAACATAGGCTATAAAAACACAGCACGTTAATTTATTCAGTTTCTTTATGTACCGTACCTAGTAATGAAATCTTACTGGGGCTACTTAGGACAGTTTCAATACATCAGTCACGAACGGCCTGCAACTAAATGGCTAATTTTCTTTTGCTTTGCCATTACGTTTCTTGAACTATTATTCAAAAAAGTAGTTTCCGACAGACCGACAGTTTGCAACTGTCATGAGCATGCGCACCATACTTGTTTTTTTGAAAGATGGGACATGACAGTTAGCGGCCGAACTTGGAACTACAGTGCTATGTTGCCAATATGGACTACCGCGCTGCCAGCTGATGGAAGGTATCAACTGACGTTACGATGGCTGATGTTAAAACATTAATTGACAATTGACGCAAAGGTAAAAAACAATACAAAAATCGACAGAATCAAAGACGAAACGTACCAATGCTAACACTGTGTGCACAATAAATGTCGCCAAGAGAGCTATTAAGCACTCGCCATGTGGGAACAGTAAGTTTGGCAACTAAACCGCTGTTACCATAGCAACAGGCCTATCACGCTATGTGACATTCAGTTGTTTTTCCAATCGCAACGCTCCTGTCATGTCCCATCTTTCAAAAAGACAAGTATAGGAATTTACGAGCAGAAAAGTGAATGTGCGCATGCTCATAACTGTCGGAAACTGCTGTACGAACAAACCTACACATAAATAGGCCCTAATGAAATCATTTAACATGCAGGTACCACAATAACAAGAACTTAGATTAGATGTAAATATAGTATCTGAGTTGGGCTGCTGCGTCTAGGAACTATGATGAAATTTACAACGAAAAGTAGAAATAATTATGCACAGTATACTTTATTTCTATAAAACATAAAGATAAAGAAGAAAAAATTGCCTATCTCATCCTAAAAAAATTTAAAGAAACTGTTTAAGTCAATTTCAAATTCATAGACATTTTTATTTTAAATTTCAAACAAGATCTAGCCTAACACTTTTATTTAATACAATTGTTATATTTCATTCGCATCATTCCCGGATAAGTTGACTAATAGATACTGAATATGAACAAAATTTAAATAATGGTTTAGAAGAAATTGCTGTACGAGGGTCGGCAGACAGATGGCAAACCCAAAACCATATTTCAGTCATCAGAGATGCCGAAAACGTGTATCTTCGCGTAAATGAGTATCAATAAAAATGTCCTCTACACAAATCTGGCTTTCAGATATAGCTCCCTGTAAAAGTGACTTAAATAATTTCAAGAGAAAAATTGTTGCGGAACTAGGCATCGAACCGAGGACCTTTGACTAAGTATGCCAACACTCTACCGACTGAGCTACCCAGGAACTCTACCAAACCCCGCCTCAATTATTCCTATCAACTAATATTATGCCCCCAAATGTGTCTCTTCTCGCCAATAATTTTGTCTGGTTAAACGAGCGCAGAGTTAGTTCCTCATATTCCGCTTATGTACTTTCAAGTGTTCAAAGCTATATCAAATACCTTACTATAATAATACCGGACAGCTAGCAGTTTTGCGTGCGAACGACGCTGGTGCTGCTACCTAGGCGGCCGGTGTGGAGATACTCGCAAAACAAGCTGTAATCAACTGCAATGTATATTGTTGCTGGGCTAGTTAACATTTTGGCGAATGTAGAGTATCCAACGCCCACTGAACGAATATTTTACTTTTATCACTGCCAATGTTGCGCTATAATCGTATATGCAAGGTAAACTATAACAAAAACCTAAACTAACCAAACCTAACCTGTCAAAGAAGCAACAAGTTATACTAAATATGTGTAAAATTCTATAGTGGGCGGGACATAAGTAACATTGACCGATCTCAATACACATAACCTAACCAATCTTAGGATGGTCTTTTATCACTTTTTTTTTTACTTTTGTCACAACTTACTGCCTACATTTTAGTAGAGTGTCCTGTGTTTCCTGCAGCAGAAATAAAGATGCACGATCTAACTCACTTACTGGAAGAAGATGAGTTATGTTTTCTGGTATCAATTGTCTAACCTCACATAATTTAACATCTACTTGCGCCATAACGGCGAAGCAAGCAACACGACTGAATAGGGAAAGGGAAATTTTTTTCCTCACTGCGGCAATGGTTGCGTTCACTACATCGTATCGCTCATCAGACCGTTGCTTACAAGATGGCACATAGCGCTTGAAAGAACGAGAGGCTCGGGACAGGATCATTAGGCGTGTGAGCTGACCATGACGGTTAGAAAGCCACGTACCGTCTATTTTAAATAGCAGGAAGTTATTTAAAAAAAAAAGGAGATACAATATTGTTTGAAATCACGGCTCATTTGAATGTTCCAGCAACCCGCGCATTTATATCAGCCAATCAGACAAGCGAAAATTGACCGCCATATGAAATGCTCCAATACCAGCACAGTTATATTTAATCCAATCAGAGAAAGTCAGCGATTAAGATAGGCATAGATTGGAAGACCTTTAGGGAGACCGAGGCGTAGGTGGTAGGATAATATTAAAATAGATTTCAGGGAGGTGGAATATGATAGAGAATGGATTAATCTTGCTCAGGATAGGGACCAATGGCGGGCTTGTGTGAGGGCGGCAATGAACCTCCGGGTTCCTTAAAAGCCAGTAAGTAAGTATAGATTGGCAGTTGAATTGGAATCGAAATTATTTTGCCATCTATGATATATTAAATTACTAAAGCAACGTCCCATGCTCCATGTAGGAATGATACAAGAGAACAATTTGTTGACTGTATTTTAAAAAATAACCAGTACAATAGTTCGGTTATTGATGAAAATAACCGGTTATCAGGTTAAACAGGCAAGCAAAAATAACCGGTTAACCTAATGAAAATAACCGGTTATCAAAATAACTGGTTATTTTTGCACATCCCTAGTTTGGATTTGCTGCAGCGAATGTAAAGCAAATGTAATAAAAGAACGGTTTTGCGGCAGTGCTTCTCGCTTTAAAAAAATGCATGGATAGAAAGACCTCCAACTCAATGTATTACCTTCGACCAACGAGTTAGAAAGGTTATATGGATTATCATTATTTATCCCTGAAGTCTTCATATACCGGTACTTTCTTATTCGTTTCTGGTTTTATTTTCTTTAAAACATTTCTCAAGTCTATCCATCCCATTCCCCTGTGGTAGCTGTGTGGTCAGACCTCCAGCTGTCACGCAAGCACTCTGGTTCGAGTCCCGGTCAGGTCTGGGATTTTTCATTGAAAAATTCATAGTGACACTTGTGGCAGACAAGGTCGCAGTTGGGGTTTTCCTCGGGGTTCTCCCGTTTTTCCCCATATTATGCATCTACATCATTTCATCGCCATTTCTCCATTTTGCCATCATTCCATAGCATTCCCAGGTTGCCGGCTGGTGACACACGGAGAGGGCTGGCCTAGGGGCAAGAGGGGGTTGCCTGCTCGAAACCTGGGTAAGCAACGAACCTTAGTGTAGTCAGCTGATGTGGGTTTGGGAATGCGCCTACCTTGAGGATTAGCGTAAAAGGTCGCAGTGCTGGGCCTTAGTGTCCCTCTCCAGTAAATTCCATCCATTCCATTCACAGCAACTCTGCTTTCATTCCACAAACTTTAAAAGATCTTGCCAGAACAACAGATACCTGTAGATGGATTTACTTGAAGTGTATATATCAGCGTATTCCGAATCTCACCGGTCTGGTGGCATCATTGACGTCACGTTGCAGTGAAATAAGGAACAAAACTGCTGGAAGGATCGATGGCTGTCATGGCGACTGTACAAGTTGTTGTCTGTGCTACGCTAGCAAAATTTTGCGAAATTTTCGTACTCCCATCTCGTTCAAAGAAAAGATAGCATAAACAATTTATTTCTTGAACCAGTAGTAATAACGGGTCCGTTGAATGTTCGCTCAATAAGCCATTAACATATTGTTTTTACGTTGTGCTCATTACAAACAATACAGCAGAACACACCGCCATGACACAACAGTGCACGATGTTATTCGTCTGCTAATTCCCGCCCTATACAAGAACCAATCAGATTCACTGATGGCAGCTGATGGAGACTGCCACCATCTCTGCAAGCTAATGGCACCGGTGCGACACCGGTGGAGCATCAATGACATCATCGGTGGAATTCGGAACACCGCGATGCCATCGGATTGCTCACCAGTGAGATTCGGAATACGCTCTATGCAAATGTAACTTCAGCATGGTTCATTCTTTCCGTAAGGTAAGGATGGTGGTGGAAATTAAATAATTAGGAAATTTTACTAGGACAGAAACAGTGCCGGATTTAGGCCTAGGCTGCCTAGGCAGTTGACTAAGGTGACAATTTCCAAGGGAGTGGCATTCTCTGTCCCTCTCTCAGTGAAATTTGTTTTTAAAACATTTGTTGGTAAATCTTTTCTGAAGTTTGTTCTTGAACACCTTGTGGAAGTTGGATATTGTTTTGTTACCGCATTGCTTAAAAATAAACCACAGCCTGGCTTTCACAAATCAATTTTGTTTCAACAGTGAATATGTTTGAATACTCGTATGTTTCTTTACATCGAGTCTGATCTAATGTGCTCCATCAGATCGACTTGATGGCATCATCAATGCTTTCTCTGTGAAGAAAGTGGGAAGGAAATCTTTATAATTCATAAGTAAGAAGCATGTATTTCGATTCCAGTAATTTATTTTTTCTGAATTGTAATATTTCAATTAAAACTAATTTAAACTAAACATGACCTGTATAATAACTGTTCATAAACTGTTTGTGGGAGTTGGGGGATGGCAAATTTTAGCACTGCCTAGGGGTGGCACCAGCGAATAGGGATTATAAAGAATGGACACTTCGCGTCGGTACCTTTGATGTAGCCGGACTGATTTCAATGACCTTCAAGCCAGCTAAAGCGTGAGATTCTGCTTTCTCCCTAGATTTGGCGCTGACATCACACCAGGTAGCAGTCGACATAGCAGAAATATAACACATATAATTAATACATCTAGGCACATTATGTACTCAAAATAAATTGGACCCATAAAATAATAAATCCGTCATTAACTGTAATGTCTAGACTCTAGAGTTCCCTTATAATGAGAGTTGAGACGTTGACCCCAACAAAAATTAAAATATGTAATGATTTGATAGCGCTAAAAATGGAAAAACAAAACTCTTACGAGAAGTAAAACCATATACCTATATTATATTATATACAACTATTAAACGAATTCGATACTTAATTTTATAATGTCTTATATTATTTTATAATATAATTTATGGTATCTGAAATATAAAATATTATTATTACAACTAGTTTGTCACTGAGAAATAAGGAAAAGCTGTTAACTTGAATTTATTTGAAGCAAAGCGTTACTGGATTATGCAATAATGTAGGCAATGTTTGGATCCTGTGTCTCAACTCTATTCTCAATTATTATCTTAGCGTATGCTCGATTACACTAACCTCTAGCGCTTGAAAGTGGAACTATACGCTGGCGCACAGAGAAACAAAACACAGGAAAATTCGCTCAGTGTCCATTCTTTATAATCCCTATTCGCTGGTGGCACTATACCTAAATCCGGCCCTGGGCAGAAAAGGGCAGTTAACTTGCAAATTATTTCTATTTGCATAAATAAATTACAACTTCAATGCTGCGAAAGATGTATGTTTTAATTATCAATTTTTGGTTTAAAGACTGAATCAAATAAGCATTTGATTCCCTGAAATTACTTCATATATATGTGTATTCAAAATCTAACAGAAATATTGTATTATATCTGAAAAAAAAAAATTAAATGAAACACATTTTACACAAATAACATCCCATTTTACATTGTTTTCTTTGGATGTACATGTGTTAAAAATTTAAGATCCTGCACAGAAATGACAGTGAGCAACTGGTCATTTCTGAGGAAGTTTACCGCTGTTAAATCTGTATTGGATCAACAAATTTTTAACAATATGTTCACGAAATATTACGATATTTCTAATCAACACACTATCTGGACGAATTGTGCAAAAGTTTCTGGGGAATCATTTCAATATGTGATAGGTTTTGGGAAAGGAGGGCTGGATACTTAATTCTTTACTTATTACTATATATGTAGCCATCAACAATTGCTACTCGATGTAGAAAATACAATTTTTCTTTTTAAAATTATTTGAAACATATTTTAGGCATCATATTTAACAGTTTAATGTGTGCAACTACTTTAGTATAGCTTTAATGATTAAAAAACAATATTCACTGCAGTTTCTTTTCACTCCTTATGTATATCATATATACATTATCAAAATATAAGCATAACTGTACTGTTATATCCATTATACAGATGACATCTTTAGTCCTAAAACCCTCTAAGGAAAAGTGATGCAATTATCATATCATACACAAAGACAAAGAACTAACGAACACCCATCATCATGGCGAACTTTTAATTCACCACTTATATCGTTACATTTACTTATCTTCGTATGTTCAATTTCTTATATTCTTTCCCAGTGTAAATTAAATACAAATCTGTAATTCAAACCAGCTTCTCGAAAATGGAAGAACAAACGCTACAAAATAAAGATTAAGATTAATAATACATAGACATACATAAATAAGTATACCGATATCTGTTAAGGTATTATTTAAGGTAAGCGTTCACTACATCGTATCGCACACCTCGTATGAATCGCACGCAATGGATATTTTAAGTCCAGTGCGTTCACTGTAACGGCTTCACCTCATCGCATCATCGGATTCCCCTATCAGCTGTTTAAAACATGACATCGTACGATATTGACATTACTGAAAGCAAAGGAGTTGAGGTTAGGTCTATTAATTACGTCTGTTAGCGAATAAGAATTTGTAATTGCTTCATGCGTCTTAATTGAAGAGGAAGAAACGAAAGAAATATTGGTTACATAATATATTTGCAAGAAACGACTTGATTACTGTAATGGGAACGCCTCAAATTATATAATTCTTCGCAATTTTCTACACGCGAAATAAGTTTTCCGTCTGCCATTTTGGCGCGACACTGAACATGGCACAACATAATAGTAACAGTTGACCAATTAAAATTGATTTATTAAAGAAGGCCATGATCGCACGCATCGGAAAAATTGCCCATCCGAGAAACGTGGATGGATTTGCCGTGAGGCGATGCATCCAATACGATGTAGTGAACACAGTTACATAACAATTACAGCAAAGATAGTCTTTTTCTGATCCGTGTGATTCATCTGATGCATGCGATAAGCTGTAGTGAACGCTTACCTTTACGGTATCAAATATAAGAAATTTAGAAACACAGCCATCATTAAGATACGTGTAAAAACCATCTTCAGCTAAATAATTTAGATTTCTACAATACAGAGACTATTAGTTCTCCTTTTGACAGAAAAGATCATAATTTAACACAAAACAACTGTTAAATACAATCATTTTGTACAATTCAACAAATAAGTATTATTTCCTAAATTTAAGATCATGTTTAAATCATATAATTGTAAATACAAAAGAAATGTCATTATTTCACTGATAAAGCAGATTAAGTGGATTTGCAAATTTGATCTGAATTGTCTTAAAATTAGTGGGCAGTAATTTCTTAACCTTTGTTATTAAATGCGAAGATCTGTTTGTTTAATCCATCCATATATGCAATAAATGTAGGCTAATTGCAGCTTTTCATTTAATTTTTTTTAAATTTGTGTGAGAAGAAGAATAGCTTGCTGAATTTTCATTTCATGAACATATATTTACATATATTTGTATAAGAAAAAAAATTATTAAAAATAATGTAAAGGAAAAAAAAAATTGATGTCTCACTGTATTTGAGGAAATCCTCGTAAAGGTAAAAAAAGGTATCCCCGTAACATGCCATGAAGGCACTTGGGGGGCATGGAGGTAGAGCCCCATGCTTTCCATGACCTCGGCACTAGAATGAGGTGGTGTGGTCGGCACCACACTCTGACCGCCATTTACCCCCGGGAAAGACCCGGTACTCAATTTTATAGGAGGCTGAGTGAACCTCGGGGCCGTTCTGAAAGTTTGGTAACGAGAAAAAATCCTGTCACCACCTGGGATCGAACCCCGGACCTTCCAGTCCGTAGCCAGCTGCTCTACCAACTGAGCTACAAATCCTCGTAATATTAAAAAACGAATATTTATTAATTTATACTAAATACAGGAGAAAACTACAATCCATACGAAGTTCCAATTGGCACAGTTATGCTTATATGATACATCCTGGTTCAACATATATATACTGTACCTAAACTAGTGACAAATCTATGTATTTCTAATATATACACTAATTAAATTTTCTATCTCCCAGTATTAAAAACCAAACATATTTTTTCCTTCGGTTTAACCGAAATTAAATAAGTGGAACTTAAAAGTTAATTTATAATTATGAGTACAACTAATTTTCAAGAACATACAGCACCGCATCTCCATTGTTTTCTTTTTCCACTGCTTTCACTATGGCAGTATTATTAATTTGTTAATAAAGAGCAATAGTTCCCAAACTCTGTAACATCGAATAGGACAATCACAAATACTTTTATTACATAAATTCCAAATAAATTTGCAACCTGAATATTTTTATGCAAATTTCTCTAGTTTTTGCATCACATTATGACTAGTGTTCGCAACTTAGTACTGGTATCCAGTACTGCTAGAATGGTATGAAGTAAACTGGTCTTTTGCTTGTGATGGCATAATGAACTGAAGGAAGATCAGTGCACGCAAACAAATTCATGACCAAGTAACATAAGCTTACAAAACCTATGGCTATTATGTCAAATATTACAATAAAGTTATTGAAATTATTAACACATTGGACAGCAGAGATTCTGCTTCATTCAAGATCGTACAGTCCTTAGTTTCAGACAGCTTAATAGAAAATGTGATGTTAATATAAACGAAATTACTGTCATTGAGAATTAACCCAGTCAGTTCCTCATCAGAAGCAACATAGTTCGATTGCCAACAGATTTTATGAGAATTACGATTGCTATTCAATTACTTTCTTGCTATTCTTATTTCACAATCGATTTCTGAACAGCCTGTTTACCTCAAAAACGCAGCTGAATAATGGACTAATTAACTATATTCTCAAAGGAGGCATAGTAGTCATATAAATGACGTAGTAGCTTGAAAATAAATCCTATTCGTACTTCAGACAATATCACAACTGTGTAGCCAATTACAAAATATAGTCAATAATTGATTAAATAGCGATCTGACTCGTGTTAATTATGTAAGCATGTGCGGCTTACAGCTGTTTCGGTGTTTCTTCACACCATCCTCAGAGCCTACTAGATCAAGGTGTCATCTCGAACTTCGCTGCCTGTTGTGTGGGTGCATTCAATTGTTGAAAAGTGTTGAAATGTGGTGTCAAATAGTGTGTGTGTTCTGAAATTGATCTGTGTGTTGAGAATTTGATCAGGGTGTGTTTTAGTGTGTCTGTATATTTCATATTGTTCTAGTGTGTTGAGTTTTTGGTTTTTGGGTTGTATGTGTAGGATTTCCATGTCTGTATTTATGTTATTGTATGTGTGGTTAGTATTAGTTATGTGTTCGGCATATGTAGATGTATTGTGTCCTCTGGTTATTTATTGCTTTAATGTGTTCTTTGTATCGAGTTTGGAATGATCTGCCTGTCTGTCCAATGTAGAAACTGTTGTGTTTGTGTTGTGTTTTGTGTGTTTTTGTGTTTGTTGAGTTTTTGTTTTGTCTTCCTTATGATGTTGTTATGATTATGTTTGGGTTATAACCATTTTCTTGTGCTATGTATTTGATTGTGTTCACTTCTTCATTGTATTTAATCAATTATTTATATTCAAATGTTAAAGTAGTGTACCGGTACGAAAGATTCAAGATAAAATATAGTCATTCTAACGAAGGAAAAAGATCTATGGCATGAGAAATTTTGCTGGCCACAACAGTTCTAAATGTCACTTTCAACATAATTGTCCTGAGTTTTCAGTTCTGAACATTGAGCACACAATATACAGTATTTCATCGATAAATTAGAGAAATAATGCTGATAAATATTCGCAGTTTAAAGTGAAAAACATTATTTTGTATAACTAATCCCATGGTAATGATTGTTGATTCTCAAGATGAAAAAAAATATTTTGAGTTTGGGAACCTGCTCTTGAAAGAGGAAGGGAAGACTGAAGAAAGGTTAGGCACACCATTTAGACTTCCAGAAAACTGTACGGTATTAGTAAAGAAAGGAACTTCAAAGACCACTAAAAATTATACATACGAAAAAGTGTAAGAGCACAGCAAATTAAAATAAAAGCGATATTACTCACTACAAAATGAAAACAAATTGGGAAGTGAAAATTCCTTTTACGAAACTAGATGAAACATGCAACACAAGATGAGATAATTATTTTCCACCATCATATGCTTGCATGTAAATTGCATCTATTTTCATTACATCACATTGGGGGTTCAGTTTCTATACTACTCAAGTTTTCTCTCACCCATGTAGCACAGAGACTTCTGTCTTTGCAGCTTATTACATAAAACGTTTCTTGCAACTTAATGTTGCAAACAATTCCTCAAAATAAGAGGACATTATTACATTTACAAGATGGTCCTTTCATGATTACAAAATATCTTGCTAATTAAAGCTTTAAAGCTTCACTATCATTTTCACACATACCATAGAATATGTTTATACATCATTCAATCACTTTCCTGTTTTAGAGCCAGATAATATTGTGATAAGCCATATCCTCCATCTAGAAAGTTTCTCTAGTCGGCATATATAAAATATTAAAAAATACATAGTCTTTCATAAGTCCGTGAAATATTTTAGAAATTCACAAATGAACTACGGAACAGATGATGGTAATTCTTACGCCAATTAAGAGAGAAGCTCTCCAAGTTTTTAAAATAAAACCCCCGCTCTCATAATTGCAGTAGTTTGCCACAACGAGGCAGTAGTAGCCAGGGCTGAGCAGTATTTGAAATACATTTGTATTTTGTAATTTGTAAGGATTTTCGAAAGTATTTTGTATTTAAATACATAAAATTGACGTATTTTGTATTTTAAATACTCAAACTTCTTCTTCTTGTCCAAGTTTTGGATTTAGATTTGAAGAATGAACTTTCGTTTTATTTGCCTACCCATTTCAGATGTGCTAGCCATACACTTAGTTTTCTTGCCACAACTGATTCCTTAATACCATAAAGAAATCTCCAATAGCATCAAGGATCCATCACCCAACACTTGCTAAATGTTCAGGCTTATGAATGCGTCTAGGAGACCCAAATCCTCAGAAATTATATCAGATGTCTTGAAATATTCATTAAAGTTTCCTTGCCCAACTCGATGGTATTCTCTTTATGACTCTATCTCTCAAATACTGCAATTCAAACATGATATAAATGTATATGTGAAAAACTGGGATCGCGAACCTTCAAAGATGTTGAGTTTCAGTACCTTGAAGAATACTGTGCAGTTCTGAAACCCAATGCCATAGCCCTTGATTTAATGCAAAATGAGAAGACATGCTATTACGGCCAACTTTTGTAAACATTAATTTCCCTTAAAAACAGATTACATATTCTGTTATCTAGCAATCTACACCATCTATTCCAAGTAACTCCAATCCTAATAAGTTTGCTTTCATCAAGATTTAAAGCGATGTTTGATCTGACCCTAGAAGCAAATTGAGCTATTTTGGCAGCTTGCTTCCATCCATCATTTAAGATGGATTGCTACCTGACACTGCCTCACCAAATGATAAGAAGAAGACACAGAATATGTACGTGAAATCAGCTGGGCAGTTCTCTGTTACACCTTTGGTCAGTTCAGACGATGAAAACAATTCTTATGTTTTTAACTCAAGTACAACAGACTTTGAAAAGCAAAAAGAAAAGAACTTGTCTACTGCGGAGGATGAGCTCATACAATTCTTCAATGGCAAAGGGATAACCCTGTGCACTCTAGAGAATTATCCAATAGTGAAACAAGCTTTTATAAAGTATAATACAAGTTTGTGTTCCTCTGCGCCTGTAGAAAGACTGTTTTGTTTTGCAGGATTTATTCATTCACAAGCAAGGGGATAAACTTCTTGAGAAAGTGTTTTTTAAGGGAGCAGTAATTATTCATATGTAGCATAATTTCAATGTGACTGGGAAAAGGAAGAATGCTCAGTTACAGTGTTTATATAAACTTCGAGGTAAAAATACTTATATTTTCAGTAATATTCTTATTTCTTCATATATTGTATCGAGTATTTGAAATACAAATGTATTTTGAGTATTTGAAATACGAATGCATTTTGGTTAATTTTTTAAAAGTATTTTGTATTTGTATTTCAAATACTATTCTTTGAAGTATTTTGTATTTGCATTTGAAATACTTGGAAATCAGTATTTTGCCCAGCCCTGGTAGTAGCAAATATGGCATTCAGTAAACATGACCAGTCATTTTGTGTGCTGCAATTTCTACTCAAGAATCTTGTCCATTATGACTGTACAGCAATTATTTCCAGCATAATTCCAGAAAGCACCATCAGTTTTTAACAGACTCAAAAAATGGTATGAAAAATTCCAGATTTACATGAACATGTTGGAAAACTGATTGATGCCACAACTGAATGAAGGCAAGGGTAATGATTACATCTTTCAACAAAATGACTGTCTGGTTCACTACCACACACGTGCGAGAGTATCTAAATCAAATTTTGCCATAAAGGATAGGATACACAGAACAAGAATGCAGTGACCACCCGAGTCCCCAGATTTAACCCTGTGACTTTTTCTTGTTGGGATACTTTGTGCCTCTGGTACCCACTAATCTTCAACTGTATAACCATTGCTGTGGCTCTGGTTGACTGTGATATGCTGACACGCATGTGGGATAATTATGGATTATCAGTTATCACATAGATGTCTTCTGTATCAGCAGAGGTGAAAAGATTATCTGTGGGGGGGGGGGGAATTTGACGAGTTTACCTGTATTTCAGCATAATACAATTTGGTATCCGTTGCATGGTTTATTTGTGGTAAATTTTTATAATGTTTCACAGACTTACGAAAGCTGGTGTAATTTATGATGCATTATCTTCGACATACACTGGAATATAAAAAAGGGCAAGATGGGAGATTGGCGATGGAAATTTAAGTTAATTAAAGTTATTGCAAAGGCAACTGTAGTTTTAATCCCAGACCCAGAGCCTTGCAAAAGTATCATAAGATTTAATTGAAAGTATGGAAATAGGAGGAAATGGCTTCTTTTTCCATCACATTTTTCCAATTTTGTTTATTAATTTATGTTGGTATTTATTGATTTGTGATCCCTAAGGTTATTGTTATTACAAGTGGCTTTCTGTGTAATTTGTTTAGCTATAAAATATAGTGAATAATAATAATAATAATAATAATAATAATAATAATAATAATAACAACACTTTTGGAATTTAGGAAAATAATCATAGTGCATGTTCCAAGTCTTTACTGATTCCTTCCTGTGAGGTAAGTGAGACACTTCTTGAATGCCAACAATTGATAACTGTGAGCAAGGGTAAAGGTTGCTTAGGCACATGAGTTAAGATGGTCTGTGAAATGCACATTGAACATCCCTCTTACTATCTTACTTACAACTTCTTACAACTTTCAATTAACTACAGAATAATGTGAAAGTTACTAATTCTTTCATTTGCACAGAGATTCTTTAAAAGTATTATTATTCACTCTACGTTCATCCAAAGAAAACATTTAAGAAAAAAAAAAAGTAGAAATAACAAACTGAAAGTAATAAATATCTGTTTTTTTTATATATGTAATAGCATGAGTTTTGTTCAGAGTTTTACTCTAATTGCTATAAAACTTAGGGAAAAATACATGGATGAACATTGAATTTGGAGATGATTAATAGGGGACACTTTTTCATTGGAGAAATGTAACTTCTTTTCAACAGACAGAATATTTTGCTGTACAATTATGTCAGTATCATTAAATATGGAGTACTATAATAGAAAAAAAGTGTAAATATATCAAGAATAAAATACGAAGACTGTATGTTTGGCTAGGTATTAGAGATACAAGATGTATCATGCTTTGGTTGCATCATTATGGAGACCAAAGGAAAAAGTTTTTACTATAACTAGAAATGACAATTATCTCCAACGTATTTGTCAGCTTTGGCTCTTTTAATTTACTGTTGAATACGAATTCGTAAATTTGAGCTTTATCTTTATAAGGAAAAAATGTAACAATTTTACAGATAAGTGAAACAATATAATACATTTAATTCATTTCTGTGTTACAGTAATTGAATCGAAAATTGTGATTATATTTTGTCGGATGAAATATATATTCATTACATAAATAAGTAATGTTTATTCTCCAGGTTATTAAAGTTTTGGCACATTCGACAATGAAAATCTTAGATTACTGTTACTTAATAGTTTACTGTAAAACTTTTTTTCAGCTTGTTTGCTCAAATCCTCCTGGAATTATCTTTTCTCCACATGATATATACTTTCCTTTCTTTTCCTTTAAATCTTTGCTTTTCAATTCGAGAAGACACACGAAAACTGATATGTATTCAGTAGCATTGCTCCATCATTGAACGTAACTGTGAGAGAAATATGATCTTTCGCATACTATTATCAGTTTTTTAGGTTAATTCTGTACTATGTGGAAATATGTAACTGATGTGTTTTATACGGGTAGTAGTCAGCTATGCATGAAAAGTATTGCATCACTAATAATTCTCGTAATATTTGTGATTCATGCTGCGTTGAATTCTGAAGTAATTGTAGAAAATATAAGAAAAGTAACAATAATATGAATACATTTCAATGCAAATTCGATGTAGGCTCTAATTATGAATAGAAATATTTATTATTTCTTTCTTAAACTTACTTATATGTTTACATTTCAAAATCTTCCACACAATCTACTCCTTCTATGGTATCATCTCCAGGTTCATGTTTCTGGTAATCCACTTTTAGCTCTGAAGATAAAAATTCTGCATGGAATGAACAATTCACCTCTTGTCTTTGCTTATGTAGTGGTTAGAAGTCTTCTCATTACATTCCACATGTAACATTTTATTATCTCTGTATTTGTCTTGATTTCTTAAATGCTGAGAAAAAGTGAGAAAGAAAACAACCAAGTTTCCTTCTAATTTTATTTAGTAACCGAAACTCATATTTACTATGCTGTCTTTCTAAATGTAAGAACAAAGTCGTATTTCTTTCAAGAGCTTTTTAAAGTATGTTCATGCATAAATGGTACATTTCAAAACTTTGGTACTATACTGTATTACCGGTATCTTCATAATAGAAGCAATTCTGATTTTTATATGAACACAATAGAAGAAAAGAGACTGAATTACAGAAACTAAACTATTTCATTTACAGAAATGGAGTTTTTTACTTCTGTACAGACGTGTGTTTTGCGTAATGTTGGAATTCTCCCTTTGAAATTAATAACAATAGTTCCATCATAGCTAACGAGAATATATACACATAATTATGTGAAGCTAGTAACGTGCCAATACCTACACATTTTCTTTGTTTTGGTTAAGAATACTTCTAAGCATATCTCCAAGATCATGGCTATGGACAGATTCATATTAACGTCACTTCTGACATGAAATTTCATTGTTGTTCAATTGGTTTTTCTTTTTCTTCTGAAATTTCTCTAATATATTACTAAAACTAAAACTTAATGTAAATACTAAAAAATCTATATAGAAGCTTCCGGAAAGATAATTAGCTTTCTGCTTATATTGAAAGGATATTAGAAACTGTTTGTTTTCTTATAAATTGTACGTACGATAATAATTCCATTCATTGACATTACTTCCTCTTAATTAAATGGCAAAATTGCAAGAGACATACTATTTCCTAAGAATAATAATTATGCTTTGTGAAACAAAGATGGAAGTTCATAATATTACGGTATATAAAATCCCATGACCTGGAGAATACAATTTCCTCTGAAACGAATTGTTCTATAAAAGAAAAACAGTGAGATTTAGAAGTAAAAAAATATTAATAAAACTGAAGCAGTTCTGGCTGTATTATTAAAGCAGACTGTATAACAACATCCAGATGCTCTTTCAAGCCGCAATGAAATGTAAGCAGATTATAGTGAATCATTAAATCAATAAAGTTGATTAGGGAATTTGTGAGAAAAACAGTTTTGATCTTACTTTTTACAGAAGATCAACTATCCAGGTAGAACCGAGTTTTCTTAGGATTTTCAGGAACTTTTCAACATGTGCTAAAATGAATGAACTGTAGCTAATATTTGTGTGTTTTAATTCGAGGAAGATTAGTTACGTAATGGTACAGTAAGATATCACAAGACAACATTATAACAAAACATATGCAGTATCGCTGTCTCAAGTCGAGTAATTTAATAATGACAACTAAATATTTCAAGATGGAAAATGTGAATTTGTTTGTTAATAAGTGCATAGTCGGAATATGTATGATAAGAACTTTCTTGTGTTAAATATTATTCACGTACCTTGTTAACATGTTTCAACCTATTTTCGGTCATCTTCGGAACTGGTCGTTGTTGGTCTTGGTGCCTCTTGTTTCCTACGTGGGTGTGTTCGTAGTGTAGAGTCAAAGAGTGTGTGTGTTTTGAAGTTTAGTTGTGTGTTGAGAATATCGTTGGGGTGTGTTTTCGTGTGTCTGTATATTTCATATTGTTCTAGTGTGTTGAGTTTCTGGCTTTTTGGTTGGATGTGCAGTATTTCCATGTCTGTGTTGATGTCTTTGTAGGTGTGGTTGGCATTTGTGATGTGTTCTGCATATGTGGAGGTGTTCTGTAATTTTGTTATGGCTGTGATGTGTTCTTTGTAACGTGTTTGAAATGATCTGCCTGTCTGTCCTATGTAGAAGTTGTTGCAGGTGTTACATTTGAGTTTGTATACGCCTGTGTGGTTGTATTTGTTTGTTTGTGTTGTTTGTGTGTTGAGATGTTTTTGTAGAGTGTTATTTGTTCTGTATGCGATGATGAGGTTGCAATTTTATGTGTGTTTTTGTTTTCGTATGTTAGTGTGATGTATTTTTTTGTGTTCTTGTGTTTGTGTTGTATTCTTCTGTTTTTTGTGGTTTTGTTTTGTCTTATGTATTATGTTGTCTATTATGTTGGGGTTGTATCCGTTTTCTTGTGCTGTGTATTTGATTGGGTTTAGCTCTTCGTTGTAATCCTGTTGGTTCATTGGTATGTTGAGTAGTCTATGTACCATTGTTCGGAATGCAGCTTGTTTGTGTTGTGTGGGGTGGTTGGATGTGTTGTGTATGTGTGTTGTTGTTGTTGGTTTTCTGTATACTTTGAATGTGTGTTTGTTGTCTACTTTTGTTATTGTGATGTCTAGAAAATTTACACACTAGAACAATATGAAATATACAGACACACGAAAACACACCCCAACGATATTCTCAACACACAACTAAATTTCAAAACACACACACTCTTCGACTCTACACTATGAACGCACCCACATAGGAAACAAGAGGCACCAAGACCAACAACGACCAGTTCCGAAGATGACCGAAAATAGGTCGAAACATGTTAACAAGGTACGTGAATAATATTTAACACAAGAAAGTTCCTATCATAAATATTCCGAAGTGATATAGTGTTAAAAGTTGTGTAATCAAGATGTATAAAATGCATAGTAACTTGCAAAACTGTAATTCCTAAAAACCTGCACATTAAGAAATTAGCATAATTCTAGCTTCAGTCTTGTGCATATATCACTTGTAAAGTAATTTATTTATGGCTCCTAGAATCAAAATTAAAAAGGTAATTTTTAGCATTCAATTGGGAATTAAGATGTGTTCACGTTTCAATATTATTTTAATTTTTTATTCCATTTAACATTATTAAAAATTTTTATTCATTATTTTATAAATATAAAAAATAGCCTCAACAAACTTTGAAATGTTTTCATTGAAGCAACATCGTTCAGGAAGGAGAATAACACTTTCATAATAGGCCTTACACCAACATAACCCCAATCAAGTGTCGTGCTATCATTTGTTACAGAATTGTAAAATCGAGCAATTAGCCAAACAGATTAATTTTTGATGTAAATTCAAAATGATACTTAACTGTACGTTATGTTGATATATTTATTCCATACTGTTCTGGGAAAAGAAGGGAAAGGCAAAAGAAATGCTGAACAAGTGTGAATAATAGAACTGAACAGTGAACAAGCATGAACACATAATTTACGATATTCACCGATTTGATTCCAAGGTTATTAAATGAAATTTTTTGATAAATGTAAATAAACATTTGTGAGATATCAAGTTTCATAAAATTTTGCCTATTGGAGAAAACTTGTTTCATAAAGACAAATAGCATGATTGAACTAAAAAGCGCTTTTTGCAAATGTATGTAAATGCACTTAAAAGATACATTACAAGATCAATACAATGCAATAATTGTGAAATGGGCGTGTTTAAAATATGTAATTTTTTATAGTTCACAATTTCAATTTTCAAGTAAAGCATAGTGAGTTCAATGGTGCTAGCTTCCATATCTTAGCAGGTGAAATAACCTTGATAAAAATTTAAAATACACAATCTGAGTATCAAATTAGATTATGAAACTAATATCATTTTACTTGACAATTTAATGTTAAATTAAGAGAATTTTCCAAAAATATTACAATTTAACTTTTGTAATTTCTTATAATTAATTGATAAACTAGTGGACTTACTCGTGTTAATTATGTAAGATTTGTGCGGCTTACAGCTGTTTCAGTGCTTCACGCACCATCCTCAGAGCCTACTAGATCACGGCGTCATCTCGAACTTCTCTGCCTGTTCTGTGGATGTGTTTGATTGTTGAAAGGTGTTGAAGAATGGAGTCAAATAGTGTGTGTGTACTGAAATTGATCTGTGTGTTGAGAATTTGATCGGGGTGTGTTTTAGTGTGTTTGTATATTTCGTATTGTTCTAGTGTGTTGAGTTTTTGGTTCTTGGGTTGTATATGTAGGATTTCCATGTCCGCATTTATGTTATTGTATGTATGGTTAGCATTGGTTATGTGATCGGCGTATGTAGATGTATTGTGTCCTCTGGTTATTGCTTTAATGTGTTCTTTGTACAGTACGCACACACTATTTGACTCCACTCTTCAACACCTTTCAACAATCAAACACACCCACATAACAGGCAGAGAAGTTCGAGATGACGCCGTGATCTAGTAGGCTCTGAGGATGGTGCGTGAAGCACTGAAACAGCTGTAAGCCGCACAAATCTTACATAATTAACACGAGTAAGTCCACTAGTTAATCAATTAATTATATTCAAGTGTTAAAAGTAGTGTACCAGTACGCAAGTTTCAAAATGAATTTTTTATAATTTATATAAGGTTGAATACCCATGATATCATTAAATATTTAAATTAATCAAAACTGTAACAGTTTCAAAAGTCCCAAAATGGAAACATCATATTAAACACCGAAATTGTAATGTTACATGATGTGGATGGTTGTAGTATATATGCCAAATTTGAGGTAAGGTGTACTTTAAAAGCAATATTGTTAATTCTTCCACTTTTATATTACATTAACGTCAATGGGTACAATATAGTGATATTGAATACAAATATTTCAGGTAAATTAGAAGCATAATAATAACTAGTGCAATTCAATTTGCATTACTAAATCACATAATATTAAGTGAAATATAATGTCAAACCAAAGAAAACAATGCACAATCTGTAACATTTCATGGAGGTTAGGAGCACAGCAGAAAGTGAGGTAAAGAGAAATGGAAAATAGTCGCCACTGCATAAGCAAAGACATAAATGCTCGACAGAAAATGATGCAATACTGCTGGACACGTTATTAACATTTAGCCCTCTGTAACTTCAATTCTTCAGAACGCAAACTATTAATGCAACTAACTGTGAATACTGTTTAGCTAAAAAAAAGAAGTATAACGTATATATACACACACAGGTACACCAAAGGAAAATAAATACACACCCCAAATAAGAATACATAATTGGAGGTTTAATTATACATTTCTTACTGCAAACATGGCAGGCTGTTGTAACACTGGTAAAGATAAGAGGGTATGACAAAGTCCAATATTACAAGCATAGCAAAAATTAAAGGTGCTTAAAAACAAGTGCTTGCTACTAAACAACACTGTGTAGTTTACATATGGAATAAGGTGACTGTAAAACTAAAATAAAAAATATTGACTGACTAGAGATAAACTGCTCCCAAGGAAAGCCATAGTTTCTGCAAAGCATTATCGGCAATAATAATAGTAATGTTAAAGAAATATATGTTCAATAAATCAAGTTATGGCAATACAATAAAGATATTTAGATTCAAACGACAGCATTTTAAAATCCAATTGGATTAAAAATGTAGCATTTGTATTCCAACTTTCAATAGAATAATTTGATATGCACAACAATATTGTTGCCTTATAAAATATGTTTCATACACATTTACAAATTGAAAAAAAAAAACTGCGTATCACTTAGTACAATAACCTATAAAAGACATATTATAGTATTAACATTATACAATATGTGACTCTCATGCTGTTCAAAGTATCTGTGAATTGTTAACTACACGATAAAAAAAGTTCTCTTATGAAAGAAATGCATTAAATTAAGTTAAACCTGGATTTATACACCCCATCTACACAGACAACTTTAGCATTTTTATAGTGGTGCAGGTTATGTGATGTTACGATGTAAATATATATATATATATATATATATATATATATATATATATGTAGTAAACTTTTGTTCACCAACATCTGAATTTAAACTATAATCTTGATGATCTTAATAAGTAGGACAAAAGGACATTAAGGAAACAAAAACCATTTCCATGGGCGCAGTTATTAACCATAAAAAAAAAAGTAATCGATTTTTAGCCACGATATCATAAACATAAGCAGTTTTAATAATTAACGTAAAACTACTATTTTAACTGCTTTTAATGAATTCTTTCTTATGGCAATTTTAATTTGTCAAAAATCAATAACTAAAGTAATATATACTTAAATTTAAAAAAAATATATAGGAAACATAATTTACATAAAGAAATTAAAATGTGCAGTTGTATAAACTATGTGGGCCTATAATAATCCAGACAGAGGTATGGAAGAAAGAAAGGAGAGGTAGAATTATTAGTCTATCTATTAATGGACTTGGCTTACTAATTTTCACGTAATATAAACATTCTCTTTGTGTGATGTATATTCTACAATTAACACGAATTTGACAAAGTTAATTAAATAAAAAATATAACATTTCTCTGTGATACAATTTACATACACATGGTTGTGACAATAAGTGGGCAAGTAAGTACACAGAAATAAGATGATAAATGAGCATTTGAAACTGAAAAAGCAAACAAATTCAAAGAACAGGACAGGCATCTTACTTTTCCAGGATTTCTAAACAGTGGGAATGTCATATACCAGCTTCACGTCAATACATACAGAAAATGCAATGCAATATTAATCTGTGGAGATGGGGCATTTGTAACACCGGTTTCATAACCTATATTAGTTACTTCACAACTGGTATTCCAGGTTATTTATGATACTGAATTATAAATGGATTTTCCCTGAATGAACTTCTTAATTTCACTAATCATGACAATGAATGATGAATCTGGAAGTAAAAAATAAGACTCTCCATGCTATGGTTTGAGATATATATTCATTTTTAATTCTCGATGTACCAGTATTTCCATTTCGTGATAACCAATCTTCAATGAGATAACATGCCTCGAAACAACTTTGCTGGTACTTAAATTCAATATATCTCAATCCACGAGCATGAGCCAAGGAGGAAGGAGTTATATTGGAAGCTAAGATTTCATAACGATATGGTAACCATTTGAACCTTTTCAATGTGGCAGAGTTCCATGAAGACAAGCTTTCTTAGTATCTTTAAAAAAACTATTACATCCATATAAATTATAAAAAAACATGTGACAGTCTATTAAACAAAAAAAGCAGATTGTTTCATATTTCACAGAAGAGTAAGCAATAACTTCTGGTAACTCCTGGTTCAGTCTTCGTCTATCAACACGTACATAAACACAGCTCAAGCTGGAGAACAATACCAAGAAACAAAAATTAAATTCCCTTCTTACGTTCTCTTCATGTGAAACAATAACTTGCTCAATCTGCTTCCTTTGTTAAATGGACTGTACAATTACCTGATCACAAGATACGTACAATATTATTATTCTTATTGTTACAATTAATAATTTCTCTCTTTTATGTTATAGAATATGGTTGCTTACCCTTCGCAATGTTTCTCCATTGGCCATATGTCTTTGTATAACACTAATTCATCTTGACTTCATTAAGAAGAGAGTTTCGTTGGTTTTCCCCTTCAGTTACTTTATATATTATATATATATGTCTTCATTGTTTGTTTAACAATAGAGCACACACCTATCCTGCCCGAGTTGTCTCAACCAATCCTAGCACACACACAAACATTCATGCACACACACTAGCTCTGTTACTATAATGGAGAGGAAATAAAAGATGTTTACATACGGTCTTACTGTAAACAAACTTCGATCAACATGTTCAGCCAATAAGCAGACCCTTCATATGAAATATTTCAGTATGTGAGTGGCTTGTCTCAAGATAACTGCCAGGAAACTGATCCTAATCACAAATCTATGCTTCTATCTGAATTATCTGTCAGCATTATCATTATGTACATTTCCTTTACTGCTTCTAATTTCTTCCTTTCAGTCCTTCACCCCTTCTCGAAAGGAACACAGCCTCATGAACTCTACAATCCAAGATGGATATCATGGAATTTAAGTAGTAGATGCCAGATCAGTTATCAAAAGGTGTGAATGAGCAGTATACTCATTTATGTACACGTCCCTCTCTTAAATTAGTATGTACAATGAAACGGGAGATACTTTAATGTACAGAAAAGAGAGACAAGCCGACCCATATCTTCAAATGTTGCTATAGCAACAGCATTTAGAAATATATTTTTATATGAAGATGGATTCTTAAAGCAAAACATGTCTCACAGTTTTTCGTGAAACTCCAAAACTGAAATCAAGACTTTTTTTTCCTCGTTTTTGCTTGATGAACTTATTAGAAAAACGTTTGATTTAAATTATTAATGCCATGGGGTCGACACTTGTGCAACCTGTACACAATAATGTAACGCCACATCATTAACAAAGAAAGTAATAAAAAAAGAAGTTAAAATTGTGGCTGGTTTATTTTACTATTGTTGAACTTATTGTTCTGGTTACCAAAAGATTTTGAAATGCTGGAATAAATCCAGTTTGGATATTTTCTTAATTTTAATTTAATTTCCACACAAACATTCTAGGGCACAGTACGTATATCCAGCTCGCAAATCTCTTCCTACTTTTCACACAGCAGAAATCTTGCATATCTTTTTTTAGTTAATTAAGAATTGATGCAATTAATCATGTGGTCGAGTCATTTGATGCATTTTGTAATAAGTTATAAATTACCATGTTTAAATTTAGTTTTTAAGGTTATAATTTAAACACAAGTGACGGTAATGGTTGGGATTGCATGATCTTATCCACTCGACATTAATGCAATTTATATAAAAGGTTTTTAAATTCATAATCATCATCATCATCATCCTCGTCGTCGTCGCCCACCACCAACACTGCCATCATCATCATCATCATCATCATCATCATCATCATCATCATCATCATCTTTTCAAGCTCAGAAAGCTCTTTGCTGCTGAAATGGCAATAAAATAATGTAGGCTTTCTAGATATGGTAGATGATGCTCTTAAATTTTATCAGTAAATTTTAGGGGAAAATTTTCCAAGAAATTTAAAAGTCAGAGTTCCTGACAGTTTATTACACATAGCCTCTCGTACTAAAAACTTCAAATTTTCCCTACTTAATTATCACTGATTTACTGGAAAATAGTGAAAAGAAGTGCTTCGTTGTAGACTATAATTTTTCACTAAAAAAGAAAAATCTTAAAGAAATTAAACAGGTGTTTATACAGCTAAATGATGATAAAAGAGTAAAGGATCTAGATTTCTCAATATTAAGTCATTACTGAAGTGCCGAACAACTCGACCACAGGTAATTCTCATCACTAAAATGGAAGGACATTTTGATAATATTTCAGAACTGTCAAGATTCCTACTCTATGTGAATACGTAATGAAATTGTACAACCATCCCCATGACTTCTCGGATCATTGTCACATTTCTATATCAGGGATTTTTACATTTTCTTCAAAAGTAAAAGAAAAATGAAGATGGTTGCCAAACCACTATACAGACCTGCTTGTAACTTGTCTTCTTTTTGTGTCCACATCCTCACGTGTACACACGCCACCAAATTTTTTTCCCTCCTTAACAAAAAGATACAAATAAAAAAAAAAACTACCAAATCCTGAAATTTCCAAAAGCAGTCAACAACTTTTCCTCCATTGAAACCACATCACAGCACACAACACAGCATAGCACACTCGCCCCCTTGTCACACGTGACCCCCAACCCCCTCGTTGTACATCCCAGTCAAACGACGCAAATTTTGATAGAACAGTTCCATGCAGCAGTTTCTGACATTGGTATTATGTTTTCATTTTGTATGATTCTCTGATAAGCAAGTTGTAATATAATAATATTAAATTGGGCTAACCGTCTATACTTATCTAGTTTATATTTGAATTTAAACATTAACGTTTTCGGCACTTATGTGCCATTTTCAAATGTATGGAATTGCCTTATTACATGATCAAGTAGATACACCTTATGTGTGTGAAATATATGGTATGTACCCTTGATGATCTATCATCGTTTACAAAATAATATATATAAATTAAAACACTTATTTGTTACTAATGATTAAAATCTATACTAATTTACTATATCTATAATAAAAGTCCCTTGTTTTATGTAACATGGTTTTCTTGAAGTTGTTATCACATATAGTTCCTATATTTGTTAAAATGTTTTTGAGTTGCACTGTATTGCACGTATTAAAATGTTAAAAGTATCAATGAAACTGATATTACGCAACATTTCATCGTGGTACAGTGCTTCGACTTGTGTAAGTGAAACAACATGAATCCTTGGTGTCTTAATATATAACAAACAGAATTTTAACATTTTAATACGTGCAATACAGTGCAACTCAAAAACATTTTAACAAATATAGGAACTATATGTGATAACAACTTCAAGAAAACCATAATGTTACATAAAACAAGGGACTTTTATTGTAGATATAGTAAATTAGTATAGATTTTAATCATTAGTAACAAGTAAGTGTTTTAATTTAAATATTATTTTGTAAACGATGATAGATCATCAAGGGTACATACCATATATTTCACACACATAAGGTGTATCTATTTGATCATGTAATAAGGCAATTCCATACATTTGAAAATGGCACATAAGTGCCGAAAACGTTAATGTTTAAATTCAAATATAAACTAGATAGGTTAGCCCAATTTAATATTATTATATTGATATTATGTCTATATTTTGATGTATCACGTCTTAATTACGTGTTTACTGTTTTTAGAACACGATCTGTGCTTTTAAATATGGATTACAGGCTCGTAATTAAAACCAAATCAAATTTGAACATTTAACAATGGTTGTGATGTCACAAGAATGCTGCATGTCACTATTCAAAACTTGCATCTGTGGGCAGTGAGTGAGCGATCTTCATAGCCTCTTCTTTATGTGTTGTCACGTGATGACATGGGCTGCGGCAGCAGTTCAGAGCACAACGTCGGGCAGGGGGGGTGGGCACTAGGCTCGTGAGTCACTGTCATGAACAATCTTGCGCTCCTTGTAGTAGATTTCCTCAGACTCCTTGTCGCACAGAAGTAATACAACACCTCCGAACAGGAAGATGGCTGCTCCCCATCCTACGCCATATGCCCAGCCAAATTCCCAAATATTGCGATTTCCTACAACATACAACAAATATTTACAATAACTGTTTTTACACAATTATATCACATTCATTAAATTGGTTAGCTGCTTCCTAGCATCTAATGTACGAATGAACTCCAGCGTGAAATCTACAACTTACAAGTAGCAAGATCATTATTTTAATCTAAAGATATCTATAAATGAAATATAAGTAATGGCTTTCTCTGAAAAAGATCATGTCATTAATTCGAGTCTTCAACAAGTTAAATTTTTAATTATTTAAGTAGTGAGAAAATTAACTCCGTACGTAGATGAAATTATTGGGGATCATCAGTGCAGTTTTAGGCATAATAGATCGACTATTGATCAGATTTTTTGTATTCGACAGATAATGGAGAAAAAATGGGAGTATAAGGGTACAGTGCATCAGTTATTCATAGATTTCAAAAAGGCATATGACTCGGTTAAGAGGGAAGTATTATATGATATTCTTATTGAATTTGGTATTCCCAAGAAACTAGTTCGATTAATTAAAATGTGTCTCAGTGACACATACAGCAGAGTCCGTATAGGTCAGTTTCTATCTGATGCTTTTCCAATTCACTGCGGGCTAAAGCAGGGAGATGCACTATCACCTTTACTTTTTAACTTTGCTCTAGAATATGCCATTAGGAAAGTTCAGGATAACAGGCAGGGTTTGGAATTGAACGGGTTATGTCAGCTTCTTGTCTATGCAGATGACGTGAATATGTTAGGAGAAAATCCACGAACGATTAGGGAAAACACGGGAATTTTACTGGAAGCAAGTAAAGAGATAGGTTTGGAAGTAAATCCCGAAAAGACAAAGTATATGATTATGTCTCGTGACCAGAATATTGTATGAAATGGAAATATAAAAATTGGAGATTTATCCTTCGAAGAGGTTGAAAAATTCAAATATCTTGGAGCAACAGTAACAAATATAAATGACACTCGGGAGGAAATTAAACGCAGAATAAATATGGGAAATGCGTGTTATTATTCGGCTGAGAAGCTTTTATCATCCAGTCTGCTGTCAAAAAATCTGAAAGTTAGAATTTATAAAACAGTTATATTACCGGTTGTTCTGTATGGTTGTGAAACTTGGACTCTCACTATGAGAGAGGAACATAGGTTAAGGGTGTTTGAGAATAAGGTGCTTAGGAAAATATTTGGGGCTAAGAGTGATGAAGTTACATGAGAATGGAGAAAGTTACACAACGCAGAACTGCACGCATTGTATTCTTCACCTGACATAATTATTAGGAACATTAAATCCAGACGTTTAAGATGGGCAGGGCATGTAGCACGTATGGGCGAATCCAGAATTGCATATAGAGTGTTAGTTGGGAGACCGGAGGGAAAAAGACCTTTGGGGAGGCCGAGATGTAGATGGGAGGATAATATTAAAAGGATTTGAGGGAGGTGGGATATGATGATAGAGACTGGATTAATCTTGCACAGGATAGGGACCGATGGCGGGCTTATGTGAGGGTGGCAATGAACCTTCGGGTTCCTTAAAAGCCATTTGTAAGTAAGTAAGTGAAATATCATATGAATACACTGAAGAAAAATATACCTTATATCTATGAAACTACAGTGGACTCTCCTAAGTTCGACTGAACAGAATTGAAAAGTTCAGTCCAATAACGGTAGTGGGTGTTGCAGGTGAAATGAATACAAATTCTTATTGGTTATCCATAAACGAATACAGTATTGTACTTGCATTTCCTGCCCGCCCCGAGACTTGTGTATGCGCTTCTAGTACCACAGTGGATTTCGACAGTTCTGTCTCACAAATGGCACAATTCTCAAATAGAAAGAAATAGTTCATTAATTTAAAATCAGTGATTAAATATGGACGTCATAATCAATAAAATATTCTGTTTTCCTTTAACAAAAGTATCACTACAAGACACAGAATCAATTCCCATTCAAATGACAAACCCATTTCTTAGTGCCTGTATAGGGGCGTGTCTAATTTTCCTACATAAGCAGTCGAACTATGGGATGTCGAACTTGTTTTCTGTCGAACTTAAGAGCTTCCACTTTATCACAATTTATAAAAATTATTGGAATCATAAATTTACTTTTTAAACAAGATCTACTGCAAAAGCACACACTCATAATTTATAGAACATTGGAAATATCATTACTGGTAAACTGAAGACTATCAAGAAATCAGATCAGCATTGACTCACAAAAGAACAGATATGAAAAATGAAAAAACTAGCTGGGCATTCACTGGATCGTAAAGGGAACTTAGAAATCTTGGAAGAATTCATATGCAGAAAATTTTGGAATTTATTCAGGACTATACAGTAAGGTCCGAAAATCTTGTCTTGTATGTTGATGTGCATCCATTTTGAATATGTCATAGCAGATGTGTGATAATGGTTGATACTTTACGTTCCAGCTTGTTTAGTGATCCAGAAAATCAGTATGAGCACCATCGTTGTCACGGCACAAAATGATGCGGCGCCATGTCCTGTGTGAAATTTTCTGCAGCAAAGGCGGTGTGATTTCCCTGTGGTAATAATTAAGCAGCATATCTCGAAACATCGACACCAGACAATTGAAGATTTCAAGCAAGCTGTTAGGGAGGCATTCAGGGAAATCACACCGCCGTTGCTGCGGAAAATTTCACACAGGACATGGCGCCGCATCATTTTGTGCCGTGACAATGATGGTCCCATACTGATGTTCTGGATCACCAAACAAGCTGGAACGTAAAGCATCAACCATTGTCACACATCTGCTATGACATGTTCAAAGTGGATGCACTTCAACATACAAATAAGGGGAGGGGGGTGACAAGACTTTCGGACCTTACTGTAGATTGAATTGGGTACAGCACGTAAAGAGAATGGATAATGACAAAATACCCAAACAACTCCTATGCTACCGACCTAGAAGGTAGAAAATATTGGGACAACAGAACAAATGATTGACTGATTGAGAACATAATAGGCCATGGGACTTAAAATGGGAAAGAATAATTGAATAAATGAGATGAAAAAGGATAAAATTCCACTTTTTGGCCAAATACAACTGAGATAGCCAAGTTATTAATTTACTCTTTCTCCTCTGATGAGCAAAAGAAAGGTAATATTACTTCACTCATTATGGTTGTTTCCCCAGATGAGATTAAAAAGGAAAACATTCCAGAAATGTTACCCTTCTTTATCTTAGTGTCATCAGGATGAGTATATGTCCCAGAGCAGTATAATTCTATGATCACAGAAGCAAAGAAGGGACCAAAGTTTTTGGTCTAATCAATCCAAACAAAAAGCATCTTGAACTTCAAGGATTAGTGGCCACATTTCTTCAAAAAGACTAGAAAAAGTCTGGATAAGCATGAAAACTTCATCAGTAAATACCGTCACATGGTATATAAATCCAATGAACGAAGATATACAAGGCGCATCCAGAAAGTAAGTTTCCCTATTAAAAAAAAAAAAAGAACACACACTTTCAGGAAAACATTTATTGGCAACAGGTACAGCAATGTTTCAGCTATTTTTCAACATAGCCACCATCAGAATTGAGACACTTGTCGTATCGTGGGATCAACTTTTGTATCCCTCTGTCGTAGATCTCTGCAGCCTGTGAATGGAACCAGCGTGTGACAGACGTCTTCAACTCTTCATCGTTGCCAAAACGCTCACCGGAGGACAAGAATTTCTTGAGGTGCAAGAAAACGTGATAATCGCTGGGAGCAAGATCAGGACTGTAGGGTGGATGATCAAACAACTCCCAGCCAAATTCCGTCAAAACAGCTGCTGTGCGCCGAGCCGTATGTGGACGAGCATTGTCATGGAGGAGCACAACACCTGCAGTAAGCATTCCACGCCTCTTGTTTTGAATGGCCCGTCGCAATTTTCGCAGTGTTTCACAGTAACGGTCAGCGTTCACTGTTTCACCTCTTGGAAGGAAGTCAATAAGCAGAATTCCCTTCCTGTCCCAGAACACCGTGCATATCACTTTCCGTACCGACAACGTCTGTTTGAATTTCGTCCTGACCGGAGATCCACTATGCCGCCAATGCATTGACTGCTGCTTGGTTTCTGGGGTGAAGTGCGAAATCCAAGTCTCATCGCCCGTGACGATCCTGTCGAGGAATTCGTCGCTGTCATCGCGATACCGTTGCAGAAATGTCAGTGCTGCTCCTAAACGTTGCATTTTGTGTTCAGGTGTCAGGTTTTTCGGCACTCACCTGGCACACACTTTTTTGAACAGCAGGTGCTTAGTGACAATCTCATGCAACAAGGATCGCGATATCTGCGGAAAATGGCTGCTCAGCTCCGTAATCGTGAAGCGACGGTTCTCCATGATGCACTGCCGCAACAGCTCAACACGATCATCATTGATGAGGGACGGTCGCCCACTGCGCTCTTCATCATGGACACTTTGACGACCTTCGGAAAACTGCCTACACAAGCGACGCACCATCTGCTTACTCATGATGTTCGGCCCATAGACCTGACAGAGCTGCCGATGAATTTCAATTGGCGCAATGCTTTGTGCATTAAAGAACTTTATCACCGACAGCAGGAGAAGGAATAAGAGCTTCCATTTCGGACCACTGCTGCCATGTTACTGGCACCAGGCGGGACCTGTCAGGCTGGCATATGATTGATACGTCATAGATCTGTTATGCATGCGCAATTGAAACGGTTAATTACGTTTACTTTCAAGGGGAAAAAATCGGGAAACTTACTTTCTGGATGCGCCTCGTATTGTAGCTTCTCTTTTTATTTCATCACGTCTGTCATTTAAATTTAAACCGAACAGCAAGGCCTTGTTGCTTTGCCATCCACAAAAGCATATGCAGGAAAACTTACAATCAATGCCAAGAAACTTTCCGACATTTCCAAAACATATTGTTATATCTCAGATGAATATAAGGGATTTTACGATGAGATTTTGAATTGGCCCACTAATATCCCATTGAAAGGAAACCCATTACAGCAGTATGTCAGTGAACACAGTGAGGGAAAGGACTAAACTATGCTGACTCCTTAGCAGTTTCTAGCATTTTTGAAGATATTATTGGATTTTACAGCACATAATATATTGTTTTTGGCATTGAAGTATTATTAAATTTTATTTTCAGAGTGCTTATTGCAAGAGATAATACATTTGTCTCAATTTTTTTAAGAGAAATGTTTTGTTCATTTCAGTGAGGTAAAAAAGGAAAATATTCCACAATCATAGGCGGAGAGAGAACAGTTTAGAATCCCCAAATAAAGAGGTTACAGGGGATATCATTTACTTCCTCCCCTATTATAGCGTGACCGTGGTACAGTATATTGGAATATGATCATTTAATAAAAGTATTTTTGGGATGCATGTTTTTTACAGTGTTACATTCATATCCACGATGTTTCGGACCAAGTTGGTATAGGGCTTCAACTGTAGGTCTACTACAAATTATAATTGGGCATAACCATAGGCAGAGTTATGGGAGGTTATGTGAGGGCACTGCCCTCCCCCACCAAATTTATCTGAACTCTTTTTTTTTCTATTAACATTACAAAATATTGAATTCAAAAGACTTTTCTTGCTTTTGTTTATGAATGGGATATTATTTGTAAATGCTACCATCGTACCATCTTCCTGGAAAATGGCTGTTTTCACAAAAAAAAATCTTTGGACTATGGTTGTTTTATGAAAACTACTGAAAATTTCCACTCCTTTAACATGGGACTATGGTGATTTTTTTCACTAACACCTAATTCAGTAGATGGCAGCTGCAAACTTCTAACACAGGAATACAGGCTGTTGCAAAAGAAACATTACAATGCTTCCATTCCTCAAACAAGGTATAGAAATTTTTATACATTCAGAAATTTAAAATAAATATTATAGTCCAGACACATAATCTGAAGATATTAATTCGTCAATTTAAGCACAGAAACTTAATCATAAACAAAAACAAAAAAAGTCTTTTGCATTCAATATTTTCAAATGTTAATAGAAAAGGACAAAAAAAAAGTTCAGACAAGTTTGGGGGGTTAGTGCCCCCCAATGCCTCCCCATAACTCCACTACCTTTAAAATATAATTCTGGCGGCAATTGTTAAAAATAAGTAATTTTATTAAATGCACATTATTTGCCTCTCATAATACTAGGCTACAAATTACTAATGCTAATTTTTTTTCTTAAACCTTTCAGAAACAAAGCAGAATGTTTTTTGTGCTTCCTGGAAAACTTTGTTTAATGGCATATTATTTTTTTCATCTCATCGATTCAATTATGATAATGAATATTATTAATAAATTAGATAAAAATTCTCCGACTACTGCTTCACAGTTTTGTATATTAGACTACAACAACTACTGTAGTTATGATTTATACTTCCCTACTCCCTTTTCCCTCACAATGGCAGAAAATTTGCTTTTGGGCGGATTCTATTTATTTTTGACAATATGAATGATGAGGCAGCGAGGGTCAGCAGAGGGGATCTCCCCTTCTTTACAAAAGAAAAAAAAAAGAGTAGGGGGAACAGCCGAAAACGAAGATGTATAGGGAAATCTACAATGAAACTTTCTGTTCATGGAACGAAATGTAGAGCCACAGATCGCAAAGAAAGTTATTCGTAAGGAATTTTTAATATTAAAAAAATCAAACATAAAAAATATGCATATACTTCATAGTTCTATTGAAGTTTTGTAATTTTCTGCACCAAGAAAAATTTGTAAGAAAATTAAAATAATGATGTATCAATATTAAATTTCTTGCCTCCATATAACTGCATTATTCTTAATAAAAAATCAAACTCTATTTTTTTTTCAGAAACATCAAAGTTAGTTCGTAATGTGTAACCACAGTCTAGTATAGAGCGTTCGCCTACAGGTGGGGCCAGGAAAGCGACCTGCCTGTGGTGTCGCTTGCGGGAATCGTCTATCTGTAAGCTTCTGCTTTCTATAGTAATACTCTGTAAAGTTTTAATTTTAAAAGTTTAGCAGCAGTAAAGACTGATGTTTTTGAAACACTAACTTCCTGTGAAACACGTCTCAGAGATTTATTAGGAGAGCGTGTAAATGATGCACTGATTTCATCAATTTTTTCTCCCATCAATACTCTTCATTTTCGCTTAAGAATTGTAGCATTTATCGACCCTGTTGTCCTTCATTTGTTAACAAGACGTCTAACAGTTTCTCTACCCTGAATTGGAGCACCCGAATATTTCACTTCAAATTGCCTACGCACCTCTCTACAAGACTCGGTTTGACATATGCAGCATACATAAAAACTCTTTGTTCAAGCGTGAATTTTGCGTTTTGCATTATTAACAAATTTTACACACACGCTGAATATTTATGCAACTGTGTCAAGAAACTGCATTGTACGTGTTAAATACTGCAACATCTGGCTCACAACTGACAATTTGTCGACCTTGATGTCCTTGATTGTCGAGCGTGTCTCAACAACTGCGCGCACAAAGCGGCATATCAGTACATGACGCTTTCCTGGCCTCACCCGTAGGCGAACGCTCTGTATATACAGTCATGAAGCTCAATACGTAGTAAATATGTATCCATAGATAGTTGCTGACCACTAGGATCGCTACTAGTAGTAGTAGCGAAATAGTACCTGCACAATCTATTGTTTCTAGTATCCTCATAAACTCAAGCTTTGTGACTGTACAGACTGTCGTGGAGAGAAAAAAAAAATACGTAAAAGAAATTAGAGCAACTCTCAAGAAAAGACCATGCCACAAAATCCTGTGTTCTTCTGTCGAATTAAATTATTGAAGTAAACATATTGCGAACTTTTCTCGTTGTTTCCTTCAATTCCATAAAAAATATTGTTTTCATGTCGGATATCACTGTAAGCGTATTGTGTAATCTAAATTCTAAGATATTTAACTATATTTTTTTAACTAACTTTGAGATATACACCCCTGTTTTATTAAAGTTTATGGACATAGCTAATAAGTTTTAACTTGGCTCATCTGTTTATAAACCGAGAGTCAAACCTAAGTTATTGGCATTCTTACCGAGCTGCGAGATTGCTATGTGGTAAATAGTGCATTGAATTTTCCCTGCATCTTATTTGCTTTAAGCCAGCAAAGGACACAATACGTGGGTTTGGCTTATCAGTTATTGTAATAAGCCAGTGACACAATTCTGCAGGCTCTTTACTGTACATTGTCAGTCTCAGTTGGACTGTTACCTGAAATGTATTGAGAAACATGTATTTTTAACTATGATTAAATACACAGTACTGCATTGCATTTTCTTCACAGGCATATTTTCAAGTGTTGATTTTGCTAGAGCATGCTTTGGATAATGTTTCTTCTTATCGAGAATGAAACCTATTTTTCGACACTTAATTAATTCATTGATTCAGTGTGATTTTATTTCCACAAAAATTAATATAAAACCAGAACGTATAAGGGTTTAATATCACTAACAATAATATTTTTATGCTCGACAATGCCGAAATGTAGTAATTATACACCTGGTAGCAGTCCTTTAATGCATGTCATTAAAGTACAACTATTCATTAAAGTTCAGGTGTTCAGCCAATGACAAGTCAGCTTTGTACCGTTATAAAACCGCAAGTATCGATTATTCTCGGATATGCAATCGAAAGACAATTAGCGAAAAGTCACGGAGGCTGGAAATCCAATACTGTCGCAGAAGGTTATGTTCTGTTACTATAATAATTAGCGTTAATTGTAAATAATATTTAAATAAATTCAATTTATCATCTCGTTTTTCAATTCTAAATCAATTTCCAGGTTATATCAAGGTAATCTTCATCTTATTCTCTGCCAAGGTCAATGACATTCAGCCTCGGAAAAAATCAATAGTTTCGAGTCTGCGCACATCTCACAATTCAGGTCAGTTCGCACATAACCATAGAAGACCTAATTTTAAATAATTTCAAGTTAGAAATTTGGTCGAGCATAAAAAGTCGTATGAAACTTGCCTATAATGGTAATTAAGACGCTCGTATGAAAATTATGAAACTCGCTTGCGCTCGTTTCATAAACATACTCGCGTCTTAATTACTACCATTATAGGCTCGTTGCATAATGCACTAATGTACCATTCATTATTTTTTTATATTAGTATATTCCCAAGGGCAGGTCTTTCACTGCAAATCCAGCTTTCTCCAATCTTTCCTATTTTCTACCCCTTTCTTAGTCTTTTCATATGATCCATATATCTTAATGTCGTCTATCATCTGATATCTTCTTCTGCACAGAAGTCTTCTTCCATTCACCATTCCTTCCAGTGCATCCTTCAGTAGACAGTTTCTTCTCAACCAGTTATCCAACCAATTCCTTTTCCTCTTCCTGATCAGTTTCAGTTAACTTATAAAATAATAATTAACATCACACGGTTTCAATAGTTCTATAGTCTCGAAAATGCTGCAAAAACTTGCGTAAACACAACTCGTATGACTTCTTCTGTAGTAGACAAGATGTCAGTAATTTAGGTTTGACTCTCTCTACAGTTAAAGACTAAGGAAAAGAATTATTCCACATTCTAAACCTTTAGAATGCAGTATTTCTTACATAACTGAAGAAAATTGAAGAATTGTGATGTAATTATGTCAAGAAAGAAAAGTTACCTTCTGTTATGTAAAGTAAATATGGTACATGGTGGCGTACTTACCCTCACTTAGTTCTGCTGCAAAACATACGGGGTAGATCACCAAGGCAATAAGGATCGAGATTACTGAAACGGAAATTTGTATGTTTATATAGGCAATCCTGAAAAAATTAACAGACAAAAACAACTGTTTGATACCAAGTAGTATTTTATTTAAAACTCTTTTAATTGAAGAAGTTATTCAGTATCAAGGGCGAGAAATGGCCTACAGATTTTGTCTGGAACCCTCTTCAAGTACAGGATTGTTTTATGTGCTCTAGATCTACGACATGGGCATCTCAGCTTTATTTCCTTCCTGGAGGAAGACATCCTGAGAACGACTGTTTGATACTAAGGAGTCTGGTGTGATATATCGACAGATAAGAGTACAAAGGATGAATGTCCATAAAACAAAATTTGTGGGAAATGGCAAAATAAACTTTATGCTCGACCATGCCGAAATGTAGTAATTATACACCTGGTAGCAGCCCTTTAATGCACCTCATTAAAGTACACCTATTCATTAAAGTTCAGGTGTTCCACCAATCAGAAAATACCATTGTAGCAATATGAAAGCGCAAGTATCAATTATTCTCGGATATGCAATCGAAAGACAACTAGGGAAAGGTCAAGGAGGCTGGAAATCCAATACTGTCGCAGAAGGTTATGTTCTGTTACTATAATAATTAGCGTTAATTGCAAATAATATTCAAATAAATTCAATTTGTCATCTCGTTTTTCAATGTCTAAATCAATTTCAAGGTTAAATCAAGATTAATGCTTATTTTACTCTCTAGATTATATCAAGGTCAATGACATTCGTTTCTCGGAAAAAAATCAATACTTTCGCGTCTACGCACATCTCACAATTTACGAGATATTGCACAAGGTCAGTTCCGCTCCCCAGTCAGATAAGAATAACATGAATACTTATGAATAATTTCAAGTTAGAAATATGGTCGAGCATAAAAGATCGTATGAAACTTGCCTATAATGGTAATTAAGACGCTCGTATGAAAATTATGAAACTCGCTTGCGCTTGTTTCATAAACATACTAGCGTCTTAATTACTACCATTATAGGCTCGTTGCATAATGTACTATTTGAGAGCAGTCAATCCTGGGATTTTACCTTTTTGTCAAATCATTTTTATGGCATTTTCTTCAAGAAAGGACACACTACCTTTACCACAATAAAGATTACACCAAAACAAATCAACAAGTACTAATAACTATTTTTTTTGGACATACAACCTTTGTGCTCTTAGTTGTAGATATACCACCATATCATAAAAAACTAATTTTATCCTATGTTAGCTGTAATGTTACTATAACTTTGCTCTTAACTCAAACAGTTGTTTAGTCAACTGTCCGAATACAGGTCTGAACCTCACAAGTGATACCAAGCAGGCACCACTTATGAGGCAACTAGGTCAGAGGTAATGGAGTAGGGTGGCCAGTTCCTTTCCCGCAACTCAAACAGAAAAGACATTAAATAAAAATATATTCTTGAAGTCTTTTTTACCAAAATTAAAACATAATACACACATACATCTCACTAGAGAAGATTTTTAAGTATTATTATTTTACGATGATATACAAACTGCGTGGTATCTAGTAAAATTACTTTGAAGTAAGTAAAGATTGTAATTACTATGTATACACTGTTAATGTAAAAAATCGCGTGCTTACTCGTATGTGCAAAGCAATGGTTGATATTAATAAATTTGGCTTCTATCTATGTTCTTTGTTTATAAATGTCCATTTAATTTTTCGTATTTCAGTTCTTACATAATATGACAGTACTATAACTTATACTTAATGATAAGGCCTTTGTAAGATTATACAGTATTACAATAACCAGAGGTACCAGAACTTTCTCAGTTCATGGCTCCCTTACATGTGTCATCAGCAGAGACCAAAACTTTGGCAGAATGCCTTTTTAAATGTGTTAAATCTATCTTCATTTTGAAAGTAAATCTGTACGAATTATACCTTTGTGATTGAAACGTCACAGTTTTATGTTGCCCTTTTCTGCCTTTTTTTAAATATAAATGCCTAATTTACAAAATAAATGTTTTTTTTTGCCTTTATTTGATTATTTATCTATTATTTATTAATTTATTATTAAAAATTGCCTACAGGTATATTTTATTTTATTTCATTTCTATAACTGCTACAATGAAAGTGACTTCACCGAATGTATATTATTGTCTTGCAGTCAGTTCATATTCTCTTTGCAACAATGAGTGCTGCCGCGCAAAAATGCATAACAGTAAGCGTTTTAATTATTGCTTGTATTTATTTGACATGGCAACAATGAGTGCGGGTCTAACGTTACTTTTAACGGTTATTTTTCTTTCAGTTTTCATTGTGACGTTGTTGTAGCTATAGTCCCGTCGCTCTTATTTCCGGCAGCCAATCACGTTGCAGGTCGGCTACATTTAAACGTGTGCGTCTTATCATTCGCTATTGATAATGTAATGAATTTCCTATGGCTCGATAAATACTTAATATAATCGCCCGCCATTTTGGCTCTTTCGTTGACGTTCGCAGAAATCACACGAGGACGTTATTTGCCGCTCAATTACAGTGCGTTTGATTTATTATCATAGGAGCTACAGCATGATAATGTTTAACGGTGAAGCAAATAGATTCCTCATCTGGTAGCTCGGCAACGAAAGAACAAAAATGGCGAACGATACTACCTACCTAGACTTTACAGAGCCTTCACTTCCTAAGACGTAAGCAAAGGGGAAGAGTCACACCGGAAATAACAGCGACACGACTATAGCTAAATATTTTATATCGCAACATATCAGTGCAACCAAACACAAAAATGCACTTTCCGAGGCTACTGGGAAGAAGATTTCTTTGCTTCCGATTACAACATCGAATCGAAAATCTCAATTTGCATTCGACTTACGTAAAGCTTTTCTTGCTGTCGAAATCCCTTTGTGGAAAGTGCAAGGTTGTGGGTCTAGTGCAAGGTTTTTGTAATTGCCTTTTATTGCGTATTTTAGCTATTTATAATGCCTTTTTGCCTACCTATTTTAGCTATTTATGATGCCTTTTGGCTGCCTATTTTAATGATTCATAATGCCTAAACTTTCGGTCTCTGGTCATCAGTATTTCACAAAATTCATATGTAAAAAGAAATTCTTAACAGTTCCATCCATTAAGTCGTTTGAACCTATTTATTTTATGTCCTAACGGTCAATATATAGATATGAATGTAATAAATTAAGGAATTTCTGTAATGCCACTCTCTCATTATGATTCAATCCTATAGCAATCCAAGGCATCATGGCACACAGTTCGGTAACCACTGATGTAATCAATTCGAAGAGAGATGCATACATTAGTTAGTATCTCATCGACAATGCCCATCAGTGCCTGCATGATACAGTCTGATTACCAATTCGAGGGAGGGTACATAAATGGGTCAGTATTTCATCAAGTTTCCACACATTTACGTCACTCGGAAACTGTATTTGTAAGTAATAATTCTTTAATTACTCTGAAATGATAATACCCTAGATCATATATGTAACAGATAACTCCTCGCTACGTTAAAATCGGCAGCACTTTGAAGAGAACAACCGCCAGGATCGCCACCCGTCCGCCGTAAACGAACACGAGATGGCAGCACAGTCGCTAATGCAATTCAAATTAGTATTAGGACGTGACTCCTTATGTAACAACTAGATGGCAGCGTAGTAAACCTGACAAAAGTTGTTAACCTCAAAGCCTATAACCCCGACATATCTATTACATATATGATCTAGGATAATACATAGCGTACTCTCTTGATCACACAGAAATGACGTTACTTACGTGATAGCACCATGATATAGACGGCCACTCGGTAATACATGTACTTGGTTCTGTGGTCTTTGCTGCGAAGACCCAGCCCTGTGAGCACCGTGGCCACAATATCTAGCAGCAGCGTGATGATGCATAATGCAGCTGCTGCTTTAATGTAGGCTGTAATCAGACACAATGCAGTCATTTGCATGTAATTCCTGTATTGAATGAATGAATGAATGAATGAATGAATGAATGAATGAATGAATGAATGAATGAAATAGCCTTTGGATTTCCCGTGAAGGGCTATGGCCTCCTAAAAGGGGAGCTCTTTAGAGATCATGCGGTGAGCTAATCCGCATGACGGTAGATTCTGTTCTATATAAGTTTTGTTCGTCGTTTGTGTGTGTACACTTGCACTCTCACTCGATACTGGCAAACTGTAGCGATCTCCATTCTTCTCGGTTCTTGGCTGTTCTGGACCACAGGGGTCCAGCTAGGCTCTTGAAGAAGTCCGCCCATCTGGTCCCAGGTCTTCCTCGGTTTCGCCTCCCGATGCGTGGATCCCACGTGGTGGAAATATGCGCCCATCTGCAGCCTTGGAGTCTCGACACGTGGCCTCCCCATTTCCATTTCAGGCGTTCCCCTTGGTGTGCCATGTCTCTGGTGTTTGTCATCTGCTTTAGTCTGGTGTTGGAAATCTTGTCTCTGAGGGAGAGTCCTAGGATTTTCCTCTCCATTTTGCGCTGGCAGATCTGAATCTGTGTCTTCTGGTTCACGGTCAGTTTCCAGGTCTGACAGCCGTACAGTAAGGTTGGGAAGATACAGGATTGCAGCACCTCCAGCTTTAGTTTGCGGTTCAGTTTCTTGTCAAGGAGTATGAATTAGGCTTCATGTATTTATTTTCAAATTCATACTAAATCAGATCCCACAACTATAATACAAAGTATTGCAATGCTAGAAAAAAATCAATTTCGAGACTCTCACGCGAAAGAATTTTCAACATATCTGACATCAAAAGAGTTTTTGGGCATGCTGTCCCTCTATGTATATCGGTTTATCCTTAACTACTGGGCGGATTTTGTTCATATTTAATAACACAAGTCGATTTATGTGTGTATGATGTACATAGAATATAATAACTTTGTGAAAAATTAATGTCTCTTAATTTGAAATCAGCAGGGGAGAATGCTAGTCACGAAAGTTAGGCTTGCTCTTTTATTCACAGGGGAAGATGGGAGGATATAATAATTCATAATTAATAAAAATAATCACTCACATAAATAACTTATTTTATAATTATGAAATCATTATGAGTCATGGATCATATTCGCTTATAAGATGTAGAAGTTCGATATAATATAACAAACATGGCCAACAATACAGTTTATTTATTTTTTTTCGGACCCTGCCAACCAATGCATAATGTTGTATTGAGTACATAATATTCTCTATAATGTCTGTCTTCTCTTGAATAGTCCTTCGGGAAAAAGGATTTAATAATAATGTTTGAATAATACACAATTCCGAACTCATTGCAATACTTCAAATTAATGTTTAAGAATTAATAATACATGCAGCAGCTAACACAATTACATTGCACTCGCAAATCACAGCACATTCCCGCTGTCAATACTGCTCTGTGTAACGTTAAATAGTCGTTGGTGTAGCTCTCGGACCAGAGCTTCAAACAACACATAACAGAAGCATGTGCGCCTAGGACGGACCAAGGAGGAAGGCACTTGCGCGCATCATATTCTCGCTATTTCTACGTCTTTCCTGTAACTCCGAGAAACGAGCAAGCGTTGCGATACTTGCGGTGTGCAACCTGCGGATGGTATTACGCCTATACAGTATTCCAAAAATCAAAATAAATTTTAATATACGTAAAGCCATTTTGAGAAATACACATTCTACGAAAATATTGGGCTTGCGCAGCAAGCATAGCATGCCCGGAGAAATCGCCCCTGGAAATCAGCAATACATTTAATGGCGATTTACTCTAAATCAAATTCAATAATATTCTTTGTAATCTGTTACATCACATAGAAGATAATGACAAAGGAAATTGTACAGATCCAGAAAAAAAAATTGGGCCATCTGAACTTTGTTTCTGGGTCTGTACAATATTCTTTTTTGAACGATATAACTAGGGTTAGGATCATCATCATTATCATCATCCAGAAGGATTAGGCCTTTCGACCTATTCCGTCCTCTCAAAAAAATTGGTCTCTCCATCTCTTTGTAGGTCTTCCTCTGCCTCTCTTGCCTTTGGGTTTGTACTCTAGGATCTTTTTAGGGATACGGTATTCCGGCATTTTTGCACGTGTTCATAGTATTTTTCTTGGTTCTTTTATTTTATTGTTTAAGTTGAATATGTTCAGTTCGTCTCTTATCGTTTCATTATATTGTCTGTTCTTCTGTATCCAGCTACCGGTTTCAAAAATCTCATTTCTGATACTTCTATTTTGTGTTTTTGGTTTTCTGTTAGGGTCCAGCATTCTGAGCCCTACAAGAGAGATGGGACTGCCAAGACTTTACAACACTTCAAGATGGTTAGGGTTAGGATTCTTAGGTAAATAAATATTTTATTTGCACTGTAATAGAAACTCGTAATTGTATTTTAAGTTTCGGACAAGATCACCTGAGCATATATTTTAAATTTTATTTCGCGTAAAAATACATATTTTGAATTTTTTTAATGTAAATACACATTTTCAAATATTCACATAAAAACACATGAAAATTAAGTTTTCATCAAATAATTTTCGACAAAAGCCCCATTTCGGATTAATCATCACCCGAATGTTCAGAACAGTTGCTTAGACGTGACAGCTGGCAACTGTTTCTTGGAACTGCAGTCTGCTCTCTCACCAAACGCAATAAGAGCTGTCACTACTAAAAACTTGTCCTGTAAATAACACACATAAACAGTGATGTGTCATTTGGGAGTGCCTTGTAAGTTACCATAACGCTGATTCATGAAGTAATTATAATTTCATAAACATCTTTTTTCGCTTCCGGTCATAAACATGTCTCTAGGGAGCGCATGTTATTTTTCAATGGCCAAGGCATTCTTTTTCCCAGTACAAGGTGATAATCTGTCAGTCATTTGTGATGAACAACTTGAGGATGAATTTCATTGTGTACTGTAATTCTTCAGCTGTTGACGAGACAGAATAATTTATACCAGTGAGTATTGCATATTGTTTATATTTACAGAAAATAATTGAAATATAATTAAATATTTTTCCTTTTTTGTCACATATTTTCCCGATTTTTAGCACAAAAATAAATATTTTCCCGATTTTTAGCACCTAAAAATCCGAGCCTTAGATAAACTTTTAAGAGTACATACTTTTCTTCAATTATTCGTTTTTATGTAAAAAAAAAATCAAAATCCTTTTAATACTGATCTGAATATTCATCATTTTAATACAAGATACAAATCGGATCTCCATCTACCCTCTGTTAGTCTCAGCTTTAAAGAGAGAGAGAGTTTTCACTATTCGTATATACATACACACATACATACGTAAGTTACATTATAATCTTCAATTGACTGCCTAATAATTACCTTAAAGTTTTGAAGGGTCAAGAGAAAAAAGTTTAGAATAGAATTAACAAAATTTCTCCACATTTATATCACCTACAATGATGAAATGTTTATGCTCGTACATTAAATTAATCTACTTACTACGTATTAATAATTACGTATAATATACTATTTTGTATATTTTCATGGTTTCACATCTCCAAACTACAATATTGACGTAACATCTATGGAACACAACAAATGAAATGAAATAACCACTTACTTATATTTTTAAACTTCATCATAATTTTCTTTTCAATTTAAATATATGAGATTCATTTTACAAGTACAAGTGATTCTAAAATGTAACTGGTTTATTTTCTCAGATCATTAGAGTAGAAATTTATAGGTATTTTACCCGTATTAGGCTTTTGAGAGGAAGGAAAATCCATGTTACTTTATCTAAGTCCCTAGATACAACATCTATACTTATACTGTAGTAAATATGTGGTATGCTTATACTACAAAATCTAATAAACCAATTGCAAATGAAGGGTACACGGGAAAAACGATCAAGGTCCATCAAAAATCGAAATTGAGTTAATAATGCCATCTTATAGTGGAAAGGAAGTACTATCATGTGGTCTAGCTAGTAATAAGAAATAATCGTTCTTGACATTCCACTACGTCAATTTCTATTAAATACACACATAACAAAGTATTAAGTGCTTAAACTTTAAAATTCGTTTTTCTCGAAACTTTCTAAAATGGACCTTGATTGTTATTCCCGTGTACCCTTCAAATATGTTGTTGTCCAATGGCATGGGGATTAGGTGGTTTACATCATTTTTCCCAACAAACTAATTACTAATATTGCAAAGATTATTCCTAGATTCTCGAATGCTCTCTTTTTTCCTTCAAAATTTCTGCCAGAAAGGTTCTGATGACACTTGAAACAGATACATTTCCGGAAACATGAGAATACAGTATATGACAATCTAACATTTTACCGAAATAACAGTCCTATTAATATCAGAATTACATATTTGTCGTGACATAAGACAGATATGGAAATAAATTAAGAATATATATTATCGCATTTTATTTCACTATACACTATAACTCTTGCACGCTACATAACAAACAACACACGAAAAAGAAATTTACCTTCATCCCTTGCTGGATGACAGCCTGCAGATACCTTCTTGTTGAAAGGCAATGGTAGCGGAGCATCTTCAGCTACACAGTAGATGAACAGTCCCTGCCGCCATCCAGCTGCCATCAACCAGTCAGTTGAGGCCAGGGCCATGATCATCAGGATGACCACAATCAGACCACAGATGAAGGCAATCACCTGCAACATTACACCCCAAACATATCATTTATATAAAAACATAATATAGGAAAATGAGGTTTGTTATACCTAAGTCAATTAATTTGTCACATTTTCATTGTTTTTAATTAAAAGATCACAATGCCTGGAGTCATACTAACAATTTCGTTACTGAGGTACACCTACGAGTATGTTTGTAGATAGATTGATAGATAGATTTATTCATTCCATAATATTCTTACAGTTGTTTTACAGCTAGAAAAAAAAAACATGTCCAATTCTTATGTTTTAACATATAAAAATGGAAATATGAAATATATACAAATAATTATTACATAAATAACAATAACACATTATACAATGCAAGATGGTGCTTACCATTTAATAATGTACGAAACATACACAGTGGATTATTATATTAATATTTACACAGTACTGTGAAATGTCAAGAATTCATCTACAGAATAAAAGTAATTTTTTAGTTTTACCTTAATACAGGGTTTCTGTTACGATTTTCAATGTCCTGAGGAAGACTATTGAATATTTTTATTGCCTTTTGATAGTATGATAGATTTGATGATGGTGTATGAAAATCATTCTATATATGACTGAATTAGTTGGATTGTCTTTATCAATTAAGAGGAAATTTACTAATATGTACTGATTTGTAAAGGTCATAATTACATATAAATTTGAAGAAGGTCTACACGATTATCTAGGCTTTGCTCCAACTTTTATTCTAATTGCTCTTTTTTCATTAAGAATTATATTTTTACTATATGCAGAATTTCTCCAAAATATCATTCTGTAAAACAGTGAAATAAAAATAAGCAAAATATATTGTCTTTAAAATACTAATGTTTAGAAAATAGCTTTAACGACCTAATTACGAAGCATACTGAACTAAGTTTGAAGGTTATTTCTTTAAAATTATTTTCCAGTTTAATATGTTATTAATATACAAACCAAAAAAATTTGGTTGTTGATGTTTCCAGCAGGGATACCTATATGTTTATTAATTTGTCTAATGTTTGAGAGATTAAATTTGAAGTGGTTTTAAATTGAATTATGTTAGCCTTGTTATTGCTTAGCGCTAGTTTATTCGTTGTGAACCAGTCATAAAATTTTAAGGAGAATTATTTCTGTTTTATATTTCAATGTTGCAAAATTGTTGTCTGTAATTATGATACTTGTGCTATCTGCAAATAGTGTAGTATAACTTGTTTCTTTTATTAAGTTCAATTATAAAAATTAGAAAGAGTTGAAGCCCTAATACAGACCCTTGTGGAACTCCAGTATGAACATTTTCTTATGTTGAAGTAGATATTTAAAGAAGTTCTTGAATAAGTTGATTTAAACTTTTTGTTTTCTGTTAGGAGATATGATTTAAAAAAAAACTGGTATGCTATGTCTTTAATACCATAGTATTTTAATTTCTTTTGTATAATTTTATGATTAATACAATCGAAGGCTTTGGAGAGATCACATAGTATCCTTCCTACTAGTAACGACATGGATAAAATGACTAATAACGAAGATTCTATTATGGAAGTTTTTGTTATTCTCCTCTTGCTCATTTTATTAACAGAAAATAACAAAAGGGAATTATTTGTGAATAACGAATGAGACCTGCAAAATATAAGAGAACGCGACACTGTGAAATATTGCCTGCATTCCCATGAAAGGGAAACTGTCTTAATGGACTTTCTCCCTTTTGATCAATTAATTCCTCTTCCCTCATTCCTCTTCTACTTCATTCTGAGGGCTGCCTCAAGCAAGATCCCTCGCTAACTTATGAGACAATACCTCTAAGGCTTCTTTACTTGCCTCAGTTTATAACATTCCCCTACTCAACCAACCCTTACTCTCACTCAAGCTTTTACATTGCCGTCATTTCTATCAATAAGAAGGGGATGAAGTAGCCTGATACTTTATTCCTTTGCAGATAAGTGCAAGACCAAAGGACAGTCATGAGCAGGAAGTCCTTTACAATCTCCTGTAATTCCAAATCAATAATAACTTATTATTTAATATAATTCTTTTGTTAAGGAAGTTAAAGTGATTATTACACTTTTACTACGTCATACTACTTTTGACCAATAAAACTGTATGGAACGACGTGTTTCAATCAATCGTGGCTGCTTATCCCACAATTTTTATCTCATCCCTAGCATTTGTTTGTTTTTATCACCTCCCTAGCATTTGTTTCTTTGTTTATCAACATTGTGCTTTCAATAATTGTACCTTTTAAAATAATTCATGTTTATTTCATCACCCTTAATCAAAACTTTTCTATCATTTATCTTATTTAGGTTATGTTATAGCTTCTGCTGTATGAGATTGTGGATAGTCACGTATCAGAGACTGTTTAATATATATATTCATAATTGAAATGAAATGCAACTGTTTTAATAAAAATGAAACTTAATCAACAAAGCCTTCTTGACTAGTAATGTCCACAGAGTTCAATGAAGACTGTATAGTTGGCACAACTGGTAACATGAGCACAGGTAATCATAACACAGCTGCCATCTAGCGGAATATTTGTAATGATGAGATGATACAATAATATATTTTCAAGACACTTTACTAAACGGTCAATTAATATTTTATTGTATTAGAGTACTTTATTTTTTCCAATCTTTGTATACTTTTTTCTAATCGTGTAATATTCAATTAAATCCCACTTGAGTTTTGATTTTCTCTAGATAAACTTCTAGTGAAATTACTGTAGATAATAATGTAACGTGTACAAAACTCTTAGTATACGCGGCCTTGGTAATTCAGTTGGCAGAGTACGAGCAGCGGATCCGGGTTCGAATCCCGGTGATGGCGGCGTTATATTTGTGGACAAAGGCAAGATTCCTGAGGGTTTTTCTTGTGGTTCTCCCGTTTCCTTCCATAATTCACAGTCACTTCCAATTTCAATATTCATTATCGTCATTACAACATCATTCCTTAGACTATTAAGAAACTTTTCTCTGTAACAGAATTTTGTTAACTGATTTCATTTAAAAAAAAATACGTCCGTTTGTTTGCAAGAAAGGAAATCAGAAAATTGTTATTAAATTTTAATTGTTTATTTTACAAACGTAGGGACTAATATCAAAATTCTGTTACAGACAGTTTGTAGAAATTGCTTTTGCAAATACATCGCAAAAAACTGTTTGAATCTATCTTTAAAAACGGTTTAGATATATCGGTTTTAGTACAATCCTGCATTGGGTATATATATATATATATATATATATATATATATATATATATATATATATATATATTCAAATTTTGGCCCCCAAATAATTGTTTTTCAAAATATTTTTATTTGGTTGAGTTGCCACACCAAATAGGAAAAAAGTTTTTAAAAATACCATCCTCTCCCCTTAATTCTACATTCTCATATGAATGAATGAATGAATGAATGAATGAATGAATAAATAAATAAATAAATAAATAAATAAATAAATAAATAAATAAATAAATAAATAAATAATCTTAATACAATTCGTACTGAAAACTTACAAGCAAGAAACAGGACTTAAAGGTTCAAAGTGTAAATGGAATACGCTGTCCACTCTTCCCCCAAGTAAAAGACGATGGTGAGTGGCTGTTATCTGTTACGTCCACGATCAGAGTAAACTATCAATTGCCTGTACAAGGCAGCTGCAGGAAATGGTGGCACTGTTAGCGAAAGGCGTAAAATTACTTGTTAAGAAAAACCAACAAATTTTCTAAGGGTCAGAGGGAATAGTAGAACAGTAATACGCTTTCACAAAAGTGACTCATTAACCTATTTAAATTTGTTGTTTTCACCAAGATAAATACTGACTCCCCTGCAGAAGGGTGCAAGAGATATAACTTTTACTTGAACTTTAACGGGAGGGGTAAATTACTTGCAGGAGCAGTGACTCCAACTTTTACAAGCACCCCATAAACTTGTTTTACGAGGAAGAAAATAATGAGGATCTGCTTGCTTCTTCTGTTTCTGTCTTATTAGCAGTCTTGCGCGCCCAAGAGAGGGTGGGGAGAGGGATGTAATGTATTACAAGGGTTGCAAGGACTCAAGAGCTAACTTAACAAGGGGGTATTTTCTTATGCTACAACACATGGTGAGTAAGGGGGGAAAGAATAACCATTAGTTAATGAACATTGTTCTTGGAACGATAATGTACGTTAAATGCTCTCGTTGTCAGAGGACGATTAACCATAAGTGTGAAAATTTATTGTTTCTCTGATCGCCATTTCAGATTCTTTGGTAAAGTCCAATTTTATTTAAGAACAAAATGAAACAATGAAAGTCAGAGAAAGTTCTGGATTGACGCAAGTTATAAGATTCTTTGCTTTAAGTCAAATCTGATTTAAGAACAAAATGAAAAGTCATATCTGATTTAAGAACAAACTGAAAACAATGGAATCAGAGAAAGTTTTGGATTGATGCAAGTTCTAAACGCTTTGCTTTAAGTCTAATTTAAGAACAAAATGAAAACAATGGAGTCGGAGAAAATTTTGGATTGACGAAAGTTCTAAATTCTTTGCTTTATATCAAATCTGATTTAAGAAAAAAATGAAAACAGTGGAGTCAGAGAAAGTTCTGGATTGATGCAAGTTGTAAGTTTTTTGCTTTAAGTCAAATCTGATTTAAGTAAAAAAAAATGAAAACAATGGAGTCAGAGAAAGTTCTGGATTGATGTAAGTTTTAAGTTTTTTGCTTTAAGTCAAATCTGATTTACGAACACGCTGAAAACAATGAAATCAGAGAAAGTTTTGGATTGACGCAAGTTCTACATTCTTTGCTTTTAAGTCTAATTTAAGAACAAAATGAAAACAATGGAAGTCGGAGAAAGTTCTGGATTGACGCAAGTTATAAGATTCTTTGCTTAAGTCAAATCTGATTTAAGAAAAAAATGAAAACAATGGAGTCAGAGAAAGTTTTGGATTGATGCAAGTTCTAAGATTCTTTGCTTAAGTCAAATCTGATTTAAGAACAAAATGAAAACAATGGAGTCAGAGAAAGTTCTGGATTGATGCAAGTTCTAAGATTTTTTGCTTCAAGTCAAATCTGATTTAAGAACAAACTGAAAACAATGGAATCAGAGAAAGTTTTGGATTGACGCAAGTTCTAAACGCTTTGCTTTAAGTCTAATTTAAGAACAAAATTAAAACAATGGGGTCGGAGAAAGTTTTGGATTGACGAAAGTTCTAAATTATTTGCTTTAAATCAAATCTGATTTAAGAACAAAATGAAAACAATGGAAATCAGAGAAAGTTCTGGATTGACGCAAGTTATAAGTTTCTTTGCTTCAAGTCAAATCTGATTTAAGAAGAAAATGAGAACAATGGAATCGGAGAAAGTTCTGGATTGACGCAAGTTATAAGATTCAATGCTTAAGTCAAATCTGATTTAAGAAAAAAATGAAAACAATGGAGACAGAGAAAGTTTTGGATTGATGCAAGTTCTAAGTTTTTTTGCTTTAAGTCAAATCTGATTTAAGAACAAAATGAAAACAATGGAGTCAGATAAAGTTCTCAATTGACGCAAATTCTAAGATTCTTTGCTTTACGTCAAATCTGATTTAAGAACAAAATGAAAACAATGGAGTCAGAGAAAGTTCTGGATTGATGCAACTTCTAAGATTCTTTGCTTTAAGTCAAATCTGATTTAAGAACAAAATGAAAACAATGGAGTCAGAGAAAGTTCTCGATTGATGTAAGTTCTGAGATTATTTGGTTTAGTACAATTTTATTTAAGAACAAAATTAAAATAATAGGAGTGACAGAAATTTCTCATTTGATTTAAGTTCCGAGGAAAAAATTAAAACAATGGAAGTCAGAGAAATTTATGGATTTGCGTAACTTTTGAATTATTTTCGTTATCTTTAAATAACTTGAAAACGATTAGAGATATCTCAAAACAGATTGCACTACTGTTTTTTTTTTTCCAGAAAATTTCACATTTGCATCCAGAATGGCGGCTTTTGAGATAGCTGAGGGCTAGAATCGAATGTGTCACTGACAGAGCATTTGGTCTTACAAATACTGGTAACACCTATAGTAATCGAAAATCAAGCATATGGAAGATATTTATATGGCTCCAGACTTTTGATTCACGCTATATAATTGATAAAATACATAGTAATTAATCTATTTGATCTTTTGTTCCTTATAAACAGTGTGTGCCAGTTCGCTACGCAGAATCTAAAGATGCCCAGTAACATTAACAGCTTCCTATCATGTCCTAAAATGACGTCTCGTAGACAACTGAAGTAAACATGTGCTAACATGTGCTAATCATAGTCATTTCGCTAACCCGCGCAACGAGCGTGCTAAACTAACCCCGGCTATCGACTGGTTACTTGTACAGGATTCATATCATATCATATCATATGAAGAGTTCGCGGGAAAAACGATGAATGTCACAGTTTTGTTAAGGTTGATGTCATTATCTAATTCAATGGATCGCTACGAAATTTAATGTTGTTCTTATGAAAAATGGTAAAAAGGAGAATTAGCACCACGAATACAGTAATCCTTTCCTTTATTTTCTATAGAAACAGCACTACATCTTGCAGTTATAGACTCAATTAGATCATTATCTAATCCTTAACAGAAATGTGACATTCATCGTTTTTCCCGCGAACTCTTCATATCATATATCATATCATATCATATCATATCATATCATATCATATCATATCATATCATATCATACCATATCATGTCATATCATATCATATATCGTATCATATCATATCATATCATATCATATCATATCATATCATATCATATCATATCATATCATATCATATCATATCATATCATATATCATATCATATCATATCATACCATATCATACCATATCATGTCATATCATATCATATATCATATCATATCATATCATATCATATCATATCATATCATATCATATATCATATCATATATCATATCATATCATATCATATCATATATCATATCATATTATATCATATCTATAATATAATGTAATACATCAATCAATCAATCAATCAATCAATCAATCAATCAATCAATCAATCAATCAATCAATCAATCAATCAATCAATCAATCAATCAATCAATCAAGTCCACACCTGTAGAGTAAAGGTCAGAGCGTCTGGCTGCGAAACCAGGTGGCCCGGGTTCGAATCCCGGTCGGGGCAAGTTAACCTGGTTGAGGTTTTTTCCAGGGTTTTCCCTCAACCCAATACGAGCAAATGCTGGGTAACTTTCGGTGCTGGACCCCGGACTCATTTCACCGGCATTATCACCTTCATTTCATTCAGACGCTAAATAACCTAGATGTTGATACAGCGTCGTAAAATAACCCAATAAAATAAAAAATAAATAAAATCAATCCATCAATCAATCAATCAATCAATCAATCAATCAATCGATTTTGGACATTTCAAAACCTAAGAGGTTTTTAGCCTCATTCACGATATATCGCCATTGATCTCTGTTCTCTGCATCTTCTTTTCGTCCTCCCACTGTAGAAAGATTATAATATAATATAATATAATATAATATAATATAATATAATATAATATAATATAATATAATATAATATAATATAATATAATATCACATCATATCATATCATATCGCTAACACTGTTTATGAATACGAAAAACGATAGTTCGCTGATCATCCACCGGAAGCCCGCGCTAAGAATATCTATGAACACGGCCCGTAAAGACCAAACATCAGGAAGGTAGGTTACTCCCTTTACGGTCGGTCCCCTTTTCATATTAGTCAATTTGAAAACAGAAATAATGACAGAACAATTTTTACTCCAAGTTGCGGCACTCAACGCATATCCAATGCAAAGGGGTGAAATGCTCGGAGAACAATGAGGAAGGCTCCCCTTGTCATGTTCGTGGGGAGAGGTGAGGTGGAGCGAAGGGATGTGGCTGACAGGATGGATTATCTCGATGGCAAATACGAAGACGAAGAAGAGGGAGGCGGGATGGATGTCTCTATTCCTCCTCAGACGTGCAATCCCCCGGGCTGGTTTATTCCTGCTCACGCTATAAAGGAGTCAAAGGGGTGAGGGAGGGAGAAAGAAAGGCTGTGTATGTGATGCAAACCAGAATCTGCTCACCCCTTGGGGCGTCTTATGAGGTGTTACTGATACACCAATTAAGCTCTCGTTAAGATCACATTCATTGTCTCTTCTACAATAGTTCACAGTTCACAGCACCACTGGAGAGATGACAATGACACAACATTTTCATTCAAAGATGTGCTAAAAGTTATTTTAATTGAATCGTTAAGTCAGAAAAAAATTTTTGTCTCACATCTGGAAAATTTAGCCTACTTACAAGCAAACATTCTCATGGGGACAGATAAAATAGTAATATACGTTACAAGAGCGGTATGTTGACGTTTTCATGGTGAAGGAAAAGATTGAAAAAGCGAAACGTAGTTGAGCTTTTTTAATTTCCGAGAACATGAAAACAAACATACCGCTCGTGTATCGTACATTATTTTGTGCGAAGATCGTTTATTACATACCTGAAAGACGAATTTCTAATTAGTTGCAATGAATCTCCATGTTGGTTTCTGTTTAATGACGGCAACTTCAGAAAACCAAAATATCTTTCTTCAACATTGTTGCTATAAAATGCTTTCTGTGTTTACTATACTCCAGCACGCCGTGATATACGTCTGTCTTCCCCCCCCCCCCCCCAGTCTATAAATGCGAACTTAAAACAAACGGTAAGGTTATGTAATGATTTATTTTCCATTTTAATATTTTAACAATATTATTTATATAACATATTGCAGTAATAACATCGGCATCTGGAATCTTGTTGATTTTTTCACGGCTTCCTTAATGTTACTTGTATCAGGAATGCAATAAGTTTCGTGGAGTAGTAGACTTTACTTAATTTTCGCAAATATTTAAAAACAATAATTAACATTGCAATTTAGGTGGAATTGCAGTGGTAAGTTTCCAATTTATAATTATTACTATGTTAAACGTCTCTAAAAATAATATGTTAAAAGCCTAAAGCAGTAAAATGAATGTCGCGCTTAAGCGGTAAGAAGAGGGAAATTTTTATGTGTGTTACGTTGGGAATACTGAATGTGGTATTTCACACTTACCGCGTATTGGTTCTGTGCGGAAAACAAGCAAATACGCACGATCTCGCACAAAATTATTTTTTCTTCCACCATGTTAATAATGTCAAAACAAGTACTTATACAAATTTTGGCCACTCGAGCGCAATTACGAGAACCATCCAGAAAGCAAGCTTTCCTCGGGCTGTTTACAGAAAGAAAAGGCAATTTCATTGAACAATTTATTGGAACAGATACAGAAACTGTTGAGCTATTTTTAAACATATTCCCCACCGGAATTGAGACATATATGTCATACCGCGGGATCAACAGAGAGGTGCAGACGGCTGACGTTCCGATCCCAGGCGGCAGACTGCTACGACACAGGTATACAGAAGTTGATCCAATGGTATGTCAAATGTCTCACTTCCGGTGGGGAATAGGTTGAAAAATAGCTCAACAATTGCTATATCTGTTCCATTAAATCTTTCCATGAAATTGTGTTTTCTTTCTGTAAATGGTCCGAAGGAAACTTACTTTCCCCACGGCCTTCGTAATTGCGCTCGAGTAGCCAAAATTTGTATAAGTACTTATTTTAACATTACATAGTGGCAGGAAAAAATAACTTTTTTATCTACCCCCGTGGGAATGTTTGCTTGTTAGTTGCGGTGTAGACATAATTCAGAAGGAATAAATCCGATCAAAGAAAGAAAAATGTACTGCTGCTGCTGCTGCTGCTGCTACTACTACTACTACTACTACTACTACTACTACAGTGGGGCGACAGTTGCAATACAGCAAAATTGGGTGCTATCAAACTTGCATGAATATTCTGTTGGAAGGATGGTACCAGAATTACTGCAGGTGCTCTCCAATAAAAACTAATGACAGGAGCATTATAGATTTATTAATTTGTCCTACAGAATAATATCTGTAATATTGACAATTAATATATGAGGAGAAAACAAGGCACTCAGCTGAGTATAATGGCAGTTGAAATTGGACATATACGTCAACATATATGCCTAACTTGGAGTCAGGCCACAAAGGGAAACATTGAAGGAGGAGGGTTCGGTCCGGTACTGTGGATTGAATTAGGCGTAGCTCAGTGGTCAGAGCGCTTGGTACGTACAACCAAGGACCCGGGTTCGATCTTCGGCGCCGGAGCGAATTTTTCTCCTCAAATATTAATGACAGGAGGATTAAAAGCGGTGTATTTCAGGTCTGGCAGCGCCAGGGAACTTGTATGACTTTCATATTATCGTAAAATTTTGCATTTATAAAAAAAAGTAATACTTTATTCTTATGTAAACAATTTCATAGTTAGATCTAGCTCCGCAGACCCAACAACTTGTATATCTAGATTCGAACCCATGTATTTTCGTCTGACATTCAGTAAGTATTCCTGCGGAAGTGGTGGTGGTAGTGGTGGTGACGACGATGACAACTACTACCGGCACTACCAAAATCACAGAGCTAGGGCAGTTTTTTGTTTATAAATACACTACTGAGGATTAAACTCTATTTACATTTCTCTTAATGGACACCTATCTCTAGCGGACACCTTCCAATAACGGACGCTTTCAAATTCCCCTGCAGAATTACATACGCTCTTATGGAGAAATACTTTCTCAGTATCGGACACATCTAAATAACCTGCAGAATTATGTGTGTTCTTATGGGGAAATATGTTTTCAATAACGGACACCTTGCAATAATGGACATTTTCAAATTCTCTTGCAGAATTATATGCGCTCTTCTCAATAGACAACATTCTCTATAACGGACAAGCACAGCTATATAAACATATTTTTTACTTCACAATCGTCAGTTATCTGATAGCTCTACTGCTACTTTCTTAGACCTTAGGACAAGATATATTTCGTGTGGATAATATCAAATGTTTCAAATTATTTACTTAAGATATTTTTATGTACTTTCAAAACGTAAAACATTGATTCAGTATTCAATAGTTTTTACTATGTACTACATCTACATCTGAATGGCTAACCTGCCTCAAAATGAATGCCAATTTAGCAGCAGTTAGAGGAGTACCTGGTCGCTCTTTGGACGGATCCCGGTGCAGACATGGCTGCCCGGAGACTGAAACCCTTGCACACGTCCAAGGTCAGTGTAACAGAGGTTTACTCCTCCGAAATCCCAGACACCATCATGTTCGATCCTTAATTGCAACTGCTTTAAGAAAAAAGTCTTGGATAGTAAAAGAGAAAGCTTTTTGCCTTGCTACTAATGGCTCCTCTAGACGTATTGACATCATAGCGTATTCCCAGACTACCAAGAAAGGATATATAATTGATCCTACCATAAGGATTGAAACGGGGAGTAGCCAGCCGGAGTATGTCAATAAAGAAAAGATCAACATTTATCTGCCAACAGTTGATTACTTCAAAGCAAAATACCAGCTTGAAGACATTGAGGTGATTGGTCTTCTTATTGGAGCTCGTGGTGTGATTCCCAAGTTCTTTGAAAGCTTCAGGAAGACTTTTGAACTACCACAGATACTTACTGGTGACATCATAATTTCAGTTTTGAAACGCTCTTGCCAAATTCTGAGTCATCATATTCATTCTGTTCAATTTTTTTTCTTCACTTTATAATTCATATATGTTTATTTTAATTTTATTTCTACAAAATTCATGTAAACATTTAATATTGTAAAATTCATGTAGGAGAGTATAATGAGTCCTTCTGGGCTACCTCCAATGGGAGGCAGTTATTATTATTATTAATTCTGTATTCAAAATTATCACAATTACCAAACAATTTAAAACAAATAAGGCACATGTCAAAATACGGTAGTATCATTTCTATGTCATTCATCCTATGCCATGTGCAGATAAATGACTTAACAGATACAAAATAAGAACAAACTCCGCCCAAAGTTTAGGAGAAATCCACAAACATGAAAAGAATGCCCAAACTGCTTTTTTAATATTGGTGTTACTGAAAATGTTATTTTCCCTAAAATCTCGAAAAAAAATGTAGCATCATAATAATTTTTCTTTACACTTGCTCCAATGAGAAACGAAATTCTGAAATACCTAACAAAATATATGATTCTTTTTTAAATAAATCTTCTCACCATTCGTGAGCTGCCACAAGGGACAAAGAGTACTTAACCATAGAAATTTGTACAAGTTCATTGAACCATTGATTTCGTTTTAACAATGAAACTCCTACAAGTACATAGCTGCAAATAATTTTTTTTTAGATTAGTGGAAATATACCTATTTTTAGGGAGGTAAGTGTTACAAAAAAGTAAAGAATGCTACTGAACTTAGTTTGATTTCGAATATAGGTGATTCTTCAGGAGAGCAATTGATCCTTTCAATGCAGCTAAGGTTACAATCGGAATAATAGATGTAGGTATTCCAAGCCTCTTAAACACATCTTTCATGAAGAGAGTAGCGGTACCTCTTGCTCCAACCAGAAGTCCGATTACTTCAAGCTCTTTTAGCTGGTATTTTTGGAGATAATAGGGGATGGTAGGATTGTAGATATTCTTTTTTTCATTATCCACTTCTGCTGGCTGTTCCCCATCCGTTTCGAAACGTACAGTGGGATCAATTATGTATCCAGATCTTGTAGATTTCTTGAAAGCTATTATATCTATGCGCACACATTAAAATTACATTTACTTCTTTAATTTCGAATTCTTTGTTAAATGAAGTATATGAATCAGTTCTTACTCTGAATAGTATTCTAAGAAGGATCGTTGAAATAATGCACAGTCTCATTCAATAAAAATTCACTTTTATGAAGATGAAAATAGGTTTTTTTGAATACTTCGACAAAACTGGTTGTCATGCCTGAGCAATTACTGCGATGCGTTAGAACGTGAAAGGGGGTCATAGCTATTTGGAAAGTAATACTCTGAAACTCGTAATGGTGTTCGTTATGGAGCCGTCGTTGTCCATTAAGTACTGTACATGATAGTGAAGAAGGGTGGCACAACTTCCTCTGGGAAAAACCTAGCAGTCATTTCTCGTTAAGCACCCCACCTCACGGAAACAAAATAATTCAAACTGCAAATAATCGAGAAATAGGCCTACTATGAAGTGAAGATAAGAGAGCCAGCTGAAAGGAAAATAACTATCACGTAAAAGAAAAACGGCGTAGAGAAAATGTTCAATTCGGAGGAGTAACATTAAAGAAACCGGAGTACACACAACTTATCCAGAGAACATGTTTACCGTTTAAGGCTTTTTCAGAACATCTTTTGTATAATATAGTCCATTAAAATCTTTCTTTAATTAATTTTTTTAATTTTATTTAACACATGCCACATTTACAATCTGTCTACAAGAGACAATAAGTAAATATTATAAAAGAATACGACATGAGTGGAGATGTTATCCCATGACAACATTCCAAAAGAAAAATAACAATGTTTTAAATAGCTGTATTAAAAATGAATGGAAGGTCAAGAGCATTGGTCCTTTTAAGTCTTCTTATTGTTTGACTATTATCTAGCAAATTTAATGCATGATGATTGGGATGTTGATTTAATCGGTGCAGGTATTTTTTTTACTGAATTTAGAGATTTTTTGTTTCACAGTTGATATGCTGAGGTCACGATGAATGACATCATTACGGATATACCATGGTGCAGTGACAATGGAACGTAAAGTTTTGGACTGATACCTCTGCAGTATTTCAATGTTTGAGTTGCTAGCAGTTCCCCACAGTTGGATGCCGTATGTCCAGATTGGTTTTAGTATGACTTTATAAACAAGAAGTTTATTTTCTAATGACAGTTTTGATTTAGGTCCCAACAACCAATAGATTTTTGGCGTTTTAAAATTTAATTCTTTACGTTTAGTTTCAATATGTTTACGCCATGTTAATCGGCGATCTAAATGCATACCTAAATATTTAACATCGTCTGCTTCGGGAAGTTCTTCGTTGTAAAATGTTACAGGAGGACAGTTTTCAATTATGGTTCCGAAAGTAATATGAACTGATTTGTTTTCACTCGCTTGTATTCTCCATTTAGTTAGCCAGTCTTCTGTTTCTTTCAATTCATTCTGCAGGTTTTCAGATGCTGTTGATGGATCTTCATGTGAAGCAAGAATAGCAGTGTCATCAGCGAAAGTAGCCACCAATACTATATTAGACTCTAATTAAATGGGAGTAAATATATAAAAGTCAGGTTGAAGATGAAGAATAATTAATTCCTCTAGTCCAGGGATACAGAACTGGCGAGAGAGGGGTGGAAAGCATGGGGAAAGCGTTGGTTCCCCGTCCACAGTCCATCGGCGTTGAATGACGTATCTGTGGCCCGTACGCAATCACATAACTCAGACACTGAATACAAATCCCCTCCCCTACCAAGTCAATGACGCGGGGGTGGAACGAAGGGATGAGTGACGTATCCCGATAAGTGACGCAACGGCACAATTGGCGCCCAGTTCTGCAACTCTGCTCTAATCTCTATATCCTGTTTCGCGCCTCAGCTGCGTAGTTAAAGCGTCATTACCTTAAGACTAGTAATAGTAACACCGAATGAGAAGAATTTTTCTTACGAAATTTTGGCCAGTGTATGGGATCGGTGGGCAGTGACCCAACCAATTCCATTTCCTCTTCCTGATCAGTTTCTCCATCATTCTTTTTTCATTCACTCTTTACAACACTGCTTCATTTCTTATTCTGTCTGTCCACTTCACATGTTCCATTCTTCTCCATATCCACATTTCAAATGCTTCTATTCGCTTCTCTTCACTTCTTCGTAATGTCCATGTTTCTGCCTCATACAATGCCAGCACTTCACTAGTATCTTCCTTAGTTTTTTTTTTCTCCAGAGGTCCGCAGAAGATCCTTTTTCTATTAAAAGTTTCCTTGGCAATTGCCATCCTCCTCCTGACTTCCTGGCAGCAGCTCATGTTATACCTTATTTTATTTCAAGGAGTGCAGTTCGGTGGCTCCTTTGAACACCCACTTACAGATTTATGACTTCCTACACAAACAACTCTGACAATTCCATCCTGTCCCCTCGTCCCAACATTGCACAGTTGCCACAATCCTGGTGACCCTCGAAATTATGCAGTGAAACTGACGGGATTCTTGGAATTCGGAAAAGATGCGACAACTCTGCCTCCACGTGGATTTGACGGGAGCCTGTCAATTCTTCTGAACGAGGGTTGTGATTGGTTACTAACAGGAGAAGACAAGATTACCGTCACAGTAAGGAAGACATTTATTTATGACAACCGATTAGTAGGGGCAGTAGAAGGTCTGTCGGAAAAGTCCTTTCTATGAAACTGCACTCCATGAAAAAAAAAAAAAGTATACTGCTTATAGTACACCTCAAGTATTTGAAGCTGTCCACTTGCTCTACTGCCTCTCTCTTTTATAAATAAAATATATTTAAATCTACTGCCACTTCGAATTTCTGACCAACAAATATTAAAATAATAATAATAATAATAATGATAATAATGATAATAATGATAATAATAATAATAATAATAATAATAATAATAATAATAATAATAATACGATTTAGATCGCACTGAGAATTTGTACAGTAAAGTAAAACCTTAACGACTGAATGACTCGTGTACACGCCTATACATAGCAACGTCCATTACCGGTCAGTATTTCCGGCAGAGGTACCCCGGAAACATTTATACGGTTACCCGTACAAGAAATTGTCGATGGCGAAGCTAAAGGAGCTCCAGTCTATTTACGTTACATGTCTTCGCGACATGCGTGTTTTTCGATCATAACGCCACAATGACTCCCAACTTCGGACTGCAGATACACTAATTGAGAGCTCTTTGCAGTGATATAACCCTTCCCTGTAGGACGAGTTCGTGTAGAGTCAAAGTATCTTAATTCACGAGAAATACAAGCGACCTACATTTATATACACGCACCCAGGGCACAGCACAAAACACGTAATCAAACGAATAAAAGTGCAATCAGTTTTGCCACCGATTTCTATCATGATCAGAGGGCATAACACCAAAATTTAACTAGTCCACCGCCTGTATGATATTTCGCTGCGGTCGACTCACGAGTAATCGTTCCACAAGCAAAGCAAAAGAAATAATAATTCAATAATTACTTTGATCAGGCTTTGATCATTATTTTCTTAGAGAACGCGGAGGTTCATTGCCGCCCTCACATAACCCCGCCATCGGTCTCTATCCTGAGCAAAATTAATCTAGTCCTTACCATCATATCCAACCTTCCTCAAATCCATTTTAATATTATCCTCTCATCTACATCTCGGCCTCCCCAAAGGTCTTTTACCCTCAGGTCTCCCAACTAACACTCTATACGCATTTACGGATTCATCCATATATGCTACATTTTTGCGACAGCGATTTTTCAGTCGCAGCGACAAGGAATCGCAAGTGACTGCCTTGCCTAAGCATAGGAAGTGGTAAGGCACAATAAATCCACACCCGGCCGGTTCCTTCCTCCGTATAAAAGAAAAGGAAAAAAAAAAAAAAAAAAAAAGTGCAGATGAGGATATCAGTAGTCAATCCCTATTCAAAATTTATAAAAAAAAAATAATGAGACGTTATAGAACTTAATGATGCAGGTCTTAGCGCAGGTAAAAAGATTTAAATTCTGTGCTTGGGCCTGGAGATAGGTCTACCATTTTATGATAGGCTACTGTAAATACACACAGCTCTGGATATAATGAACTCGGTTATAGTGTACATTCGGCTATAGTGAACCTAAATTGCTGGTCCCAACCCGCATAGATTAAAAAGTACTTTAATATTTCCGTTTATAGTGAACCTTCACTTCGGTTACAGTGAACCTAAAATTATAACTTCCCCAAGAAAATGTAATATTAAAACGGCCAAAATGGTAATTTAGAAACTCTTTCTCCTATAAACTTCCAAGAATATGTTCAGAACAAAATCTCAAACCTTACACTCCTTAAGTACATTCAAAGACAAAAGATTCGTTCAGCTTCCTGGACAGCTTGAAACATGTTAAAGAGAATAGTGTATGCAGTGAGGGATAAAGGAAGGATTAGTTCTGACTCCTTTAAATGAGGTTATTAGAAGAATAGGAAGAGAAAGTGTTTTCTTTTGTAAAAGGGAATAGAGTGATGACCAAAGGGTAAATACAAGAAGGATTACAGTATAATGGTCCTTAACCTTCCCTCCCGCATCTTTGTAAAAGTGAACCCTAGGAAATTCCAAGGCCGAGTATACAGTAGCATACCTCTAGTGGGAAGAAGTGCGAAATCGGTCAGTGCCTTCTACCTACATGGTCAGATTAGATTCAAGTTTCGAACTGTGAACATCAGGATGTCGAAGCGTAAAGAGTTTAAGTTGGAAGATACAGCGAACATTAGTACTGATGTTGAACGTGGTCTGTCCCAAACGGACATTAATACTGTATGTATAGCAACGTCAGTAGTATAAAAACACACACTTCGGTTCTAGTGAACCTCGGATATAGTGAACGAAATATGCTGGTCCGCAGAGGTTCACTATAACCGAAGTTGACTGTACTACCTTTATCCGGATGCCAGAAGAAATCATTCCGGAAAACATACACAAAATACCAGAAGACAGATAAATGTGGGACTGGAAACATACACAAACTGAAACAATCTTACAATAGGCCTACTTAATTCTTTCCAGAATTATATCTGGAACTACACGAAAATGCACTATCGTACTCACATCATCTTACAATACCAATTTCCTCTCCGAACACAAGGCAAAAGCTAACTTTTGAGCCACGCAAACATTGCCCTCGAAAAATATTTTTAAATCGGACAGCAAGCTGTAACTCACAGCCTTAAACAAAAAGTTAGCAGTGTAGCTTGCGTGCGTTGAACACGTTTTGAAATCCCATAACACTAACTTGTCTCAGCCAGGATTATTCGTTACTGCGTGTCTACCCAATCATTTGGCTGTTCATTAACCCGAGACAGATGAATACCGACCGGCGATAGGGAACATGAGGTGCATGAAGACGGATGGGTCCCCAGAGGGCGCACATGACTCGGCCCCTGCGAGCGAGGCAGCCGAATAAATAACCTTGCCGTGTAGGCCACCACGGGATGATATTCAATGATGATGAGATTGGGGGTGTCATCTGCTTCACGCGCCTAATGGATCCAAACAGATCACCGGTTAACTTGTAAACGAAAAAATCTCATCAATACACCTATACAAAGATGTCACCGTAAAGCGTACAGAGCTCACAAAACAGTAAAATACGAAACCAATATTCACACAATTAAAATAAAAAATCATTAAAAACATTGGTTTACTCCAGTATGAGAATAAAAAGTGGTAATAGTACGTTTTAAGGGTGTAAATTCTGGGACACGTATTAAAACATACAAAATCACCTCAATACATGGGAAATTACTCAGAATTTATAACTAAAGGGCAATGTAATCCATAAAGGCGTAGGTGTAGATGTTCCATATTTCAATATTTTGTCAAATCCACTGTTGTATTCAAACACAGTAGGCCAGCGAATAGAGATTATAAAGAAACGACACTGAGCGAATTTTCCTGTGTTTTGTTTCTCTGTGCGCCAGCGTTTAGTTCCACTTTCAAGCGCTAGAGGTTAGTGCAATCGAGCATACGCTAAGATAATAATTGAGTATAGAGTTGAGACACACGATCCAAACATCGCCTACCTTATTGCATTATCCAGTAACGCTTTGCTTCAAATAAATTCAAGTTAACAGCTTTTCCTTATTTCTCAGTGACAAACTAGTTGTAATAGTATTTTTTTTATTTCAGATATTAGTACATTATGCAACGAGCCTATAATGGCAGTAATTAAGACGCAAGTATGTTTGTTTATGAAACGAGCGCAAGCGAGTTTCATAATTTTCATACGAGCGTCTTAATTACCATTATAGGAAAGTTTCATACGACTTTTTATGCTCGACCATATTTCTAACTTGAAAGTATTAAAAATTAGATCTTTTTATGTTATGTGCGAACTGACCTGAATTGTGAGATGTGCGCAGACGCGAAAGTATTGATTTTTTCTGAGGCCGAATGTCATTGACCTTGGCACAGAATAAGAATGAACATTACTTCTGATATAACCTGGAAATTGATTTAGAATTGAAAAACGAGATGACAAATTGAATTTATTTGAATATTATTTACAATTAACGCTAATTATTACAGTAACAAAACATAACCTTTTGCGACAGTATTGGATTTCCAGCCTCCGTGACTTTTCGCTAATTGTCTGTCGATTGCATATCCGAGAATAATCGATATAACGGTACAAAGCTGACTTGTCATTGGCTGAAGACCTGTACTTTAATGAGTAGGTGTACTTTAATGACATGCATTAAAGGACTGCTACCAGGTGTATAATTACTACATTTCGGCATGGTCTAGCATAAAATAAATTATAGGTATTATAAAATAATATAATACATTATAAAATTATGTATCAAATTCGTTTAATATTTATATATATAATATAATATAGGTATATGGTTTTAATTCTCATAAGAGTTTTGTTTTTCCATTTTCAGTGCTATCAAATCATTACATATTTTAATTGTTGTTGGGGTCAACGTCTCAATTCTCATTATAAAGGAACTCTAGAGTCTAGACATTACAGTTAATGACGGATTTATGGTTTTATGGATCCAATTTATTTTATTTGAGTACATAATGTACCTAGATGTATTAATTATATGTGTTATATTTCTGCTGTATCGACTGCCAGCTGGTGTGATGTGAGCGCCAGCTCTAGGGAGAAAGCAGAATCTCACGCTCTAGCTGGCTTGAAGGTCATTGAAATCAGTCCGGCTACATCAAAGGTACCGACGCGAAGTGCCCATACTGTGAGTAGGCTATAACAGTTCATTAGGATCGTTATACGATTTTGTTTTGGTGGGAGGAAAAAGAAAAAGAAAACAAGAAACAAAAGAGAACTATTAAAGAATAGTTTATTAAAGTAAGACCTTACGACCACATTACATAAAGAGGACTGTTATTGTTTTCAAGTGATTTTTTATGTAATATTACATATTTATTTGTTAATAACAATTGAATTGATATTTTTATGAGCGATTTCGCTAGATCTCAGATAATATATGCATGGACACGTACAAATATTTTCATTGAGTTTGGTGAAAACTGCATGCGCATGGAGCATTTTGAACATAAAAAAATGTAGTTTTGAGAAAATGGAAAATTTGTGAAAAGAGATACAATAGTGACATATGAAGCAGGCCTATATACAAATCATTCCTGAAGTTAAAAAAAAAAAAACGTAGACAAAAAACATTTAATACCAACTTGTTAAGTTTCCAAGGAATATTTTGGCCATTTTTTTTTTGTAAAAACTCAGTCCTAGAGAGCTTAGAAAGTCTCTCAGAATGTATATTCCTAAAAAGTAAACGTTACAATTATACTAAAACTAGTTTCTTTTTAAAATTCGTTTTATTTTTCTGAGTAATTTTCCGTGTATTTATATGATTTTGTATGTATTAAAAAGGCTCTCAAAATTTACACTCCTAAAACGTAAACGATACAATAAATTATAGTAAGTGCATTTGTCTCTTTTTGCCTTTTTTTTTCCTTAATTGTTTCCCAATTATTTTTTAGTATCTAGTTTTAAAAAGTCTTCCAGAATTTATACTCCTAAAACGTAACGTTACAATAATTATATTATAAGCATTTGTCTCTTTAATGCCTTATTTTATTTCTTTTTAGTGATTTCTCATGTATTAAGGTGATTTTGTATGTATTAATCACAACTATTTTTTAGTATCTAGTTTTAAAAAGTCTTCCAGAATTTATACTCCTAAAACGTAACGTTACAATAATTATACTATAAGCATTTGTCTCTTTAATGCCTTATTTTATTTCTTTTCAGTGATTTCTCATGTATTAAGGTGATTTTGTATGCATTAATCCCAACTATTTTTTAGTATCTAGTTTTAAAAAGTCTTCCAGAATTTATACTCCTAAAACGTAACGTTACAATAATTATACTATAAGCATTTGTCTCTTTAATGCCTTATTTTATTTCTTTTTAGTGGTTTCTCATGTATTAAGGTGATTTTGTATGTATTAATCCCAACTATTTTTTAGTATCTAGTTTTAAAAAGTCTTCCAGAATGTATACTCCTAAAACGTAACGTTACAATAATTACACTATAAGCATTTGTCTCTTTAATGCCTTATTTTATTTCTTTTTAGTGGTTTTTCATGTATTAAGGTGATTTTGTATGTATTAATCACAACTATTTTTTAGTATCTAGTTTTAAAAAGTCTTCCATAATTTTTACTCTTAAAACGTAACATTACAATAATTATACTATAAGCATTTGTCTCTTTAATTTTATTTCTTTTTAGTGATTTCTCATGTATTAAGGTGATTTTGTATGTATTAATCACAACTATTTTTAGTACCTAGTTTTAAAAAGTCTTCCAGAATTTATACTCCTAAAACGTAACGTTACAATAATTATACTATAAGCAATAATTATACTATAAGCATTTGTCTCTTTGATGCCTTATTTTATTTCTTTTTAGTGATTTCTCATGTATTAAGGTGATTTTGTATGCATTAATCCCAACTATTTTTTAGTATCTAGTTTTAAAAAGTCTTCCAGAATTTATACTTCTAAAACGTAACGTTACAATAATTATACTATAAGCATTTGTCTCTTTAATGCCTTATTTTATTTCTTTTTAGTGATTTCTCATGTATTAAGGTGATTTTGTATGTATTAATCCCAACTATTTTAGTATGATATACATAATATATATATATATATGTATCTGTGTGTGAGTGTAATGTATGTATGTATGTATGTATGTATGTATGTATGTATGTATGTATGCATGTGTATATTTATAAATATATGTCTACATGTTGTTATATTATGTCTACAAATGTACATATTTTAGCGAAATGTCTTAATATGATCTACAAGTTCAACATGTCTATTCATGTTAAATTCTCTAGGTATTTCGATTATAATTTCAAGCCTTCAATCAAATTAATGTTTATTCACCGTATGTATCTATATGTTATGTCTCTACATACGTAAGTATGCATGCATGTATGTATGTATGTATGTATGTATGTATGTATGTATGTATGTATGTATGTATGTATGTATGTATGTGTGTATATTACCTAAGTGTCATAAAGTTATCTATAAGTGCAACATGCTATTCATGTTAAATTCTCTATGTTCTTCGACTGTAATTTCAAGGCATTAATCTAATTAATTTATATATGTTACACTCTTACAAGTGTATATTTATTGTATGGTAGTCTGTAAGTTTCAATTTGTTATGATTAGTTTAAAATATAACCCTAATATACTATATGTAAAATAGGGTTTATAAATATGGAATAAATACTACTAGGTACTACTATCTAGTTTTAAAAAGTCTTCCAGAATTTATACTCCTAAAACGTAACGTTACAATTATACTATAAGTATTTGTCTCTTTAATGCCTCATTTTATTTCTTTTTAGTGATTTCTCATGTATTAGGCCTAAGGTGATTTTGTATGTATTAAAAGTCTTACAGAATTTACACCCCCCCCAAAAAACGTCAAATTTCCAAACAAATTATCTTCAATTTTGTTCTCATAAACCATTTATTTTTCCATACACTGAAATATTTCAATACAAGTATGCAATATTTTTCAGCTACTGGAAAACAGAATTTTATCACACATATTGAATTTTCAGTTTTTCTTTTGTTTATACGAGCGTGATTATATTTATTCCGGTCATTACGCAATCGTTTGTTTCAACGCTGCATGAAATGTACTGCCATATGTTTGGAGAGGGAATGTGCTTTTCTCTTTTTCCATCAGGTTTCTGTGACAGCCCACAGATTTTCTATGGATTAACTTCACACGTTATTCGAGAACAGAATTATCAATAGAAATGTGTGGCCCCTTTGATCCCTCGACCTAACCTTTTGTGACTTTTATCTGTGGGAAACTCTATAGACAATGTGCAGGCCTATAAAAATAATCCGCATACCCAACAACAATTGAAAAACAGTATTCCGGAAAACATAGCCTCCATTTGCCAAGGGAGACTGCAGAGATTGTTGCGTCACCTTTTAAAGAATGCGACAAAGGTTTCAAGCAAAAAGGCAACCAGTTTCAGCACATTCTTTCTTAATTTTGGAAATGCTGTTTCAGCTGCTGACATTTAGTATTATTTTACAGTATTAGTTTGTGGTGTGTAGAATTACCGATACTGCGTTGCGTATCACCGATAGTAAGCTCTCTGAGTAACCAGACTTTGCGAACGCCTCGGCATAGAGCTGGGTTGCCGCGTTGCTGTTTCTCTATAATATGTTCGCTATTACTTGCTTACTTACTTACAAGTGGCTTTTAAGGAACGCGCAGGTCCATTGCCGCCCTCACGTAAGTCCCGCCATCGGTCCCTATCCTGTGCAAGATTAATCCAGTCTCTATCATCATATCCCACCTCCCTCAAATCCATTTTAATATTATCCTCCATCTACGTCTCGGCCTCACCAAAGGTCTTTTCCACTCCGGCCTCCCAACTAACATTCTATATGCATTTCTGGATTCGCCCATACGTGCTACATGCCCTGCCCGTCTCAAACGTCTGGATTTAATGTTCCTAATATGTCAGGTGAAGAATACAATGCGTGCAATTCTGCGTTGTGTAACTTTCTCCATTCTCCTGTAACTTCAACCCTCTTAGCCCCAAATATTTTCCTAAAAACCTTATTCTCAAACACCCTTAATCTCTGTTCCTCTCTCAAATTGAGAGTCCAAGTCTCACAACCATATAGAACAACCGGTAATATAGCTGTTTTATAAAGTCTAACTTTCAGATTTTTTGGCATCAGACTAGATGACAAAAGTTTTCAACTGAATAATAACAGGCATTCCCCATATTTATTCTACGTTTAATTTCTCTCGAATTGCATTTATATTTGAAGAGTCCATTGCAAGAATGATGGATGTCACTTTCTTGTCGAAAATGAACCAAGACTGTCATTGCATAGCTTAAGACATATAGAATGTACATAGAGAGTTATATGGCATTAACACTGATAGTCATTGTCCAGTAATGATCGGAAAATCACAGTTAAGCTCTGAGCGCTAAGCATTTCAAACTTTCAATTGCTTCTCCTACAAAATTTATTCCAAATGACATGCATTATTCTTGCAGTGGACTCTTCATTTGTTACTGTTGCTCCAAGATATTTGAATTTTTCCACCTCTTCGAAAGATAAATCTCCAATTTTTATGTTTCCATTTCGTAAAAATATTCTGGTCACGAGACATAATCATATACTTTGTCTTTTCGGGATTTACTTCCAAACCTATCGCTTTACTTGCTTCAAGTAAAATTTCCGTGGTTTCCCTAATCGTTTGTGGATTTTCTCCTAACATATTCACGTCATCCGCATAGACAAGAAGCTGATGTAATCCGTTCAATTCCAAACCCTACCTGTTATCCTGAAAATCTGTTCGCTCAGTAAAACATAATACATAAATATACGTTCTATACATACAATACAAAGAGTACTGTCCAAATTTCACGAGAAGATCCCTGCGGGGTAAGAGAAGAGAGAAGGCCAGTAATTCAGCGTTCTTGAAGGAGCATGTGGATGGGAACTGTGTCATTGGTCGGCTGGTACAAACAAGGCTTAGTCAAGGCTGGTTCACAATAAACCGGAAACGAGAATCGGGACGAAAACGAAAACGGTAAAATTGTTGAAATGTGTACATTTAAACATGAGCATTCACAATTAACGAAAAGCTTGCCGGAGCCCGGGATCGGGAACGGAGAGTTGCCCAAGTTTCAACTTTGGCGTTCACGTTTTCGATCACAGCCCACTAGATTCATTCTATTTTTGTCGACCGGGTTGGCGAGTTGGTATAGCGCTGGCCTTCTATGCCCAAGGTTGCGGGTTCGATCCCGGGCCAGGTCGATGGCATTCAAGTGTGCTTAAATGCGACAGGCTCATGTCAGTAGATTTACTGGCATGTAAAAATTCCTGCGGGACAAAATTCCGGCACATCCGGCGACGCTGATATAACCTCTGCAGTTGCGAGCGTCGTTAAATAAAACATAACATTTTAACATTTTTTTCATTCTATTGCCATCTAAAAGCTATTTTGTCGTCGTATATTTTGTAGCAAGAACACAGTGACATAACCTATGCATTATTTTGTTCTGTGCTGTGCATCGTGGAGCAAGTTTTATTTGATGACATTCTAATACTGAGTGTTGAGGAAAATCCTCACGTTTACGATAAGCGGCGCGCCTCGTATAAAGATGAGAAAATGAAAGAGAATACGTGGCTTTCAATAGCTGCGTCTCTTAACACCGATCGTAAGTGAATCATATTTTATTATTGTATTGGTTGTATTACACACTACATATTCACGCTTCAATTCAATAACTACTGTTGTGTTCATTTTTGTTCTATTACAAATGTTTCTTCTATAATTATTTTACGTTATGGTAGACTTAAAATAGGTTGTGATAATAAAGATGCATGGGCATATTTATAGTACCGTACCTAATGAATTGTTTCAGTTGAAATTTCGAAGTTGGTTAACCTGTGTTTATGTTGGTTGCCTTGTACTCATGAGAGAACGCCATTGGTCAATTATACATAAATAACGTCAGAATGCGTAATATCGACTTTAGATATCGTTATTGACATGCATATCGATATGCATAGTCGTCTACGTTTTCGGTTTATTGTGAATAAAAAATTTTCATATTCACGTCCTCTGCTTCTCGTTTTCATTCTGGTTCTCGTTCCCGGTTTGTTGTGAACTAGCCTTCAATGGCTGGCCGGTTCCGTGTCAGGGATAGATTATACGAGTGGGGGAAAAACTTGCATTCCTTGCTCGGATCTTCTTGTGAAATGCGGACTGTACATACATACATGAGAAATAACTCAGTTTTAGTATTTTTCCTGTTTTTTTTTTTGTTTTGTTCAATAATAGTACATTATGCAACGAGCCTATAATGATAGTAATTAAGAATCGAGTATGGATATTTATGAAACGAGCGCAAGTGAGTTTCATAATTTTCATACGAGCTTCTTAATTACCATTATAGGCGAGTTTCATACGACTTTTTATGCTCGACCATATTTCTAACTTGAAATTACCGGTATTCAGATGTATACATTTTATTTGTATCTGACAAGATCGGAAGTGACCTTGTTCTAGGTCGTGAATTGTGAGATGTGCGCAGACGCGAAAGTATTGATTTTTTCCGAGGAACAATAATGTCATTGACCTTGACGTAGTCCCGTTAAACTTGATAATATTATAATATTATAACCTTGATTATTGAATTCGACATTGAAAAACGAGATGACAAATTGAATTTATTTGAATATTATTTACAATTAACGCTAATTATTATAGTAACAGAACATAACCTTCTGCGACAGTATTGGATTTCCAGCCTCCGTGACTTTTCGCTAATTCTCTTTCGATTGCATATCCGAGAATAATCGATACTTCCGGTTTTATAACGGTACAAAGCTGACATGTCATTGGCTGAACACATGTAAGCTGAGTTATCATTGGCTGAAGACCTGTACTTTAATGAGTAGGTGTACTTTAATGACATGCATTAAAGGACTGCTACCAGGTGTATAATTAGTACATTTGGGCATGGTCGAGGAGAAAATTCGTTATGTGTTTGCAGACCACAATAAACCATCCCACGGGATGCAAAGGCAAGCAGGCTGAAGTTTCACCATATCTAGTACAAAATATTTACAGACGATAGCGAAATGCACATTATTCAAGTTATCCCAGTCCATAAACACAAATATCAAAGGATTTTGTGTGCATGTTCTCATCATATTTACTACATTCGGGTTAACAAAAAAGAACGTCCCTTCCTCCCCCAAACTCATGCGCGATGCACTTGTTGCATTATTGTTATTACACGAGTAACTAAAGCTGTGTGGGGCTGTATGGCAGACAGTATACGAAATGAAGTTATACAGCACAACTTCCTCTATGAAACCACAGTGAAGATGTAACCTCGTTTGGACAAGTGCCGGCATTCGTGCTGAGGTTCAGTGAATCTGTAACACAGTCGATCAATACAGCTATCTCGCACGTAACCTGTCGGAAGACATAATTCCATAATAACGGACTTTTACAGACCTTAATATTAACCCCTTGTTGCCGGGCTCAGTACCGGGTACTCATCCATCAACTAGATATTATTCCGGGATTCCTAAACCTTTTACGACAGCAACCTTGGTTTGAAATGCATTTCAACGACCTCTTCTCTCATTACGTAGCTTCTTAGCAAATACACTTTTTCTTTTATTTCGCGTCCCAGAAGTAACATTTCTTATCTTCAAAGAGTCGTGACCTATATACCGTAACGGCGAATCTCTCTTCACCTTCTCTCTTTTCTTCAAAGCCAAAGTTAGAATGTATAATATCTGCTTAACCTAAAAACACAGACATTGAATTTTAATGCGATTCTCACGGATGTAACCTTCACTTGTAACCAAAATATTAGCCATGACTTCACTCCATTGTTTTACCGTTTATTTTCATGCTTTTCGAAATCTTGTAGTTTTGACATTGTTCCAAACTGTTTAACTTCATGTAATAGTGCCGGTAACAATTACAACGAACTCAGGTTAGATTTGCTGCAGAAACGTGGATCCCTATTTCCTTTTCACACAGAATGATGTGTACTCTTACATTATGAATGTGTAGTCATGATTAAAAATTTGAGAAAGCATATTCTATAGCAATAATTATCAATGAGTTGTATAATAATAATAATAATAATAATAATAATAATAATAATAATAATAATAGTAATAATAATAATAAAATCATAATAATAACAAAATCATAATACAGCGGGAATCGATTCTGGCTTGATCTGATTTTATATATATATATATATATATATATATATGTGTGTGTGTGTGTGTACACACACACACACACACACACACACACACACACACACACACACACACACACACACACACACACACACACACACACACAGGGTGTTTCCGAGGTGGTGTTACAAACTTTCAGGGATGATGGCGAAGGGCACATGTATCAATTTCAGATAAGGAACCCTGGTCCGGAAATGACCGAGTCGAAAGTTACAAGCAAAAATAGTTGTGTGGAAATTAAATAATTTTATTCCTCTGTACACCTTATTTATGTGTATTTATCTGTACATCTTACACATACTGTATTCATCTGACGTTGTTTACGTTGTCTACTTACAGTATTCCATTCAGTGCGCTGTCTGAGGGGTGGGGACAGGAAACTACACTAAAGCAATGCAGATAGCGTAATGTGTAACGGACATGGTCGGTCCTGATATGCACGTCTGTAGACAGCAGTGTATGTGTACAAGTTGCAGTGTCCAGTCGATCAGTCCTAGTGAAATGGAGGAGTAGACGAGAGCAAAACAAGCAGACCTGATTTTCGAATACGTATGAGCCAATGGGAACAGTAGACAAGCTCACAGATTGTATCGGGACAAGTACCCACGTAGGAGACATCCGGCCCATACCATTTTTCCACGACTGTTTCAAAGGTTAAGGGAAGGAGGGCACGTGGTGCCAAATTACAATTCCATTTCCACACAACTATTTTTGCTTATAACTTTCGACTCAGTCATTTTCGGACCAGGGTTCCTTATCTCAAATTGATATATGTGCCCTTCGCCATCATCCCTGAAAGTTTGTAACACTAGCCCGGAAACACCATGTATATTATGTCTGAGTTCTACTGATTTGTTTACATTATATTATGATTATCTACTTCAGTTTTGTGTATAAAACTGTAGCAGACTTTACTTTCTAAATTAGTACTGTTTTTGTATTCGCAGTTTTACTCCTGGTTGAGTGTTAGAGAAGGCCGTATGGCCTTAACTCTGCCAGGTTAAATAAACCATGATTATTATTATTATTATTATTATTATTATTATTATTATTTACCTTCATATAAGCTAATGACTAGAAAATCATTAGGTTTGGGTTCAGATTCCACATTGCAATATCTGATAAATACACCATCGAATAATAATAATAATAATAATAATAATAATAATAATAATAATAATAATAATAATAATAATAATAGAAAGGAACTAGCTCTATGTAGGAGTTGAAATGGAAGAACATATGTTTCTTTCAAACGTTGGACAACAGTAGAAGTTTCTCATATAAATGCAGCATTCGATGAAATAAATGACATTGATAGGATAGTCATGGTTGGTTGCCAGCCAGGTCACCGGACCGAACCTTCCTAGACTTAGACCTTAGACCTAAGAGGTGGTCTGAAGTCCCTATGAACGCCACTGACATTCCGGAATTCTGAAAAAGTGTTATAGGGCGTTTGTGTCTTGTTCATCCAATCCAGTATTTACACTTAATTATAAGTCATCTTGTAAATAATTTATTTTCTATCAAGGATTCAGCTGAAGTCTGCTTTTTAATCGTATATATCAAATTTTAACGTACAAATTTAGACGGTAATGTATTTAAATTGCAGTTTTTCTTTCATGAGAAAAACAATAATAAAAAAGCAATAAACATTACGCACAGATTGAAAACATAAATCTTTATTATTTTCCTAGAGTACATTTATAGAGATCAGATCGCCATTCATCCCCCCCCCCCCAAAATCCTACAAATATGCAGTCTTAGCGCTTTACAATATAAATTACGTACATGAAGACAGCCAACACATATTGCAGTTTTAACTATCCAATGTACACACTAGTCCAAACTCGTGATTTTCAACTCGGAACTGTTTGAAGCGGAATTATGTAATAAATAATTCAAGTTATCAGTTTAATTTGAAATGCTTGCTATTGTATCTCCATACGATTAATTCGTGAGCTCACAAAACCATTGTTCGGAGACAATTGCACTATTAATGCCACCGCATATAAAACAGTCAATGCGCTCCAAAACTAAGTGGCTTAAATTCCAAAAAAGACAAAAATAAAATTAAATAAAAATACTCTATCGCTCATGTAATGCCACCTGATGATCCATGCAATCATGATAACGTCACTGCCATATATACAAAGACCTATACAAACAGATATATTTTTAATACAATTATGTTCAAATATTAGAAATATACTAGTGACGGTTCCTCGGGGGAGGGAAGGGAGGAACGTCCTCCTCACATTTTCGTCTTTTAAAAGTAAATACCAAATAAAATATGTGCCTTGAAATTCGAGGAAGATTCGATAATTTTTAAGTTCACAGCTATAAGAAAAACTTGGTTGATCGAGTTTTAAACGACGCGCGCTCATGTGCTGTAGAGTGAGAAAGATGAGAGATTGTCTGTGTGGAGGAAAGGCACTCCATTCCTCCTATACTGCAGTTAACACACACAGACAACAGCGCACTAGCGGCCAGAGAAAGAAGCAGAGTTTTAATGCAAGTAAATGAACGGAGAGGGAGGAGATCCTCCTCTGAATCAGTCATGGCCGGGAAATAGAAACCGACTGGTCGTGCAGCAAGCTCGCTACCGCTGCCACCTAACGATGTTGCATTCAACCAGACTATAACACATCTAGGAGGAGACACAACAAAAACAGTTTTAACGCAACCCTATGAAAGACACCATGTAAACTTTTTTTAAATTATAAATCAAAAATATTATTCATTGAACTTTATATAGGCTACTATTCATGGTTTGAAACTTTCGTGTATATTTGAAAGTTAAAGTCGGGTTTATGTAAAACAAAGAGGAAGTAGTTCTACGTAGTTGGCCCCTGAAATTCACTTCTATTCATTGTTTACTAGACAGGGCAACAGCCAAGTTGTCAGTTTTGTACAAATATATTTGAAACTGCAAGTAGGTACTCCAAACTACATCATTTTTAATATGAAAAATTACTGTAATCGGCCACCGGTAGCTTTGAACAATAATGATAGTATGACTTTACAAGAACTGACATTCTTCAAAAGCATGTGATACTGAATTTGTAAAATGTACATGTGGCAACACAGACCACGCGGGTGGGTGCAGTGTTCTCGCTTTCCTCAGATTATTTCCAATTCCCATTTCCATTTCCGTAAAACGGTTCCGGTTACGAGTTAGTAGCTAGTCTCTTCCAACACGTGTGATGCTGTAGTGTGCTCGAAAAATGCTACGAGGTTGTGAATTTCCTTGTAATTGTTAATTTGCGCAATTATTCAACAATGAATGGAAGTGAAAACATAATTTAGGAGATTCAGTTTACAAGAACAGATTATTGCTATACAGAAGGGAAGGCCAAACCCAACACTACCTGGTCTTACATGTATGCATGTAGGCTAATTTATAGCATGTTTCATTCAAGAAGGTGTCATTTCATGCTGTTAACTTCTTTCCTCCTCTTAAGAAATATGCAGGAGCCGCCACTGAAATATACACACGTCAAAAAAGCGTTGTATTATCTCTCTAAGTATCGTTAGCATTTGCCTATACTGACTGTTTATGTTACGTGTACACATCAGTCTTAAACCATATCTAAGCATAAACAAATCTTCACTGCATCCTATCTTTCGAAAACAAAACAATATGAAAGCGTAAGAATATAATTTTTTTTTAAGCCGTAACATTGGGAAGGAAGCATTACAGACTTGTTCTGATCACTGTGTGGACGTTACTCACTTATTGCTATGGCAAGAAGACAAATCCCGACACTTGACCGTGTCCGAACAGTCACACTATGTCAGGAAGGACTGTCGTCGAGGAAAATCCCATCCGAGCTTTGCCAGTCTTATTACCCATAGGTACACAAAAGATGCCTTTCTTGAAAATAACGAAACCATGTTTTTTGCAGGCTCCTATGATTTTTACGTAACTGTACTTGGCTCGATTTTCTAGGGCATTGCTACTGTGATACACCGTGCACTCTGATTATGAAATCATTCACTACTGGTTTGTAACCTCTCGCCGCAATTCAGCTGTCGGTGTGATTCCTGACGCACATGATATCATTCAAATTCGTTATCAGAGATCGGAAACAACCCTGTAAAATGTGTTGTAAAGATTTCATTTCATTATCTTACCTAGTTTTTACAAATCAGATTTTCTAGGTAGAAAATTGTAAAAAAAAAATGTCATCCGGCCTTTGAAACAATTAATATTTACACCATCTATAATAATATTTTTCATAGACCAAATTATTATTTGTAGGAAAACAGAAAAATGTTAAAAATTGACATTTTTCACCAGAATTCAAAAGTACATTTCTTTAACAATAATTGAATAGGTATGTCCGTCAAATTGCATATCAAAATCACAGTGCTATAATTGAGGCACTCAGAAGCAAAGTGATACAAGTGACGTTTAGTAAGTTTTGAGACAAATTACTTTGAAGTTGAAAAGGAAATTTAAAAATCTGTTACAGGACTATGTTGCTGTAAATTTACAGTTGTATATGTTGGTACCTGTATTTTTTTCATCTAAATAGAAATTATCTATTCTAAAACAGTTTAGTTAAAACTAGGTCCTAAAGTCACTTGTATTATTTTGCCACGGAAATATTTCTGTGGAGAAGTAATATAAGTGCAAGGGTTTTCAGTACTTGTATATTATTTAAAAGAAGAACAAGAACACTGTTTACAACATTGAAACATTCCTGTCTTAACAGAATTTGAGATTTCTTATTATCATATTGTAACACAAAATGTGTCTGTATAACCGAAATAAGAGGGTTAAGAAAATTTTTAATTAAATTCAGCCTTAGTCGCTGTCCATTACGTCACTAGCCTCATCTCTCTCTGCTGCAACATCTATGTTCCTGTCATGAAGTGCATCTGTAGGACTCCTACCGCGAGTATTCCTTGAACTTCCTCTTCCACGTCCACGTCCTGCAGTCCTTAATTATAGGCCCATCCTCAGGCTTCAGGTCATCAAAGAAAGAGTAATGTATGGATGAGATGAATTTCTTTAGCTTTTGCAAGTTGCTCCCTTAGCAAAAGTTATCCTGATTGGATCACTGTATAGTTGGTCCAGCTCAATGTGTGCAGGCCTTCCATGAAGTTGTTTCGAAAAGTCAGCGCTGTAATATGTTACCTCTCTCCATTATGGCAAATGAATTAGTCATAAACAGAAGAAACGCAACAATATTATATAAACAACGCACTTGTATTAGTTTGCCTCTCAGTCAAAACTCTGTATGCATTGTAATACAAGAGTAAAGCCAACAGGGAATAGCAATGACTGGAACTGTACTTACATTACTTTTTCTCTGAACAGAAGTGACGTTAAAGATTTAAAATATAGAGGCGAAGGTGGAAATATGGGCCACCAATTTCTTTTCCTCATGTTAATGGAAAATGGTGTGGCATATTACTTGGAAATCTTTATTGACATACAAAGTAATTATCCATATACAATTTTTCCAGTCTTAAAGGTCAATAGTTGCAATAGATTTTTGCATATGATTATTTTTTGAAAGGAAGACGAACTGGTCCTCTATAGGTAGTGGGTCTAAATATGGGTTACCACAAAAATTTGAAAATAAAATTGGAAAAAAACAAAGAAACATAAGTAGGTAACCTTTGTCACGTCATTGGCAATATTCTGTAACAAATAACGCAAATTACGATAGTGAAAATATGGGAATTGTTAACGTGCTGGTAATATGGGCTACCTATCCCATATTTGACACATAGCGTTAGCCCATATTAGCAGCATCGACTAATGATGGTTTCTAAGATTATGTACGGCAATTGTTGTTCTAAATAAATATTATTCTTATCCCATGTGATAGGGCTATTCTTAATCAGTGGAACACATCAAGCTTGAATTTTAAACACGAAATATATTTCTTTCAATAAAATTGAAACTACATACCTGTAAAAACTTTGAAATTGATGAAAAACACAAAGAACACACACATCCACATCACAAAGACAACTGGTTTGTGTCTTTGTGCACGCAGACTGATGGACACGAGATGTACTTTTAGAGCTTTTTCGCTAGATAACAACACCACACATAGTAAAAAACGAGGTAGCCCATATTACCACTCCTAGCCCATATTTCCACCTTCTCCTCTACACTTATCTCACTTTTTTCAAGAATGTAACTTGTATCACTTTGCTTCTGAGTGCCTCAATTAGCAAAATATTACAACATTTACAGTGTTAAACGTTTTCGGCATTGTGATTTTGTTAAGCAATTTGATGGACATACCTATCCAATTACTGTAAAAGAGCTTCTCGGACCCACATATCATGTTCACGAAATTTACACCTCCTTAATGTAAATATATAACATTAAAAAAGGTTTTCTTAGACTTTTTAATATCCTATTCGCATTAAGCTCTTGCGTACGCTAAGTGCGTTTCCTTTTTCTCTCATTGTATTAAGTTGAAGGGGCTGCACATCAAGGGAAGAAAACACACTAGGGCCCGATTGTATAAACCATTTAATCTTAGATCAGAGGTTAAATTGATCCTTGTTTCAGCTGAACTTGGAATTTTGTGTTGTATAAAGTCTAATCTGAGATTAATTTGTCTCAAACTAAAGTCAACTTTGACTGAAGAAATTTCTCCGATTAAGTTAGATGATCCAAGTTCAGTTATTTCTTTTCTGTTTGAAATATACGAGTGACTGATTGTGCAAATAAAATATCCATTATTATTAATATCAATAGATATGATAGGTACATTTATATATATTTCTTTCAATTTCTTGCCTTAATACACAAACAGTCTTATATTTTATAAGGCTCTATCGTGTTCAGCAGTATCAAATAACATAACCTATAATTATATTATGTTTATAACAACCATTAATTATTAATGGATATGATAGGTACATTCATAAATTTTCAATTTACTGTATTACTAAACGAAAATTGTCGTTTTATAAAGCTTTATTATGTTTAGCAGTATCAAACACCATAACATGTTAACAACTCGGAGAACAGTCAACCTTCTTCTTATTGTCCGCCATTATTTACATTGCACAAAAAACCAGTGTCTCCAACAGAGTATAACGAAAGTCGCCAAAAAGTAATTGTAAAGTCGCTAGATTTCTCATTATCAACAAAGAAAGATTAAATTTTGTCACTATTGGGGTGCTAAAAAGGTCACTAAATCCCTATTTAAGCAATATAAAAGTTAAAAGAAATTGTTGTTGAAAAAGAGTTAAAGTCGCTAGATTGGCAACACTGAACAAACCTGTATAACATGGTCCGCGCATCACGTATTTCACCTGTTTATGCGATGTTGCCAGATCCTTTTCACGTGAACTTAGATTGCATTTGAACCAAGGTAATTTGATCGCAGAAAAGTTTTATATAATAGAAGAAGTGTCGAACTCGGTTCACTTTTCGATCTACGATCAAAGTTGATCTTTAGTCAGGGAGTTTTATACAATTGGGCCTAGGAGGGAGAAGTCGACCGTTTTGAACTTGTGGTTTTGATGACGTAATGAGCCTTTATATCCTGGGGGTTTCGCGATGTCTGCAAGTAGCAAATAAGCTTCATCAAGCTCGACGTTCTGCTGTTCTACCCTAAGTCAGCGATGAAAACCAATACCAGATTGTTTTAATGTCACTGAAGGGTAAATGTTACGGAACTTGTGATACGAAGGAAGGAAGACAAGTTAATAAAATGTCACTTGACCTTCTCATCGTTACCGTCTACCCTTCCCAGTTTTCTTGAAGCAGTCTGACCTTATAAAACACGGCGCCAACTCTTCTTTTGCCTGTCACTCTTCAGTATTTGCGAAACAAGTAAAAAACCCTTCGCGGTGACTTTCACAAAATTGGTTTCAGCTATGCTATAGCAATTATCCACGCCACGAATGCAGGTTGATACCGTGCTCAAAGCCAAGGATTCTAATACTACAGTCTGTTCCGTTTGGGTATGGATAATATTAATTTATTGATAACTAGCCGTACCCGTGCGCTCCGCTGCACCCGTTAGAAATAAATATAAAGTAATTACATAATTAAAATAGGACATTTGATCCAGGGAACATTCGTGTTTGATAGAAGGATAAATCGTTTAATATGTTACTTAATTTAAATTGCATCCAAATAATTAAAATGCGATCATTTTGGTCCAGAGACACTCATTTGGTGCAATGACAATTCCTTTAACCCGTTTCTTAATTTTTATTACATGTAACCATAGTTTAATGAAGATTGACATCATTTAGATTTAATGTGTATATTTTATTTTACTTGTTATAGGTTTCCATTGAATTATGGTAATAACTTAATTTTAACTCTTGTTTTCTACGTATTCAGTAAATGGCGTTTGGCCCACTATGGTTCTGAACCCTTCAAATAACTTAAATTATATTATATAATATTACATATTATATTATATTATATTATATTATATCAGAAGTTACTGTAATAACATTATAGCATTATGTCCATCTAGAGAAACTACACTTTTCAATGGTGAAATAATAATTAAACAATTAATTAGCTTCCGATATTACTTCATACAAACACAGAAACATTCTCTGTAGGCTATCTTTCATAGCTTTCGATTGTTGCTGTCCAAGGCCCCTTACAGACGAAGTCATTTGTTTTTTAATTCATTACACGGCCTTAGATGGCAGTTATTTTAATTTTAAAACTCATTTATCTCATTAAATATCAGTCCGATCAAAATTTTTCAAGGAATAAAACCTATCGCGAATTATTTTTAAAGAAACTTTTGTTATGTAACATTTTTCACAAAAATCAATAATAAGCGAGATATTTCGATTTATTTAATTCAGGCCCCCTTATAACCCCCCCCCCCTTTTAAATAATGTATTTTGAATGCCATATAGCCCAAAATCTAAGTTACAACAAACTTAATTTATATTCCAATTTTAATCGAAATCCGTTCAGCCATTATCGCGTGAAAAGGTAACAAACATACAAACAGACAGACAGACAAATAAAAATTTCAAAAAAGGGATTTTCGGTTTCAGGGTAGTTAATTATATATGTTAGGACCAATTATTTTTGGAAAATCGAAAATTACCAGAAAAATTTCGGCTACAGATTTATTATTAGTATAGATTCCTCATGGTTTATAGTCTTTCGGATTATTTGGTTTATCTAGCATTTGTTATATTACTGTTTCTGCCATATGAAATTGATCGTCTTTCAAGAAATATGGCTGAGATAAATAAAAAAATTCCGATCTTAACGACAATTGAGGCGGTAGCCGGAAAAGGGGCCCATGGGTCTATAGGCCCTTTTTCGGGAGAATATTTAATTCGATTCTCCGCGTTAAAATCTACTTGCTTACATAGTTTCGTTTCATTATCTTGTAAACAGAGGGCAGGGTAGCTAATTGAATGAACCCATGCACTCTTGCGTAGTTGTGGAATGCAGCAAACATCAACACAGTCAGCTTGAGACAGGCACTGCAAATACAAACTGTCTCGTTCGCGCAGGCGCATAGAGCACTTCTCCCCTACCACCGTCCGCCTACTACTGTGCACTGTGGACTAGAACGGTACAGCTCAGTTCTAATAACAGTTGAGAAGGCCGCATAGGGAGGGTACATCTTGAATACATTGTCAAGAGGTCAACTTTTCAGATAATATGGCTATACCTGAGTATCGGAGCCTAGGTGGGGCCCCCTCCGTTAGCTCTACTACTTCCCCTCTCCAGGCAGCTTCCTAGTTTGAGGCATCTGTAGTATAATTGTGTTGTGTGTAGCAATTGTGGCCTGTGTGCGATCTGAATTCTTTCAAAATGGAAAGAAATGAACATAAACGAAAAAAGAGGAGACAGGACATGAAAATAAACTTAAAACAAGAAGACAGAAAAATGAATAAACAACATGATATTACGTATGTAACTTCGAAAAGTGCTATTGTTAAAGGTACGTTTTTGCATTCGTTACATCTGCTGCCGGAAAGAATGTTTCTCCAAGTTCACTGGTGAACGGGAAGATCTCTTCGAAATATTTTACAGTGGGCAAACAAAGTTACTGCAGGATGCTAAAGTGGCAAGCTTGTTATAAAAAAATCTAGTAGTCGTAAATGTAACTTAAAATCCAAAAGTAAATCGTGAAAATAGATTGACATATTCTCTGCGTCGAAGTAGTGTGTCGTCAAATGATTTTGGGAATCTTCAAAATTTCTGCCAAAAGACTGAGAGTAATATAAGGGAAAATATTAAAAGGTGACACATTTGAAGAAAAAAGGGATTCTCGTGAAACGAGACCATATAAAATGAACAACAATATAATGGGATTTACTGCAGTCACACCTACAATCGAGTCCACATAGCAAGATCCACTATTGTCCACTAACTCAAACCTAAATATTAAGATTCTCTTTGGGTTATTCTGTGATTATTACAAGGAAAAGACTGGTGAAAAACTGAATGTGAAGTACAAAACATATTTAAAATATTTCAAACAGTGGACTTAACTATTATTGAAGAGAGCACAGTTGGATTGGGAGAAAACATCAATGAAGATGATTCTCAAAGTGAGTGTGAGTCCATCCAGGATGTGCACTAAAGTGTAAACTGCACTGAGTGTGAATCCACCCTAGATTGATATTAAATAATCTGTAACCTGTATTCTGTACCCAGTAGATATTTTTGATTCGTACGTATTCGGTACAATTTATAACGTAACTATGAGATATATGTAAGAAATATAATTTTACCAAAATTATTATGAACTTGTAAACCTCTGTAATGTGCTCTATTCAATGTTGATATTAAATTTCTGTTAAAATATAATCATATTGAAAGTATTTAGATAAAATAAACTTGTTCTCTGGAAAAAGGGCCTATAAAAGGCTCCAATAAAATATATTCTTTTATTAACACTATTAAAGTCGGAATGTATTATTTAACAAAACCTTGTATAGAAATATTTTTGTAACAGTATGAAAATTGTTATGTTGATAAAAATGCATTCAAATCGCAATGACACACAAATAAATATTTCAATCATTATTTTCTCGAAACATGACTTTCGCTTATGGGCCCCTTTTCCGGCTACCGCCTCAATTGTGCGTTAAAATAGACTGCAACAAAATCTTTTCAAGACATATCGTTTGAAGGAAATTATTTTCTGGGTGAGAGAGGAATTTTATTTTATCGAGAGTGTATGAAGTGAGCAAAACTCGCTTTAATACGTTCAACGAAAATGCGGACGTTTTACTTAAAAGATACTACGTCACATGTCATCCTTCTTAATGGAACAGTCACTTGTATGTCCTCGCAGTGACAGCGCTTGTTACACTGAAGCCTGCATAAATAAATTTCTGCGTTCTCTTCTCTTTCCACAAATGTTCGGTGTTCTTCACTAATATTCTGCTATGTATATGTGTGTATTATTAATTTTTATGGAAGTGAGTCATGCTGTCGACATTGTCAAAGTGTCATGATGTAACTGTACACTTTTATTAGTATAAAATTCTCCACCGAAGAGGTTGGGAGGAACGGACGGACTGGGTTTGGAATTGAACGGATTACATCAACTGATCGTCTATGCGGATGACGTGAATATGTTAGGAGAAAATCCACAAACGATTAGGGAAAACACGGGAATTTTACTGGAAGCAAGTAAAAAAATAGGTTTGGAAGTAAATCCCGAAAAGACGAAGTATATGATTATGTCTCCTGACGAGAATATTGTACGAAATGGAAATATAAAAATTGGAAATTTTTACTTTGAAAAGGGGAAAAGTTCAAATATCTTGGAGCACCAGTAAGAAATATAAATGACATTCGGGGGAAAATTAAACGCAGAATAAATATGGGAAATGCGTGTTATTATTCGGTTGAAAAGCTTTTATCATTCAGTCTCCTCTCAAAAACGCCGAAATTTAGAATTTATAAAACAGTTATATTACCGGTTGTTCGAGAATAAGGTGCTTAGGAAAATATTAGGGGCTAAGAGGGATGAAGTTACAGAAGAATGGAGAAAGTTACACAACACAGAACTGCACGCATTGTATTCTTCACCTGACATAATTAGGAATATTAAATCCAGACATTTGAGATGGGCAGGGCATGTAGCACGTATGGGTGAATTCAGATATGCGTATATAGAGTTTTAGTTGGGAGATCTGAGGGTAAGCACACCTTTGGGGAGGTCGAGACGTAGATGGGAAGACAATATAAAATGGATTTGAGGAGGTGGGATATGATGGTAGGGACTGGATTAATCTTGCTCAGAATAGGGACCGATGGCGGACTTATGTGAGAGCGGCAATGAACCTCCGGGTTCCTTAAAAGCCGTAAGTAAGTAAGTAAGCAAGTAAGTAAATAGGTAAGTGAATACGACGACTACATTACTGTTAGCGTCGTTGTTTCTCCTATTATTATTATTATTATTATTATTATTATTATTGTTAGGGCCTATTATTATAATATTATTATGTAATTAAATTAAATTACTGCAAGATTGAAACGCAGAGGTAGGCTATATCTGTTCTGATATAAAATCACACGTATATATTTTATATATTTTTTTTCTGACGAATGAATTTTTAACAATATGTCTTGTCTGGAAGCAAGCTCTGCTGCAAATTCCTGACATGTACTTCACACTTCTCTTTCCTCTTTCTATAGCATTTTCTATTTGCTCAAAGTCCCTATCACAACTCGTGTATGAATGTCCCTTTACCAAGTATTTACCACCACGTGCTGCTATAGCCAACTGAACAAGGTGAAACATGTTCTGTTACAGTATATGGCTCATAGTTTATAGAACAATGCCGCGTACATAACTCAACTGCCATCTATCGTTATAATATTCACCAACTTCCCCTGGTGTTCGAAGTTAGCCCAGTTTATACGTTATAGGCAGTGGCACATAGATTTCATTTTCACCGTTAACCCAATTTCTCATATTTTGTCACTTAGGCCATTATTTATTTCAATACTACAATTGTGGTTTACGTTTCAGACAAGGTCGATTACGCATATATTTTTAACTTTATTTCACATAAAAACACATATTATGAATTTGTTTTTATGTAAATACGTAATTTCAAATATTCACATAAAAGCATATAAAATTAAACTTTCATCAAATAAAGCCCCATTTCAGATTAATGATCACCCGAATGTTCAGTGCAGTTGCTTACACGTGACATCTAGCAACTGTTTTTCGGAATTTCCTATCTGTGAACCTGTGGAACTGCAGTCTGCTCTCTCATCACAAGCGATAAGAATGTCACCACTAAAAAAATTGTACTGTAACTAATACACATAAACATTGATGTGTCATTTAGGAGTGCCTTGTAAAGGTAAGCGTTCACTGTAACGGCTCCACCTCATCGCCTCATCGGATTCCCCTATCAGCTGTTTAAAACATGATGTCGTACGAAATTGACATTACTGAAAGCAGAGGAGTTGAGGTTAGGTCTATTAATTATGTCTGTTAGCGAATAAGAATTTGTAATTGCTTCATGCGTCTTAATTGAAGAGAAAGAAACGAAAGAGATATTGGTTAATAACATATATGTAAGAAATGACTTGATTACTGTAATGGGAATCGCCTCAAATTATATAATTCTTCGCAATTTTCTACACGTGAAATAAGTTTTCCGTCTGCCATTTTGGCGCGACACTGAACATGGCACAACATAATAGTAACAGTTGACCAATTAAAATTGATTTATTAAAGAAGGCCATGATCGCACGCATCGGAATAGTTGCCCATCCGAGAAACGTGGACGGATTTGCCGAGAGGCGATGCGTCCGATACGATGTAGTGAACGCGGTTACATAACAATTACAGCAAAGATAGTCTTTTTCCGATCCGTGCGATTCGTCCAATGAGTGCGATACGATGTAGTGAACGCTTACCTTAAGTTATCATAACGCTGACTCAGGAAGTAATTATAATTTCATAAACATCAGCTGCCTCTGTTTTCGTTTCCAATCATAAACATGTCTCTAGGGAGTGCATGTTGTTTCTCAATGATCAGAGCGCTCTTTTTCCCAGTACAAGACAGTGTTCCGCAATAATAGTCACTCACCTATGATGGACAACTTGAGAATGAATCTCAATGTGTACTGTAATTCTTCAGCAATTGGCGAGACAGCATAATTTTATATTGATGAGTACTGCATAATTGAAACATAGCCCCTAATTAAATATTTTTAATTTTTTGTCATATATCTTTCCGATTTTTAACACATAAAAAAATTAATATTTTCCAGATTTTTAGCATCTGAAAATCCGAGCCCTACCTGTGGTATATAACTCTTAATGTATCTGATGTTGATTTAACAATAAAATGAAATGGCGTTTGAAAACAGGGACAATTTGGGAAGTTTTTAAAACCGGGGACATCCTGGGGACAGACTTTAGCCGGGAACAAAAGCTTCAATTCGGGAACTATCCCCGGGGAACGGGGACGTCTGGTAAACCCAATTTAGGAACAAACAAACCATCTCCATGAACAGCTTTCTATCACTAAACTAAAGGTAACTTCATTAAAGAGAACTACTGGGTGTTCATTTCAAAGTGTGTCATGACGTCACTGTTGTGAGTCAGCAATTTGAAGCGAGTTTCAGTTTTTATGTCAGAGAAGTTGCCTAATAATCAAGGCGTTCAATCTGAACTTGAGAACGTGTACGGTATAACTTGAACGTCGTAGCAACAGATGGCGGTCTGTACGGTCTGTGTGCTACCATAACCTCTTTCGAACTGTGCTTTGCGCGGGCAAGTCCTACGCAGGGTATTTGTTATAATCGGTTGCGTACGGCAACATTCCACAACACAAATCAAATGCTCCGTGTCTATGTTGACCGTCGAAGTTAATGTCAACAAATACGTAAGTAATCGTCTTGACCCTCTCCCCATATCCCGACAGTAAGAAAAAAAATCACCTCAGTACGTGTTTCCAAACAGTTCACATTCCTGTCACCAAAGGCGGTACCGTACGTATAGGTAAGTACTCTTCAGAATGAACGCCGTACTTGCTAGGCAACTTCTCTGGCATATAGGTAATACGCCTCTGCGGAAGTGTAGGAAGATTGAATTCTCTAGGCTCATCGGCTACATACAGCGAGTCATGACACACTTTGAACTGAACACTCAGTAGTTGGATCTAAAAACCGAGTAACATACCTAGGGTACCATTTGTTATAGAGATGTTATTACTTTATAATAGTTAGAAATCTCACAGCGGTGAACTTGATTAGAAACTCATGAAGATTCGTTCCTTGCTCCACGAATGTAATCTGACATTTCGAAATAAGTTGATGGTCCTCTCAATTGGTAGAAGCGCAGTATTTTAGGGTATATTTTCGCAATAAAAAAAGAGTCCGAAATTACTTAGTGAACAAATGAACTTATTTACGTGCTATAGAAGCAAAGACCACTGAAATGCTTTCGTCTTAAGCACAGGTATCACTGCGTTGCTTGATCTGCGACCTCTACCCCAAATCAAACCATCCAGACACTTCGTTACTATGACAACGACACTAGGGATACAAGGTTGGCCCTTCTTCTTGTTCACGTCTACATGGGAGTGGAGTCGAGGGAGAGAAAAATCAATAGAAGAGGGGGGTGCAGCAAAACCATGTAAAACTAGAATATCAAATGAAGAATCGAGAAAATTATGCAAGACGTTTCCCGGTACAGGAATTAGAAACAATTACAAGGATAATATGAAGATATGGTTTGCGCGATCTGCCTATAGCGTTAATAAGAGACATTTAATGAAAGTAAATTAATCGTTTCTAGTTTCTTGCTCTTTAATCTGTGAGTTTCAAAATATTTTCTGATTCTGATTGCTGGGTGTACCATACAACACCTACGTCTACAATAATAGTGTCGAACTGTTTATTTAAATGTCCATTCCATTTACTTGTATTCTATTATTTATTTTCATTTAATGGAAAAATGTTTAGTTTCTTCCTGATATTTTCATTTCTCTTTATGTTGGTTCTACCGACTGTATTCGTTTAGTCATTTTTTTGTTATTGCACATCCATATAACAATGTAGAAACGTAGCCGGATTGATAAAGGAAAAAAAAAAAAAAGAATGAATGCACAAAGTTCTACCTAGCACACCCGTGTTTCCTAATGATATACGACATATTTTGAAATAAAATTGTCAACGTTATATATGAAGACAACGAAGATATTCCGAGGAATCGTTCTTCATCCGAAGAAACAAGCGACCCACCTTGACATAATTAGTGGTGGTGATTACTGGAAAATTTCAAATTACGTAGCCCGCTTAGCATAAAAATTAACCTAAACAAGTTTTTACATCAGTGAAATATATCCCATTACTATACAAATCTGGCTTTCAGGTAGAAACTCCCTGTGAAAGCAGGCTTGAAAAATTTCAAGGGAAAAATTGTTGTATAATATATTCGTTACTGCAGGTACGTTAACAGAAAGCCACTATTTAAGTCACACAGTATTGCATGCATTCAAAGTTGGGTTTCTGGCGTCAGTCTATTTGAGTTGTGTGGATATAAATGGAAGAATTGTGACGGTGTCGTATATGGTTCCTGTGGTAGCTCAGTCGGTAGAGCATTCGTGCGCTAAGCGATGGGTCCCGGAATCGATACCCGGCCCCGGAACAATTTTTCTCTTGAAATTATTATCCCATTACTGTCAAACTCACTTCAGCTGAAGACAACTGAAGACCTCGATGCAAAAACCGGTCGAGTGTAATAATGAACATTTTACAGCAGATAAAAAAACTTTCCACAAAAATCCTCGGCCCCATGTTGCCAAATACTGTACAACACCTTTGAAGAAGTACATGGTCTCTCCGTCACTGGCAGTACACGGCGCATAGATATAATAGCTTTCAAGGAATCTACAAGATCTGGATACATAATTGATCCCACTGTACGTTTCGAAACGGATGAGGAACAGCCAGCAGAAGTGGATAATGAAAAAAAGAATATCTACAATCCTACCATTCCCTATTACCTCCAAAAATACCAGCTAAAAGAGCTTGAAGTAATCGGACTTCTGGTTGGAGCAAGAGGTACCGCTACTCTCTTCATGAAAGATGTGTTTAAGAGGCTTGGAATACCTACATCTATTATTCCGATTGTAACCTTAGCTGCATTGAAAGGATCGATTGATCTCCTGAAGAATCACCTATATTCGAAATCAAACTAAGTTCAGTAGCATTCTTTACTTTTTTGTAACACTTACATTTCTAAAAATAGGTATATTTCCACTAATCTCAAAAAAAAATATTTGCAGCTCTGTACTTGTAAGAATTTCATTGTTAAAACAAAATTAATGGTTTTTCATGAACTTGTAAAAATTTCTATAGTTAAGTACTCTTTGTACCTTGTGGAAGCTCACGAATGGTGAGAAGATATATAAATCTATCACCAATTCCATCGATGTTAAATAACTTGTAGTTGATACAACACTCTTGATATAAACTATAAGTCCATATCTGTGGAGTAACGGTTAGCATGCCTAGCCGCGAAACCAGGTGGCCCGGGTTCGATTCCCGGTTGGGGCAAGTTACCTGGTTGAGGTTTTTTCTGGGGTTTTCCCTTAACCCAATATGAGCAAATGCTGGGTAACTTTCAGTGTTGGACCCCGGACTCATTTCACCGGCATTATCACCTTCATCTCATTCAGACGCTAAATAACCTGAGCTGTTGATAAAGCGTCGTAAAATAACCTACTAAAATAAAATATAAACTATAAACTTATCTTAAGAGAATGCCTTGGAACATGCCGGCCGTATCGACAGACAGTCCACCAGTTTACGGATGTGAAGAGTTGGTTCATAATTCTCACAATTGAGAACGGAACAAGCCAAAGGGAACAATGTTTGAGGTAGACGGTGATAAATTCCATCTAACGAGGGTTTATATCCCTATGTGCCCTGACTGGGCTTCTTTCCACCTGGTAACAGAGATACATGGTTGATTTCCGTGACGTGTGATCAACACGAAGGCGGGCCTCCGCCTGAGGATACGCTGTAACAATTGCTGCCATGTAAAATTTACCGAGAATTTCGACGTTGCATGGTACTCGTCATCCATAAAGAAAACCTATAGCACGCGGCACTGATGCATTATTAGAAAAATTCAGTCATTTTCAATTCATTACTGTACTTTGTGAACAACTAATTTGCAATATTTTACTTCACGAAACACGAAGGAATATGATGAATATGCTAATTTTATTACAGTAAATTCGTTGTAAATGTATAAAAGAAACATCCTCCATAATGCGGATTGAAACTAACAACACAAAATTGATATTGAATAATTTCAAGGGAAAAATTGTTCCGGGGCCGGGTATCGATCTCGGTTGAGACAGTGTCGGGTGGAGTTCCCGGGTAGCTCAGTTGGCAGAGCGCTGGTACGTTCAATCAGAGATCCCGGGATCGATACCCGGCCCCGGAACAATTTTTCCCTTGAAATTATTCAAATCTGCTTTACAGGGAGCCTTACCTGAAAGACTAGATTTGCATAATATATGTCACTGTGTCCGTTAACAGAAAACCACAATTTCAAGTCACACAGAGATTGTGTGCACTCGATGTGGGTCTCTGGCGCTTCGTCAGCCCACGCGAGTTGTGTGGATATGAAGGGAAAAGTTGAGACGGTGTCGGGTGGAGTTTCCGGGTAGCTCAGTTGGCAGAGCGCTGGTACGTTCAACCAGAGGTCCCGGGATCGATACCCGGCCCCGGAACAATTTTTCCCTTGAAATTATTCAAATCTGCTTTACAGGGAGCCTTACCTGAAAGACTAGATTTGCAAAATTGATATTTATTATACAGTGTGTTAAAAAATTTCTATTCTATTTTTTTAGTTGGTTATTTAACGACGCTGTATCAACTACCAGGTTATTTAGTATCGATGGGATTGGTGACAGCGAGAAGAGGCCGAGTATTCGCCATAGATCAGGAATCGTCAGCACAGAGCACCCTGGGGCTAGCGTCCCTTACCCGCAGAAAACGCAGTGCACCATGGTGCACTCGTAGCTGCTAGCGGGTATGCTCTATATCTCTTCCTGCTGCACGAAGTGCACACGGGACGGCACCGCTTACCCTTTGCACATTTCAGTGAATGCTGACGACCACTGCCATAGATTCTCTGACATTCACCATAAGGTTGAGGAAAACCTCGGAAAAAACCTAACCATGTTATAAATGAATGAATGACTGAATAATAAAAAATAAATAAAATGTACAAAATAAATAAATAAAACTAAAAAATAAAAAAAATCTTAAAAATAAATGAGAAACAAATAAATAAAATGTGCATAAAAAGTTTACCGTAAATTTAATTACCAAATTACATAAATAAATAAATCCATTAAAAGCGGGAATCGAACCCGCGCCCGAGCGCAACTCCTGATCGGCAGGCAAACACCTTAACCGACCGAGCTACGCCGGTGGCTCCATGCTATGTTGATTTCAATGAATATTATATTGTATATGTTCAAAATTCTATGGTTCTATGTAAGGTTAGGAGGAGTTCAATGACATTAGGCCTAACGACGTCACAGAGTAAATCGCTAAGATAAAAAAAAACAGAATATACCATTTTGCGTTACTTCTTTTTACTGAGTGTGAAATCGACTTTGTTTGTAGTAAAAATTGCTGATGGAACCGGTGCGACACCGGTGGAGCATCAGTGATGTCATCGTTGAAATTCGGAACACCGTGATGCCATCAGATTGCTCAGCGCTGAGATTCGGAATACGCTGATAACTACTAATAAACCTTTCACAAACACAAGGGTCACTACCTGGTAAGTCTCTGGGTTTAGGAAACATTCAACTAAGTCGGTTTAAGAAACAGGCACTCATGGACATAACCAGGCTTCGAGACTTTGGACCCGATACAATAAGTTTACTGTGCATGCACTATACGTTGTTGACTCGCTGCAGGTAGATAGAGATGTGTTGAGGTAACAACGTTGCTATTTAGATTAGAGTACGATAGTATGGGGAAACACACACATATGTACATTCTGAAAGTAAATATACATTACACAATGATAATGTCAAAAGAATATGAAAAGCATTTATTCTCCTGTCTTTTATAAGCATTTGTGTTTAATTATACACAGTGTTAATGGTTGAAATAAACATGTAGCAATTTTAATTTTTTCATTTATCCTATTGGTCGTCTTTAGGAAGTGCAGTTACAGTACCGAATTGCAATGTACTACAAGATACATTCTCAATGTCTCAAACGCAAATCTTTTTCGGTTATCTGCCAAAGTTTGTACTGTAGAAAGCTGCGCTCTACGTCGCATGACGTGATAGGAGTAAAACGAAAAAAACCTAACATCATTGCAGTCTCTAAGACTCAGTCCTTTATTCTCGGGTGATTCTATGTCCACTAATTTGCTGTTCATGTTACACAATGTTCTATATCCGTTATTTTTTACATAAAATTGATTTCCACTTCTGTTTTACACGTTCATTACACTTTGGTGTGTCATTAATTCTCTGTGTCATTTTCTAAATTAATTTGAGGGCTTCAGGCATCTCTTGCTCTGACTTTTCTAACCGTGTAATAGTTTCAGACACAGTTTGAAAAAGGTTTGTATGAAAACCAAATTATTCGTCAGAACCTTCAAATCCAGAGCGTTTTCCTTTGCGTATTTGTTGGCATTCATTCTACAGTACCCCCATCCACTGTACGCTTTACCACTATACGCCGTTATACGGATTTCCCACTGAACTGCTCTATTGGATCCGAAGTCTCGAAGCCTGGACATAACTAACATGAAATTAAATGTAGTGGAATACAGACAACAGAAATGATGTGCTGGGCGCTCCGTGAATATTTCGGTAGCTCCCGTCCCCCCGTAAGGCACGGAATTAACATGCGAACTGCCCACAGAAGGAAGTGGAAGCGGACATCCTTAAAACGCTTCATGACAGGTGCTTTATGTGTTGTTGGCGTGCTGGCATGGCAAATCACGCGCCACCCACGCGGATAGAGATTAGCCGCCCTGGCTCCCTACAAATATACACATAGACATTTTTATGTAGCCTCCCTCTACCAGCAATTTCCTCCCTAGCCGCGGCCGTAGCTTTGCCAACCCTCCAGTTAGCTGCTACTAATCATGTATGTAGTTTACTGATGCTTGCAAAGGGTTGAATGCAAAGAGCCTCCAGGAAAGTGAAGCGGCTATGAATACTACAGTTCTCCACGCCTTCACTTCCCCCATGGTCTTGGGTCGCTATACAGTATATCATACTTTAATGGGAATGTCCCAATGATTGTGTTCATCCTAGATGAGTTGAAATGGCCTATTAATTATGTATTGTTCATACTTGGTGGTCGATTTATATGCAACTTTAATGTGAAGCTATGATTGACAAATATTAACCTCATATTAATTTGTCTTAATTTTGAATCAGCTTACTTTATAACATTTTATATTTTTCTGCTATTCTACATCAAATAACTTAAGAAAAAGTTAATGATCATTAAGTAAAGGAAGATAAAGAAACTGTATTCATTGTATAGTGAATATCAAGAAATTAAGATACCGGTATTTTCTTTGTGGCTACTTTTTGTTTTTAGTGATTTCTATCTGAATTCATATACGCGAAGTAGTCACCGTTCTGTTACCATTTATAGCACCGCTATGGACCATTTTATTTATTTATTTTAAGCTGGTAGAGAAAGGCCATCAGGCCTTCTCTTTCCCTCTACCAAGGGATTACAACTACAATATTAAGAATACAATTACAATTAATGTTAAATTTACAAATACAATAAAAATCGAAGTACTAAAAGATTAACTGATTAATAATAGCTAGACAGTTTATTGTAAAACTTAAGAAGAGAAAAAAAGAATTATTAATTAAGTAAAAAGTAAACCTACTCTACGCAGTAAGAAAATGCTTAATAAGTTTGCTTTTGAACGCTACTAAATTCCGACAGTCTCTGATGCCACTGGGTAGGGTATTCTACAAGCGCGAGAGCGAGATTGTGTATGATGATGAATACGATGATATCTTATGTGTTGGTAAGGCTAGTATGCGGCTATTTTGCATGCGAGTGAAGAGATTGTGATATGACAGGTAACTGAAACGGGAGGCAAGGTAGGTAGGTGTAGAAGTGTGAAGGACTTCGTAAAGGAGAACAAGAGAATGAAAATTTCTACGTTCTTAAGCCGTAGCCAGTTTAGAGTTTGGAAGGATGGGGTAATATGTTCACCATAAAATAGGGTCCCTAATTACAGTGCACGTGCTTTTGGTAAGATACATTCCAGTACTTTGCTCCCGAAATCAAGTTGCCAATTTATCGTTCGCAAAAAATACAGGGTGGGGCATAGGAACCAAGTGTTTTTAAAATAATCATAAAACAGTTAGTTTTTGTTTTTAACACATTTTATTGGTAGAATAACGTTTGTGAGAACATACCATTTCAATTATGAGCGGAAAATTACATCTGGCATGTGATGTCCGTCTGTGTTGACGCATTGTTTAAGGCGCTGACGAAAATTCACCTCTGTACTTTCCAGGAGATCTCTGTTGATTTGGGTGATGTGTTGACGTACTGTGTCCTTTAATTCATCTAATATTCGGGGCTTATCCTCGTAAACACGTGCCTTTAGGTACCCACATAGATAAAAATCACGTGGACAGGTCAGGGGACCGAGGGAGCCATGGAACATCACCAAATCTCGAAATGAGACGATTGGAAAACAGGAGGCAAAGAACTGCCATTGACGCTCTGAATATATGCGCCGTAGCTCTATCTTGCTGAAACCACCTATCTTGTATGGGTGTAAATGTAAATCGCCTTGCAAAATCCGTCTTACCGTACGATTGCTGATTCCAAGTGCAGCTGAATGTCTTCGAGCAGAGCGGCCTGGGCTGCGCAGTACTGCTTATCTGATTGAACATTTTCTGGAGTACGTACTCTGTGTTGGGGGCCGGGGGATTTATTCTTCAGTATAGCGCTTTTTTTTTAAGATTTTTTAACCCAACATAAGATCGTGTCACGCACGGGAACAGAATCTTTGCGATTAATATTGAATCTGTAGCAAAACTCACGCCGTATCGAGGTCACCGACTCACCATTTCTAACAAAACAATCATACGCAAACATGCGTCCACTGCTCCATGATGCCGACTGCAGGTGAAATGCTATGAGCCACGGAATGGAATGTCACATGCCGCACGTCATAATGACCGAGTACAAGCCATTCCAAAAACACTTGGTTCCCATGCCCCACCCTGTATTTTGCACGTCACAACGAAATGTAAAGTTTTCCTTTTGTATCTGAAATACGTATTCGCTATCTTTCTAGTCCGCACTCTCTTCTCGTAAATAAAACTACCTTTCGTTTCGTTGGCTGAAAATAAGTACAGCGACGCAGTGTCTACTGTAATCTGCAAATGGACTGTGTCATCAACATCTAGGCTACTATTCTACTGTATGAGCACAACAAAACGTAAAAGATCAAAGCCTAGTATTTTCGATCAGCAACATCAACTGACAAACTAGACTGCAGCTAATATTATTTACAACCAGAGCTCATACAAACGATATACTTTTTTTTTTTTCGTAAAATGATCCAACATGAATACTTTAATGAAGAGACTACATGGACAATCTCGTCAGCTTCGCTGTAGAGGTGAGCGTGAAGCGCTAACCGACATGTGTTTTGTTTCAGCGGACTGCACAGCGAACAAGCGACGTATCGTGTCATCAAGTTCCCAACCAACCATCTAAAATGTTGTACCAGTGCGCACAATATAGTACGTCCGAAAAGCAACAATCACAGTTCAGAAACCAAATTATTACAGTTAATTTTCACCGTCACAGAACCTCCGAAATGTTTTCACATAACATGCTGTGTCGGGAAAATGGGGGCGGGGGGATGAGTACAGAGCGCTTCCCTCTCACCACGATACCAGCAACTTTCAAAATATATCTGCAGCCCACCAACGCCCCTACAAAATGAAACGTGAAACGATTACATTCTTGACATTCAAGAAATATGGTCACACTTTTCTGTTAATACAGTGGCGTCATTAATTACAGCAGACATTGGGTGACTGAAATTATTGTGTTTAAAACAAGGTAGCCTACAGTAGTTTCGAATCCAGCCAGTAGTGATAAAAGAAAAAGGGGGACCACATGAATGTAACAATTCATTATTATTATTATTATTATTATTATTATTATTATTACACAAATAGGCGTGATTAATAAATGCGGGGATTATAAAGGCAGAAATAGTTAATTCAATTCTCTATGGCATTGTTTACGTAACACTATTCTGAAGTCACTTGCATTGACAAGACTTTTGCTAAAAGGACAGATTTCTTTCTTGTATGAACTATATTATTTTTCCTAACATAGATCCATTCTAGCGGCTCCCCAACAAACCAATTCGGATTAAACATTATAGTTTTTAAAGCCGGGGCAATGGATAGATGGACAGTTCGAGAATACAAACAGTCAAGCAATGTCACATAAGATGAAAGAGTAGTGGAAAGGAGAAAAATTCTCTCCGGCACCGGGATTTGAACCCGGGTTTTCAGCTCTACGTGCTGATGCTTTATCCACTAAGCCACACCGGATTCCCATCCCGGTGTCGGATCGAATCGTCTCAGTTTAAGTTCCACCTCTTGGGTTCCCTCTAGTGGCTGCCCTCTGCATTACGTCTATGAACGTAGGACAATGTCCACACATGTGCTGAGGTGCACTCGTATGAGTGACTGATTGGCCGGGATCCGACGGAATAAGCGCCGTCTTAAGTCACATAGGGCTGTATTCATAAACATTTTTAGCGCGGGCTTCCGGTGGATGATCAGCGTTTTTCGTATTCATAAACCAGTGTTAGCGATAGGATATGATTTGAATTCTGTACTAGTAACCAGTGGATAGCCAGGGCTAGCTTAGTACGCTCGTAACGCGTGCTGCGAAATGTCTATGAATAGCACCCAAAGTGATTTACGCATATCATATATATTATTTCAATGTACCGAAGTACATGAAGTTTCCATGCAGATATTCTGCGTCATCGTACGATGAAAGAGTAGTGGAACGGTGTGGCTTAGTGGATAAAGCATCAGCACGTAGAGCTGAAAACCCGGCTTCAAATCCCGGTGCCGAAGAGAATTTTTCTCCGTTCCACTACTCTTTCATCGTACGATGACGCAGAATATCTGCATGAAAACATCAATTGTACTTCGGTACATTAAAATAATATATAAAAAATATAAATTTCAAATTTCAAATTTATTTACAATTTACGTTTGAATTGAATACATATGAATAAATACCCGAAATGAGCATATGCTCGTGCTCGGGTACAGTCCAGTAGTCTACATAAATTTTACAGGGTTCAAATAATAATGCTGATGATATAAATAATAGTAACAATAATAACAATAATAATAATACAATAGTGTATTGTTAAATGACTGTGAACATGTATGTAACATAAAAATAACATATAAATATATTAAACATAGTATGTAATATTGCAACACTTGTAAAAAATTTTTCTGATAATGCATTTAGACATAAGCTTTGTAACTGGCGAGCGGATTGATTCTGTATAGTACATAGTATAGTACATAGATAATTTAATTGTGGATTTGTAATGTGTATTTGTGATGTATTAATTAATTGTGCATTTGTAATGTTCTTAAGCATAAGATTTATAATTACTAGTTGATCATATATTGTGTAGAGTAGATACATTTTATTTATTTTAAATTTTGGATATGTAACATAAACATAGCATGTAGTATTGCAAATATTGTATGCAATGGAACATGCTGTTTTAGCACAATAAAGGAAAAAAAAAAATAATAATAATAGTGATAAAACAAAAATATTTACAATAATAAAATAAATACTAAGACGGATAAAATAAAATATAAAACCACTAGCGAGAGTTAACACAACTTAAATAAGCATATAATAACCGGAAAAAATGCCAAACTCGAAAATCAACAGAAAGTTCGTTGTATCGCAGACGACAGCAACCGCCACGTACCCTTTAACTCCCCGTCTGATTGGCCGATAGGGGGAGGGAATACACTAGGCCTACAGCGGTTTTTACATTCTCCATCTATTCATTGCGCTGTTTTTTTATTTTACTTGGTTATTTAACGAGCTATATCAACTACGAGATTATTTAGCATCGATGAGATTTTGTGATGGTGAGATGATGTTTGGCGAGATGAGACCGAGGATTCGCCATAGAATACCTGACATTTTCCTTACGGTTGGGGAAAACTCGGAAAAAACCCAACCAGGCAATCAGCCCAAGCGGGAATCGAACCCGCGCTCGAACGCAACTCCGGATCGGCAGGCAAGCGCCTTAGCCGACAGAGTTACGTCGGTGGCTTTCATTGCGCTGTTATAGAGATTATAATGATATCACTGTTTTCTTCTTAATAAAAGGAGCCTTTGACATGAGGGACTAACAAACATTACATTTTCTCTTCGAGATAGTGTCGCCAATTTCTGCATAAAGTTTACTCTAATGCACTGTATAACATAGAAGGGATAATTCGCACTGCATGCACGCGATTTTAAACATGGTGTGTCGCATAGTTGTAAGTTCAGAGGGCTGCTCTGTCTACTCGCTCTTCGGCCCGAATTCTGGAACTCCTAACAAAGGCGTGCGTGATGGCTTCTACTTTTTCTTGAGAGGTTGATGACGGTCCAGGATTCTTGGGACGGGGATTTTCATCATACGTCTTTCCGAGCTTTCTTCTGAACTCACGTAACATATTTAGGTAACGCGTACTTCGTAACGGACGCTATTTTCACAGCTGAACACGGGTTCTCAACACATGTTCTAGACTGAGAAGGTTGCAAACGTCGTCTCTTTCATTTTGTCTCCATGGAGAACACATTTTAACGTGACTGGTTTTCAATGCAATAATTTAAAAAATGTAGCCATTATTTCCCAGAAGCATTTGTCAAAAATGTTAGAAGTAACTTCATGGTACGGTGCATGCAGTGAGGTATTTTTTATATTTGCGCGTTCCATTCTAACCAAATTCGTAATAATAATTAGAATAGAATTCCACTTCTCCTTGCAAGCTGGCAACACGTTTCCTGTACATGCGAACACTCTTTCAACTTGTCCCTCATTTGCACGGCATTGTCCTACGTGAGTATATGGAAACTTCTGCAGGTTATTCTGAATACTATGCTCAATATTGTATAATTGGCTAACGTACTTACGAAAAAGATTTCTAGCATTTCCTTTTTACAACAGAACGTCAATAATAATAATAATGATAATAATAGTAATAATAATAATAGTAATAATAATAAATAATAATAATATTAATAATAAATAATAATAATAATAATTTCTATTTATTTATTTATATTTAATGTGCTGTACAACAGCCAGTGGCCAATTACAGTTCAGCACAAATATAACAAAAACATAAAACAAAAATAATTATTACACATAAATACAATTACAATTAATTACAATAATGACGATGAATGGATAACTAAGAATACTATGAGACAATGATGATAATAACAATAATAATAATAATAATAATTTTATTTATTTATTTATTGATATTTATGTGCAGCCATTGGCCAATAAAAGTCCAGCACAATGGTACAATAATATATTAAAATGAACAACTATGGTACAATTGAATTCTTGAGTTAACAACAAAATAAAGAACATAGATTACAATAATTAATTTACAAGAATATTAAAACTACAAAATATTAGGGGAAAGGAGTTGATTCATACTACCAATTTGTGTATAAATACAATGAAACTTTTTCTGTCCGTTGACAACTGTGATAAAATGCTTTATGCAAAGTTTGAGGCATCAGAACTTCATAGTGTTTAAATTAAAAATATTTTTTAATTTATCGTATTTTCATAAACTTACAAACTTTAAACTGTTGTGGCTCCGAAACCCTTTCACCCAATGATCAAAATCATGGGTTACTTTGATGCTGAGAAATTAAAGTTTATATTGACATGTAAACAGTTTTTCTTACTTTTTATAAAAATAGAGAAATTTAGATATTTCTTCATTAAGACGCCTTTGACCACGAAAAAATATTTTTAAAATATATGGTTAGATTTCGCACTGAAAGTACAAATAAACATATTTTTGACTGGTGCACCGTTAATAAGAAAGTATTGGAAAAAGAAAATAAATAGTACGCGCGTGAAGTAACCAGCTGACTGTGAGAAGGGAGCTAGCCGAGACAAGCAAGGCCAGGAAACAAACAAGTGATGTTTCGCATAGTAGCGCATAGCTGGGCTAGCTTTATCACGAGTTTTCATAAACACAGGAGTAAAATGACGCTCAACGCTCGCTTATCTTCAGCTCTCGGCCAGTGTGTGCGGTACTGCGCCGTTCAAGTGTAGGCGTGTGAAAATAATTTATTTAATACCCTCGAAACTTATTGGCGAGCCACTAAGCAAACAATGCCGAGTCCCTCATAATAATGCAAGGTTTTTTCTCAATATTTTTTTACATTTTTACAAATGGGCAAAAAGCCTAAAAGTAAGTAAAATCAGATTATCTGTCTCTCTGTATACAATAAAAATAAGGATTACTTCTTATTATAACCTACCAAATGTCAGCTTCAAAATGAGCTCCCGTTCAATGTTCTGCAGTAAATGGTTCCAGAGTTCTGAGCGCTGAAAGAGGCTTGTTTTTTATAAAATAAGCTAAATTTGTCGCTCATATATAATTTATTTCAAGAAATAGTCTTCCCAGGCATCCTGGGTTGCCAAAAACACAGAATAACACACATATAAGAATAGTAATGATTACAGTAAGATAGATGAGCCAAATTTAAATGTGAACTAAGAGCTTAAGTTTAAGAAATAATACATTTGTACATATATTTGTAACAATCACACACTAACGAATAGAAAAGGGGGGGGGGTATTATGATATTCCGTATAAATGATTTTTCAGAATTGCCACAGACCCTTTAATGGTTGAAGTAATTATTTTTGGAATGATGTCATGGATTCCAAATGTTTTGATAGTGTTTACAGTTGATCGTGGGATGGTGCCCCTCGCTCCGATCATTAAACCATGTACTTCCCAGGTGCCTTCCATCTGATATTTTTCTAGTACGAAAACCGTTTGACTTTCGATAGTATATTTTTGAAAATGCACTGTCCTCAGCACCTTGTACAAATAGGGAAGAAATTAGAGTATTTAAAAAATGCGAGGTTTTTTACTGATCGATTTCATATGGAATAGCCCGAACACTTTTGTCACGATACTTCCTGATTTTCTGTGAGGATTTCTGGTGTGATTAGTGATCACCACGAAGCAGGACACTGATGAGAAAACACGGAATAATACAAAACATTGGCGTGATATTAGGGAGTGAGCAGAAACCATGCCGCGAGAATGCGCTCGGGCCAGGGTTAAAATCCTGCTTGAGATATTTATTTCGTTTTTTTTTTAGAGGTTTTCCTCAAATATAATGCGAATCCCAGGTAATCTCATTTCATCAAAATAGGCTACTGTCTCCATATCACCAATATCAGAAATGTTTAAGTAACCCTGAAGTTGGTACAGCATCGTTAAATAGCTGATAAAAAGACAAGGGACAAATAGTCCCGCTGTAGGCTAATGTAATTAAACATTAATAAATAGACAGAGAACAACTAAGTGAGCACACACCACTGGGAAGACATCTCCTGGGGAAGATAACGCTGATAATTATATTCACGCGTTGAAACAAACACCCTCACGGCAAACACGTTGTATAACTGCAAGGAGCTAAAACCGAGGCACTGCAGCCATAACACTGCCTCCGTAATTCCATCACGCTACTCTATATCCGGCGGTGCTCTGGTTCGAATCCGGCTACATTTTAGCGCTGCGTTTGTTTGTGTTTCATTTAAAGCTTGCTCAGCAGAAGAGAATATCGATTTGTAGGTTACAGCTCCATTTTGCATAACGCCAGCACTACTCACTGCTAAGCGCCGTTCTGTTACACAACACTTCTGACTGAGCTGTACGTCGGGTTATCTGCCTTACCAGGCGGTATTAATATTGCATGCAGGAATAGAGTGGAAATAATGAGGGAAGGTAGTACACATCAGAACTGTTTCATTCATGCTCTTCATCATTTACGTTGGAAGAAGTGTTCACTTATTCGCACGTGGTTTTCACTGTGGAACGGCTAATGATACAGCAACCGGATTCCAAGCTTCAACCACGGTCACGAAACCTTAATCTGAGCCAATTCCATAATTGAATCGGTTTCTGTAAAAACCAAATAAGTCAAAATTTCATGGTTTGCAGTAGAAACAAAAAAATGTTTATTTTAATTGATACTAACTGCATGGAAATGATTACGCTTACACACAAACTTCAAAGCAGTCCTACTACAGTTACCACTGCATATAAATTGGCTTTTAACTCTAGATTTTTATTTTAACAGTCTTACTAATAAACCGTGTATAATTTTTATACTAGACTTATGCAGAGTTGAGACAGAAAACTTTACTAATAAACCATGCAGAAGCGATGGACGTATAAACAGCCTGTAACTATACAATGGGAATTGCTTTGCAGTAGTTGTATACACGAAACCCCTTGTTTAAGCGTTGTATATAGAGAAAAAATGGCCACCCCTCTAACAGCTGTTCGTATCGACTGTCATTTTATGATGATGGTTGCCTAATAACCAAAGAAGAACAAACCAAAGAGCACAGAATAATTAGAATAATATTACTGTAGCTTGTACTCCTTGACAAAAATATAGTATGGTAATCGAATAGAGCCAGTTGTACTATCGATACTTAACACGCCACACTAGAGTGCTCTACCGGATGTAATAGAGAACCTCAGATATTCTATTATCTTTCTTAACGAAGTAATGTCGAAACTATGACGTAGCTGTGTAACAGTTGTACTGTTATACGCAACGTATGTAGTGATTATTAGTAAGGAATTTATATACGACGTATAAATGAGCTACTCATTGTATAAGTATAAGACAGTTAAACGTCTGTATATAGAGTTTTTATTAGTAAACCGTAAAGGTATTTTCGAAAATTGATTTAATAATAATAATAATAATAATAATAATAATAATAATAATGGCTTTATTTAACCTGGCAGAGTTAAGGCCGTAAAGCTTTCTCTTACACTCAACCAGGATTAAAACTTGCTTACATTGTTGAACACACAACTGGAACGGAATTAATTACATACTAATACAATTTAAGTACATAATGAGATCAAAAGTAGTAGTTACATACAAATTTACCTCATAAAATAAAAATAAACATAGTGGAATACATATTAATGCTGTTAGAATCAAATACGAATCACGTAAAAACAGAAGCCGATAATTCAATAAAAATGTACACGGTAAAAATAAAAATAACACACTGTTTAACAAAAAAAAATTGGAAAAGTACAGCAGTGGCAAAAAAAAAAAAAACAGGACTGACCCTTGTAGCTGATTTCAGAGCCTTGTTCACCCAGAGCACGAGAGACTGGTAACTAAGATTTTCGTGGTTCGAATCCTGCCTTGGAAGGAAACTTTTTTTTATTCCTTATTCAAATTTACCCCAATACTTTTCGATTGCTCATAGAATTCATGTTCTGGGAATAATAAGTGAATTAAGTAGTAAAATATCGCTGCAATCGAAAAGTATTGGGAATAAATTTGAATAAGGAACAAAAAAAGTTTCCATGTTCTGAGAATAATATACGTAACATAATACAAACAGAAATAAGATAAGATAATAGTACATTATGCAACGAGCCTATAATGACAGTAATTAAGAAGCGAGTATGGATATTTATGAAACGAGCGCAAGCGAGTTTCATAATTATCATACGAGCTTCTTAATTACCATTATAGGCGAGTTTCATACGACTTTTTATGCTCGACCATATTGCTAACTTGAAATTATTCAGATGTATACATTTTATTTGTATCTGACAAGATCGGAAGTGACCTTGTCCTAGGTCGTGAATTGTGAGATGTGCGTAGACACGAAAGTATTCATTTTTTCCGAGGAACAATGATGTCATTGACCTTGATGTAATCCCGTTGAACTTGATATAACCTTGATTATTGAATTCGTCATTGAAAAACGAGATGACAAATTGAATTTATTTGAATATTATTTACAATTAAAGCTAATTATTATAGTAACAGAACATAACCTTCTGCGACAATACTGGATTTCCAGCCTCCGTGACTTTTCGCTAATTCTCTTTCGATTACATGTCCGAGAATAATCGATACTTGCGGTTTTATAACGGTACAAAGCTGACTTGTCATTGGCTGAACACCTGTACTTTAATGAGTAGGTGTACTTTAATGACATGCATTAAAGAACTGCTACCAGATGTATAATTACTACATTTCGGCATGGTCGAGCATAAAACTATATAATTTACATGTCTTAACTCCTGACGAACAGTGAAGATGCCAAAAATAACATCGTTCATGGCAATTTTCCTTGAATCTATTACAGTACATCTGTCTATAAGGAAACCTATAATTAACGGAAACCTCTCCATAATGTTACTTTCCATTATCCCGTACGAAGCTATAAAAACTGTAATTTCCGTTTGCTGTGAAACTCAATGGAAAATAAAAACAATTTTATTACCAGAATATACGTTTATTGATTTTACGCATTTATAACACCATACTTCATCGGTAAATATCTAAAACGGGCTATGGATACAGTGATTTACTTCTTTCAAGACACTTTTTGCAGTCAATGACTGTACCAAGCGACATTTTAAGGAAAGTTTTTACAAGAGATGTCACCGTCTTAAAGAAAGCAAGCGTGGATGTCCCAGGAGTCTTGCGACGAGGTCAAAGCCCTAGAATGAGAAGGTGTGGTGAGACCTGTTATACAATGCCCCTTTCGAAACGTGGTATACGTGACGAAAGCAAGGACAAGAATTCGTATTGGTTGTATCCACCCTGGTGTCGTGGATTATCTTTCGCTTCTTTTATTTTTATCTTATGTTAAGAGTGTTACATCTGTGCAAATAGCGTTAATGTATTGGTCAGTTTATCGTTCATAATCGATTTCTGCTAATTTCCTGAATTAGCAGTGGATACATGAGCATGTAAATAGTGGAAATCAGTCTGTAACGAAAATACATAAACGAGTTTATGCTCGACCATGCCGAAATGTAGTAATTATACACCTGGTAGCAGTCCTTTAATGCATGTCATTAAAGTACACCTACTCATTAAAGTACAGGTGTTCAGCCAATGACAACTCAGCTTACAGGTGTTCAGCCAATGACAAGTCAGCTTTGTACCGTTATAAAACCGCAAGTATCGATTATTCTCGGATATGCAATCGAAAGAGAATTAGCGAAAAGTCACGGAGGCTGGAAATCCAATACTGTCGCAGAAGGTTATGTTCTGTTACTATAATAATTAGCGTTAATTGTAAATAATATTCAAATAAATTCAATTTGTCATCTCGTTTTTCAATGTCGAATTCAATAATCAAGGTTATATCAAGTTTAACGGGATTACATCAAGGTCAATGACATTATTGTTCCTCGGAAAAAATCAATACTTTCGCGTCTGCGCACATCTCACAATTCACGACCTAGAACAAGGTCACTTCCGATCTTGTCAGATAAAAATAAAATTGTATACATCTGAATAATTTCAAGTTAGAAATATGGTCGAGCATAAAAAGTCGTATGAAACTCGCCTATAATGGTAATTAAGAAGCTCGTATGAAAATTATGAAACTCGCTTGCGCTCGTTTCATAAACATCCATACTCGCTTCTTAATTACTATCATTATAGGCTCGTTGCATAATGTACTATTTTTAATTTATTGACTATGCCCCAACGAGTATAACTCATATGTAGGGGTGAACAAGAACACATACATATGAAGAGTTCGCGGAAAAAACGATGAATGTCACATTTCTGTTAAGGATTAGATAATGATCTAATTGAGTCTATAACTGCAAGATGTAGTGCTGTTTCTATAGAAAATAAAGGAAAGGATTACTGTATTCGTGGTGATATATTCTCCTTTTTACATTTTTCATAAGAACAACATTAAATTTCGCAGTGATCCATTGAATTAGATAATGACATCAACCTTATGAAAACTGTGACATTCATCGTTTTTCCCGTGAACTCTTCATATGTTATACAATGTAATTGAAAACGTCATGAAACTGCAGTCTGTGAAAAACAAACAATACAAGAATTTATGAAAGAAAGCAAAATAAGAATAAATAGTAAGATGACAAAGTTTTGTGCAGAAAGATAAAGTTTGAAACCATGAAATAAATAAATCAACTGAGAATTAAAATAAATAATCTTCCCAAAAACGTATTTTTTAACAATTCTTAAAACACCGGCAATTTGTTAAAAGTCTATGTTCTAAAGGAAGTTGGTTAAAAGTTGTTGTTAAAAAATGGTTAAGTCCTTTCGTTTCATAAGTTACTGAGCTATGCTGAGAAAAATATATATTTTCTTGTTGTCTTGTTACATAAGTATGTATATCTTTATTAAACTGAAATGTCATATTACTATGTATTAAATTGTTAATAACTTTGTATATGAAAATGGCAGCACCTAATTTGATAATTGATTCAACTGGTAGAACGAAAGAAAATTGATATAGATATTTAACTGGAGTCAAATAATGAAAACCCAATAAATTTCTTAAAGCTCTATTTTGAATAACTTGTAAAGGTCTCAAAGCAGTTTTCTTATTATGTCCCCAAACAAATGACATATAGATTAAATGAGAATGGATAAAAACATAATATACATTCAAGAGACAAGATATAGGCAAAGATCTTTTAAGCCTTTTCAAAATACCAGACATTGGAGCAATTTTCTCAGACAGCCAAAATATGCTTATCCCATGTTAAATGTTCATCAACAATCAAACCTAAAAATTTAACTGATGCAACTTTTTGTATTACAGAATTATTAAACTTTAATTCTTTCGGAATAATATAATAAAAAATCTTTGATAAAAGATAGGATTTGGGGTATATGACCACTACATAAAATGTTTTATCAAAGACTATCTAAAATTAGGCACAAAAGCTCACCTAACACTTGTTCCACAACAGTTAACACGTGTTTCCAGGATTTATTGATATTAATATTTACGCGTTAAGTTTATGATTTGTTGATACTAAAATTTACGCGTTAAGTTTATGATTTGTTGATACTAATATTTACGCGTTAAGTTTATGATTTGTTGATACTAAAATTTACGCGTTAAGTTTATGATTTGTTGATACTAATATTTACGCGTTAAGTTTATGATTTGTTGATACTAAAATTTACGCGTTAAGTTTATGATTTGTTGATACTAATATTTACGCGTTAAGTTTATGATTTGTTGATACTAAAATTTACGCGTTAAGTTTATGATTTGTTGATACTAATATTTACGCGTTAAGTTTATGATTTGTTGATACTAATATTTACGCGTTAAGTTTATGATTTGTTGATACTAATATTTACGCGTTAAGTTTATGATTTGTTGATACTAATATTTACGCGTTAAGTTTATGATTTGTTGATACTAATATTTACGCGTTAAGTTTATGATTTGTTGATACTAAAATTTACGCGTTAAGTTTATGATTTGTTGATACTAATATTTACGCGTTAAGTTTATGATTTATTGATACTAATATTTACGCGTTAAGTTTATGATTTATTGATATTAATATTTACGCGTTAAGTTTATGATTTATTGATACTAATATTTACGCGTTAAGTTTATGATTTATTGATATTAATATTTACGCGTTAAGTTTATGATTTATTGATATTAATATTTACGCGTTAAGTTTATGATTTATTGATATTAATATTTACGCGTTAAGTTTATGATTTATTGATACTAATATTTACGCGTTAAGTTTATGATTTATTGATATTAATATTTACGCGTTAAGTTTATGATTTATTGATACTAATATTTACGCGTTAAGTTTATGATTTATTGATATTAATATTTACGCGTTAAGTTTATGATTTATTGATACTAATATTTACGCGTTAAGTTTATGATTTATTGATATTAATATTTACGCGTTAAGTTTATGATTTATTGATACTAATATTTACGCGTTAAGTTTATGATTTATTGATATTAATATTTACGCGTTAAGTTTATGATTTATTGATACTAATATTTACGCGTTAAGTTTATGATTTGTTGATACTAAAATTTACGCGTTAAGTTTAAAACACCATAAATGAAGAACAGTATTATGCTTGTTTAGACACAATTAGTTCAGTTATTACATAAGCATTTTACTGAAAAAGAAACGCCTATGGGTTAAATCGTGGATTGCAAAACGTGATAAGAGAGGTATCCATAAGGATTCATTGAAAGAGCTACAATGTAAGTAATTAACTGTCACTTGATTTCCCCCTTTCTACGACCCTGCTATATAACCACTTGGACGGACAGTAGATAGCATGTCTGAGTAATTTTATCTTTTCGGATCGGGCAGAAGTGAAGACTGAATTTACAGTACGTAAGGTACTCTTTTATAGAGTAGGTAAAGAATTATTTCAACATGAGCTACTAGTACGAAGGACGAAACTGGTAACTGTAATTAAGTACAATAATCTATAGTGCGGTAATATGCACAAATGAACTGAAGCCTGTATCGAAACGAACGGCCACCATTTTAAAAAATGTGTTTAAATATCCATATTATGATTATCTTTTAATTTAACTTCATTCTCTATATTGTACGCTAATGTGCTCTAGACAGTATAATAGGTCTACACTGCATAATGAATACGTCCGAATGGACAGCTCAGTTCGTGTGTAAAAACACTCATTGTTAATACAGTACTGTATTTTAATTAAACAAAAACCTATAATGAAAATTATCAAACTGAAAATCGCGATATTTCCTAGTTTACGTAAATGGATGAACTACTTTTTTTTTTCCTTCCTATACCTAGTAAAGTGATTTGTTTGTATTTTACGCCTGTATCATCGAACTCCAGTTGTGGAAGTGGGTAGCAAACGGTGCTTCTGGTTCTCAAACAAAGGTACAGCCAGGTTAATATTAGAAATGTTAGTAAAAATAAAATAATGTCCCTGTGTAAGAACCGCCACAGTAGAAGAGACCGATTCCCTTCAAAACGCCTAAATCTTTCGCTTTTTACTAAACACATCCTCCTTTCAACAATAAAATGATGAAAGTGATCCACACTATCACACTGTGAATGAGGAAGAAACTGTGGATTGTATAAACGAGACTGAAGTCATTCATGGTATCTGGCATCGGAACACCAAAAATTAAATTGAGATTAAACAAAATTTGAATTGTGTGAGCGATTTTATTCAACTAAATTACGATAAATATGAAGGAGATATGCGATAAACCACGAAATGAAACAGTTTTTTAACCAGAAAAAGAAAACGACTTTTAACTTATGATTTCAACACAGATGTGTTATTATAATGTATATTGTTTTATTTAAAAACATATTTGTGTTTCACCTCTGGTAATCCGGACAAAACTCAACCCCAAAAAGTGTCCGGATTAACAGGGTTTTACTGTACTAGTAACCTGTGACTTTATGATTATTCCACTTTCACTATACGTCATACTACTTTTGGCCAATAAAACGGTACGGAACGACGTGTTTCAAACAATCATGGCTGCGTATCCTACAATTTTTATCACAGCCTTAACAATGTTTTTTATCACCTTCCTAGCATTTGTTTGTTTGCCAACTTTGTACTTTCAATCATAGTACATTTTAAAATGATTCATGTTTATTTCATCATCCTTAATTAAAACTTTTCTATAATTTACCTTGTTTATATTATTTAGGTTATGTTATAGACTCTGCTGTATGAGATTATGGATAGTCACGTATCAGAGATTGTTTAATATAAATATTGACAATTGAAGTGGAATGCAACTGTTTTAATAAAAATGAAACTGAATCAACAAAGTTTTCTTGGCTAGTAGAGTCTAAACGTCTATAGAGTTCAATGAAGATTGTATAGTTGGCACAATTGGTAACCAAATAACAGCTAATCATAACCATGGATGAATAAATAATAGGATGCGAAACTGCGGTCAGCACCATCTGACGGAAGGGGCTTCAAATAAGATGATCAGCGCCCGACGTCATGGTTGGTGAACATTAGAACTACGTGTTGGGTAGATTACCCAGAGTTCTCTATTTATCCGTTCGTTCGAGACGAACAGACGATGCTCGAGAAGACAAGATGGCAGCCAGAAACTTGCTAATGAGTGGACAGTAAGTGACATTAAGTGTGTGTATAAGCAGTGAATGTTAAACAGTGATTTTATGGACGTTGTAAAAATAGTGTTGTTGAATGTATTGTAAAGTAACAGTAATATAATAAGTAGTTTTTGCAGACTTTTCCATTGCGCTATACACTAAATACCCAAAGAATACAATCCCAATTATCTAACATTATGCTTTATTTTCTGTCTCTGATTATATTTTAATTGGGTAGTGTAAAATAGATCGTCTCTTTTATCTTCCTGTTGGCTCCGGTAAGAATTTTCAGTGGAAGATGCTATGAGAAATAAAAATGTAAATGTTTTATTTTAAATTAGGTTAGTTGAGAATATCGATGAGGGTGGGAGGGAAATAATATTTTCTGCATAGTTTAACATTTTCTTCACCAGGTGCGCTGATAAATGCATGGAGTAATTAGTTTTTGTTTTCGGTACTTGGTGCGCTGCTAGATATAATAAGTTCTCCACCGTCCAACAGATGGCAGCAAGATTAGTTCCTACATTAGCGCCTCTATCATGGGTTACGTGAAACTCTGTAAGTTTCGCATTCTATTATATATTCATCCATGATCATAACATACTACTGCCATCTAGCGGAATATTTGTAATGATGAGATGGTACAATAATATATTTTCAATACACTTTAGTACTTTTTGTAAGGCAATATTTTATTGTATTAGAGCACTTTATTTCTTCTAATCTCTATATACTTTCTTCTAATCGTGTAATAGTCAACTAAATCCCACTCGAATTTTGATTTTCTCTAAATAAATCAAAACCTCTAGTGACATTACTACAGATAACATATTTATTATCTATTTTCAACGTACTGTACATTACATAACAATGTATAAATTGAACAAAAATATAAACCTAATGTTGAAATACGAGTAGACCAATTGTTTTGACACAATTTCGATATCTACATCACTGGAGCAGGAAATCACGTAACCAGCAAATTAAACAGAGCAGGAAAAAAAGATGAAAATCATTGGGAAAACTATCTAAAACGTTATTTTGCTTCGTATTACTCGTTCTCCAAAACACAACAGCGAAATATCAGACCTCGTAGAGGTGTTAAAGAGACCGCAAATTGTGAAAACCCGAAGAGAAAATTACAGCACCACAAAATTGACTGCATTTTATTGCGAATCTCTACCACATACCGACACACAAAATTATACAGTGGAATAGGGGACGCTTTGTTGCGCTACATGGAAGGGTGAAACTAGGCCATGAAAACACTACACTTTTAAAAATAGGCAACTCACAGAAAGGGGTGTTCTGAAAACGAAATGTGGCCATTGTTGCGAGCACTGAATGCAGGGCGTTGGCTTATCTCTGCGATGAGAGCGAGCTAAAGCAGTATTGGAGGGGGTTGCTCCTCCCACCCCTAAATATTCTCTGTCGAGATGGCTACGGTCAAGAGCGGAGAACCACCTACATCCAACCGCACGACTCACGCAACAAATGTTCGGGAACTGCAGCAAGTTGTCGACAACGCTTCAGCCTATGATGAGAACAATTCATCATTCGTGTGATGCGAATAAAATTATTTCATAACTACGAGTAAAGACTAGGTTATTTGTAAATATCGCGACACAGCTCAGTTAAGCGAATAATGAATCTGAAAAGTGAGTTGCATTGTATTTTCACATACTTTCTCATTATTATTATTATTATTATTATTATTATTATTATTATTATTATTATTATTATATTACCATTACTACGATCACATTTCGCCTTCTTTCGATAAATTATTGTGACTCAGGTTAAATGAGAGGAGAAATTTACATCCCCTTTCTCTCTTATACCGAATTTTGCACACCTCTACTCCCTCTTACTTATCTGTTCGATTCCACAGTCTTGCTCGGTATCATAACTTAAATACTCGGTCACAATATGATAACATGCTAGAAATACCACTGCACACATCATCTCTTTATTCTTCATCTTTCACTGTTGTTACTTCTCGTCACTGGAATTCTCTGCCGCCTGAAGTCAAGGGCTGCCGAACTTTAATTTCCTTTAAATGTAAATTAGAAAAATATCTTATGATGAGTTGCCAGACCTAACGCGTTGCAAATATTTAATGGAATGTATTCCACTGTATTTATTTATTGTTTTGTTTCTTATTTTTATTATCTAAATCGTGTTTATTTATCACTTAACGCCAATATGTATCCCACTGTATTGTTTTTTATTATTAATCTATGTTTTGTGTACATTTTATTCAATTGTCGGTTTCTGGTTTAATTATGTAAATCCTACTTAATTGTAATCTAATACTAATATGTATACTAGTGTGTTTATTTTATTTTTACTGTGTACATTTTTTTATTGAATTATCGGCTTCTGTTTTTATGTGATTCGTATTTGATTCTAACAACATTAATATATATTCCACTATATTTATTTTTATTTTATGAGGTAAATTTTATGTAATTACCTCTTTTGATCTCATTGTGTACCTAAATTGTATCAGTATGTAATTACTTAATTCCGATCCAGTTTTATGTACAACTGTGTAAATAAGTTTTAATCCTGGTTGAGTGTAAGAGAAGGCCTTACGGCCTTAACTCTGCCAGGTTAAATAAAGCCATTATTATTATTATTATTATTACTATTACTATTATTATTATTATTATTATTATTATTATTATTATTATTATTATAATTAGTTACATAGTTCAGTCGGCTAAGGCGCGGCTTTGCCTGTCGATCAGAAGTTGCGCTCGGGCGCGGGTTCGATTCCCACTTGAGCTAATTACCTGGTTGGGTTCTTTTCCGAGGTTTTTTCCAACCGTAAGGCAAATGTCAGGTAATCTATGGCCTCATTTCGCCTTCAAATATCATCTCGCTATCACCAATTCCATCGACGTTAAATAACCTCGTAGCTGATACAATGTCGTTAAATAGCCAAGCAAAAAAAAAAAAAAAAAAAAAAAAAAAAACATTGTTATGAAATATTAGTATATATAATTGGAAATTGTATGAAAGCTTTTTTTTTATTTGTCAGAATGTATAGCATTTAGAAATATATTGTTTTCCATGTTAAAAATCAATTCCGAATTCGATGAATAAAATTGGTACCAATACTAAGCTAACAAGCAAAGATTCTGATAGGGGCAGATAAAAAAGTTAATGTTTTTTCTTTCACCATGTTAATAATGCCAAACGAAGCACATGCAATTACGAGGGAAGTAGAAAAATAAGTTCGCCAGGGGCCGTTAACAGAAAGAAAAGACACAGCAATTGCTGAGCTATTTTTCAACATATTCCATACCGGAATTGAGACATTTGTCATATTATCATGGGATCGACAGAGAGATGGAGACGGCTGTCGAACGCTGGTTTCGATCCCAGACGACTGACTTCTACGACACAAGGATACAAAAATTGATCCCATGGTAAGATAAATGTCTTAATTCTATTGGGGATATATTGACAATTAGCGCAAAACTTCTGTATCCGTTTCAATAAATCTTTCCACGCAATTGTGATTTTTTTCTGTGAACGACCCCAGGGAAAATCACTTTCTGGACGGCCTCGTAATTGCGGTCGAGTGGCCAAAATTTGTATAAGCACTTGTTTTAACATTATAAATACGGTGGAAGAAAATTTTTTATTTTTTTTTTATCTGCCCCCATCAGAATCTTTGATTGTAAGCTCAAGATTCGTTGGTCCTGCTAAACGTGGCTTGGCACTATAGGTGTCAATTTAATACAATTATTTTACAACATACTTTGAGACAACAGCGTATAAAGTTTAAGTTTTTCTCTTATTTTATATTTAATAATTTTATACAACAAATTATATAAAAAAAAAACCTGAAAATGATTCTACAAGGAATTAAGATGAACAAGTTTCAGTTGTAAACGGAAGTAACTCAAAATATTCTATTGAATGATTGTTGAAAAATATAATTAAAATAGTCATAAAGATAATAAATACCCTTTTATAACAGCAATACTGTGGATTTTGGCTTAATTCTCCTCATACATATACGAAATTCTCTTGTGACTAATGTCCAGCTAACAATAACTCTAAAAAACCATTTCTGAGTTGTTTGTTTTGAACTGGGCCCTTGAATTATTGTTACAGCAACAAATGTTACATTATACGGAGTGGAAGTGAAATAGCACGCAAATTTAATGGAACGATACAACACATTGAGACAAATAAAAAACGTAAAATATGTTTTGTGATTAAATGCATGATTAATTATAAAATTAAGCTGAAAGTTTTAGACGTCTGGCAACACCGCCGAGTGAATTTCTCCCAAGGAAATTAAAAGCTCCAATGATATTTAACAAGACTGTTTCCGAATAGAACAATAAATACATAATTAACAAAATAAAGACAATAACGTACACTGATATCTTGGTTAAACGGAATATTTATATGATGAAGAAAGAGTGGAACGGAGAAAAATTCTTTCCGCACCGGGATTTGAACCCGGGTTTTCAGCTCTACGTGCTGACGCTCTTATCCACTAAGCCACACCGGATTCCAGTTCCGATGCCGGACAGAATCCTCTCAGTTAAGTTCCACCTCTTAGGTTCTCTCAAGTGGCCAACTCTCACTTAATGCGATTTAAGACGGCGCTTATTCCTTCAGATCCCGGCCGCTTAGTCACTCGTAATGAGTGCACCTCTGCACACTGTGTGTACATTGTACCACCGTCACTGGCCACTAGAAGGAACCTAAGGGTCATATTCATAGACATTCTTAGCGCGGGCTTCCGGTGGATGATAAGCGAACTAACGTTTTTCGTATTCATAAACCAGTGTTAGCAATATATGATATGAATCCTGTACAAGTAATCAGTCGATAGTCGGGGATAGTTTAGCACGCTCGTAGCGCGGGCTAGCGAAATGTCTATGCATAGCACCCTCAGAGTTGGAACTTTAACTGAGAGGATTCTGTCCGGCATCGGAATGGGAATCCGGTGTGGCTTAGTGGATAGAGCGTCAGCACGTAGAGATGAAAACCCGGGTTCAAATCCCAGTGCCGGAGAGAATTTTTCTCCGTTCCACTCTTTCTTCATCAAATGATGACGCAGAATTTCTGCATGGAAATATCATATGTACTTCTGTAGATCGCAATATAGAATACTAGTGACTTGTGCAGCAAATGCTGCAAACTGAGTTCCTCAGACGTTCAAATAAATTTTTTTTCAGATCTATTTTCAATTAATAATACCAGACATTTTGAAAGTTATTTGCTTCCGTAATGATGAAACATACTCCCTCTGAATGGTTTTTTATGCCAAATTCTTTTTCTTGAACCTATCCACCTTCAGTTTTTGAGTTTCAATGCGAAAATCTAAGTAACAATGTCAGGACGATTAGTGGGTTTTTCATGTGGGAGTAAAACAATAGCTATCTCAGGTCATTGTGGATTGCAGGTGAAAGTTAAAAAAAGTCAGGTTTGCTATGCTTTCGAACATATAGACATAGCATCTTGGTATAACTGCTGCATGTAGAGTTGACATGTAGAGGATAAAATCATTTTATCCTGCTAAGAGATCTTGCTGAAATGATCGGGATACTACAAAATTTTGTAGGCCTCTTATTTTATCAGTAAGTAATACCTTTTGGTCTTTCCTTACGAACTGTAATTTTGAGCTCTCTCGAGCCAATATTGAAGATAATGACGCATATAAATATCTACACCACACCGCCATATGTATATGAAGAAGACCCAACCCCATTTGATTAATAACTATAAAAATATTTAATTTTAATAACATTATCTTACGTAACTTTTGTAGTTATATATACGTACTATATAGGCCCCACTCAGTAAATTATAGAAATCAAGATCTAATTTAAGATATTCTCTACATCTACTTACATAACCCCGAAACGTTTCACTTTCATATCATCATGGCATTAACTATAATAATATTTCATTTCTAATGGTAATAATGTCATCAAGCCACCTCAAGGCTTGTAGAGTTTAATATCCAATACACAGCTGTACTTAGAAAATTACACCCCGCAGAATCAGACTTGTAAATTATTTTTAGTAAGTCTTGAAGTTTTTAAAATCAATTGAATTTGAGCTCTAAATATGTCAGCAATCCCGCAGGTCATGGCCTTCGTGTAATAGCCTATTGTTCATCGTAGTGTGTGTTTGTTTTGTACTGAAATACAATTAGTTCTCAAAACTGACGAAAGATGGATTTTGGAAAATAGGAAAATTATGTAGGAAAACTAACGCTTCACTGAAAATTACTATTTTTCTGAAAATCCTTAGATCCCAAGCTTAAAAATGACTAGTCATTCATTCAAATCCGTTCAGCCGTTTTCCCGTAATTTCCATTACCAGTTCAAATTATACATTAGAAATTATTACGTCATGTAGGCCTACGACGTGTTAGATTGGACGCTGAGTTGATGGAGCTACGTCGTCTCAAAACACAAACAAATACATGGAATTAAATACACAAAAAGGAGACAGGAACTTAAAAAGCCATTTGCTCCTAAGTATTCATATATTTCCAATTAAACAGAATGAAAATGCTGTCGGTGACGCAGTTCCAACTACAACCGAAGTGTACCAAGTTTTACGCTGAGTGCGGATTTTATCGTCGAATCCTGTTTCCAAAGCGATTTCCCACCTCATTCAAAATTAAAGCCCGTAAAGTGGTTACTACACAGAGTTATTCTTCTGTTTTAAGGCCGTCTAATGGAAGCACTGGCTAATTCGCGATAAGGAAAGGAAACATTCATCTCAATCCACCAACGGTGGTTTGCTTATGCCTTACTTAAGAACCTTTCTCAATCTAACTCAGTCTCATATGTCCGCGGGAGAAATGAATACTTACAAGTTCCTACGAAAGCATTAGACTTACCACATAAAATTAAGTGGGACAGATTTGTAAAGAAAGAAACTGTTATACATATTACTATTGGAGAAATTAAAGGAGGTAAAATGCTGGAAAACTTTCGACGCTGGCATTATCACCTTCATCTCAGACGATAGATAACCATAGCAGTTGATAACGCGTCGCTGATGCTGAGTGAACCTCGGGGCCGTTATGGATGTCTTGACGAGAAACATCGACACCATCCGAGACTTAACCCAGGACTTTCCAGTTGCTCTACCAACTGAGCTACTTAACCGCCAGTAGTGGTGGAATTTATTTTTTATTTATTTATTTTATTTTATTAAGTTATTTTACGACACTTTATCAACACCTTAGGCTATCTAGCGTCTGAATGAGATGAAGGTGATAATGCCTATGAAATTAATCCGGGGTCAAGCACCGAAAGTTACCCAGCATTTGCTCATATTGGGTTGAGGAAAACCATGGAAAAAACCTCAACCAGGTAACTTGCCCCGACCGGAAATCGAACCCGGGCCACCTGGTTTCGCGGCCAGACACGCTAACCGTTACTCCACAGGTGTGTACGTGGTGAAATGGAATGGAATTTAATTGAGGGGGGCACGGATGGCCCAGCACTGCGACCTGTTGAGATCTATTGCGCTAACCCTCGATATGGAATGAGTTGCGTGCCACAGATCCCCTACGCGCACCAACCCAACCACATGACTCCCTGACGACCGGTCCCTACAGCCGACAGAATCCATATAGGCCTACCATTCCTGCTTCGGCAAAATCCCCCGAGGTCCCCCTGTCAGTCCGAGGCGAAACTCTTACCCCGAGTAGGTCCGCCTCGGGTGCTTGTTGAAGAAGTCATCCAACGTCGCTTAACTACATTCCACGGAAGCCGGTCGAGAGAGTCAGTAGCTTCGGGAGGCCGCCTGTAGAATGATCTGAAAAACCAGAAACGGGGTGATGAGGAAAGGATGATGGGGGAGGGAAGGAAGTGGCGAAGATGAGTGGGGTTCCAATCGCCTGATAAAGTTACCTGATATTCATCCATAGAAGTCATGGAAAAAACCGAAAAAATCTTACCCAGGCAACTCGTCCTGACCGGGAATCGAACCCGGGACCTGGGTTCGGAGTTAGACTCGCTAACCCCTCAGCCACAACGGTGGACTGCCAGTAGTGGTACTAGTAGTATTTTATGGACGACGTTTTCAACTGCAGATGTTATGAAGTGTCAAAATTCAGCGTGAGTGAGGGATGACTGATGAATTTTGCCTGAAGGCCACTGTAATGAACAGAGTTATTTTATGTGCCGTAAATCTAAGACGACACAGAACTCATAACTTTGCTTTTCTCTCGAGGAAAGTCAGGGTAAGCATTTTATCGCCATTTAAAATCCATTACCTTCGGCTCGTTTTGAATCCGCGAACCTCGGACTCAAGGCCAGCACGATCACCGCTAGACCATCGACAGCGATCCAGATTCAAATAATAACAAGCCTAACAAACGGACAAACAAGTTACTTACTGTGGAACCTCACATTTCACAAACTGAACCAGAATTGAAAAGGGCATAGGCCGGGTTAAGTGTCATTAGTAGAGGCAGGATTTTCATGCACCATCAAATCGTAAAATATGCATGCATCCATGCGCTATCGAATGGCCAAATATGCACAATGAAGGAAAAAAATAATGAAAATATGCACTATCAAAATTGAAACTTACATTTTATTTTCGAATCGCACAATGTACTACTAACAGTCTTTCTAAATTTCTAAGATATTCTTTCCATTTGATCCACTGTGCCACAAGATCTCTTCTCGAACATTTAATAGGGGGCATTACAACACTTCACAGATCACCACAGAACACAAACACAGTAGCTAATTCACATAACACCTGTACATGTAGCCTACTACAGACCTTCCATCTATCTACGTTTCCAAATTAAAGGCATGTTAGGGGAAGCATGTTAGTGCTATTGTTGCCAAACTACAAAGTATGGAAGGGAGCAGAAGAGGCATCCTTCTAATAATAATTTTAACCTCAGGGTAAGGCTTGTATAGAACAGTGTGACAATACACTGAGAGGATTAGGTGGTAAGGTTCGAAGTCCTCGGGTAGAAACCCTGCAAACCGTTAGCATTTCATTTATATTTTTCAGTACATATACTTAAATATTGTAAGCTCAGAAATACCAAACTCTACGAGGCAACATTTATAAAATGTAGTATCATGCAATTTAGCATAAAATATGTAACGAAACTATAAAAATGGGTGCAATATGAAACATAAACCTCAAAATATGCATTATTAAACTTAAAATCTAAAAAACACGCATTATGCATGAATTTACCACTAAAAAGACCAAAACATGCAAATATGCACGGTAAAAGTATACATATTTCTAATCACTAAGCCATGAAACGGATATTCACAAAGTTTGAGAACTGTAGCAAACTTATATAAAAACATGCATTTCCATGGAAATCCTGTCTCTTGTCATTAGAATAGGAAGGAAAACACGTACAATATAACAGCTCAATGAGTTAACATACGGGAGAGCAGTTGAATGTTTCGGGGATATAGGACTGCTACTGTAATATCGTTAATTACCCAACTCTGATGTTCATTACACTGTATTGTGCAGTATTATAATTTATCTTGCTATTAAATTAATAATCTATTGTGACTTATGAATCGAGGTTCGTTTAGTCACTATAAATACATCCCCTGCATATTATTACGTACGAGCTCCACATTTCACAGCTTATTTTTGTTACAGGTACATGATTCCAATGAATTAAAAAAAATCCCTTGTAAACTGGCTTACGTGTGGTCAATAGACTTGTTATGACAACAATAACAATAGCATTAACGACATACAAACCAACTGGAATGAAATGTACCGTAATACTTCAGTGAAGAGTGTTTCAGTTCCATGGTGACAAAATTACACAGGTGATAAAGACATCTGAAGATAGATATATTGAACGGATTTTATGTAATAAAAAATGTGAAGTATGTACTATATAAATATGTAGCCAGAATTAACAAAATATATAAACTTACTTACTTACTTACAAATGGCTTTTAAGGAACCCGAAGGTTCATTGCCGCCCTCACATAAGCCCGCCAGCGGTCCCTATCCTGTGCAAGATTAATCCAGTCTCTATCATCATACCCCACCTCCCTCAAATCCATTTTAATATTATCCTCCCATCTACGTCTCGGCCTCCCTAAAGGTCTTTTTCCCTCCGGTCTCCCAACTAACACTCTATATGCATTTCTGGATTCGCCCATACGTGCTACATGCCCTGCCCATCTCAAACGTCTGGATTTAATGTTCCTAATTATGTCAGGTGAAGAATACAATGCGTGCAGTTCTGTGTTGTGTAACTTTCTCCATTCTCCTGTAACTTCATCCCGCTTAGCCCCAAATATTTTCCTTAGCACCTTATTCTCAAACACCCTGAACCTATGTTCCTCTCTCAGAGTGAGAGTCCAAGTTTCACAACCATACAGAAGAACCGGTAATATAACTGTTTTATAAATTCTAACTTTCAGATTTTTGGACAGCAGACTGGATGATAAGAGCTTCTCAACCGAATAATAACACGCATTTCCCATATTTATTCTGCGTTTACTTTCCTCCCGAGTATCATTTATATTTGTTACTGTTGCTCCAAGATATTTGAATTTTTCCACCTCTTCGAAGGATAAATCTCCAATTTTTATATTTCCATTTCGTACAATATGCTGGTCACGAGACATAATCATATACTTTGTCTTTTCGGGATTTACTTCCAAACCGATCGCTCTACTTGCTTCAAGTAAAATTTCAAGTAAAACAAAATATATAAATGTGCAAAAAATTTCAAAATGTGTAGCTTAAAACTCTAAGCTTTATTAAGTGTATTTATTCTACAATGTTTTAATATGAAAGAGTGTTGTCGGATCAACATTCTGAGTTGGTCCATAAAAAATTACACAAATTAAAATTTTTCTATATTACTTTAAGTTAACTTTCATTACCCCAATACATTCCGAAATATGTGGAAAATGTTTGGAATTTTAAAGAAGTTATGTACAACACATTTTATAATAAAATTCTGAAAACAAATAATCTTCTCTATTCACTGCCATTACTTAGATACCCTAAGTTTCTTTGGTTTAAAATACTGAATGTCTTCATTTCTCTTACAATCTGACAAAGTATATAGTGCGGGTATATATATTAGCCCCAAATATTTTCCTAAGAAACTTATTCTCAAATCCTTTAATCTCTGTTCCTCTCATACATATATATGTGTGTGTGTGTGTATGTGTGTGTTCTTTCAAGATTTTTTGGGTTTAAATTCCTGTTATTCTTCAAAATGCTGAAATTTTGTTATGCATGTATTTTTCATTTACATATTTTACGTGATTAAATGAGATGCTTTGTTTAATAAAATTTGAGTGTTTATTACTATTATACTGAATACTGGATCTTTTCGCATGAAAACCATTGATTTTTAATTATCCCTTGAAATTTTCATTTCATATTCTTCTATTCTTTAATTCAATTTTTATATTGATAATTGAAACTGTTCCTATTGTTTGATAAAATTACTTCATCATCTGCAAATAATACCGCTTTCATGTCATGAACAATCCTTTGCGCGCCCGCGTTTTCACGTTTACGGCTAGTCGTCGAGACCAGCTGCTAAGCCGGTTATAAATTCCCCGTCTCCTCCGCGCTCAAGGTCGCGTCAGACGTCAGTGTGAGTTGTACTCTTGTAAGATAGCACGTATTCTTTAGGCGACTTAATACAGTGTGTTAACTAATTTAATATGCCTCAATTCAGGTAGTCTGCTGAGTTTGCCGTGAAAGACTTGCCTTTGGGCAGAACATTATATATGTATGTATGTATGTATTTTTTAAAAATCATCCTTTACAAGCATGTTCCATTACAAAAATGCAATACTACATGCTAATAGACTACACATTACAATATTGCTAACTCTTCCGAATACAATGTATACACATTATTGCTAGCCTATTCTACTTTCCCTAAATTTAGCCTACTATTTACAACATGTTAACATCTATGCTACTGTTGAATCTTTTAAATACTTTGTACAACACTATTTTAGTACCTATTCCCTTTTTCTATTTACAGATTAAAAAAATCAATACTATTGCTAATCATTTTAAAAACTATGTTTAGAAATATACTATTTAACAAATTAACCTACTCTCCCTAAATTTACTATTTACAACGTGTTAACATCTATGCTACTGTTGAATCTTTTAACCCATTTGATCCCAAGACACTTTCAATGATTGGAATAAAAATATTTCAGAATTGCCCAAATTATTTATGCCCAAATTATCTTTTATTAAAAATGTTGGTGTTTCTTATATATTCCTACTTATTGACACATAAGAAACAAAATAATATGATTATTGGTCCTCTCAAATCATTTACGCCGTAAATAATGCATGTTCCCATTTGGGAACAGTGGGAGAAAAGGGGTTAAATACATTATACAACACTATTTTAGAGCCTATTCTGTTTTTCTGTTTACAAATTAAAAAAAACAATGAATACTATTGTTAAGCCTTTTACAATCTATGTTTAGAAGAATACTATTTAACAAATTAACCTATTTTCCTTAAATTTACTATTTACATACATTGTACAACACTATTTTCGAGCCTGTTCAGTTTTTCTATTTACAAATTAAAAAAAAAACAATGAATACTATTGTTAATCCTTTTACAATCTATGTTTAGAAGTATACTATTTAACAAATTAACCTATTTTCCTTAAATTTACTATTTACAACTTATCAACATTGTTGAATCATTTAAATACATTATATAACACTATTTTGGAGCCTATTCTGTTTTTCTGTTTACAAATTTAAAAAAAAAAATAAATAAAATCTATACTATTGTTAACACTTTTAAAAACTAGTCTAGAAGAATACTATTTAACAAAGTATGTATGTATGTATATATGTATGTATGTATGTATGTATTACGTGGTACAGTCATTAAGTTCTGACACTGACGCCTGAAGGGTAGGCACCCACAAGAATCTGGATGTCTCAGAAGATGCCGCGTGATACGGCGTACACTTAAACAGATCGACATCCTCCCTCAATATAGTCGTCGTTGGCCGCTATGCACGTCTGCCAACGTTGGTGTAGCTGCTGGAAGCACTGATGAAAGATGTTGGCAGGAAGATGCCGTATGGCTTCTCATGACCTTTTCGGCCGCATAAAAATTACGCCCACGTAGGATTGATTTCATGAGGGGAAAGAGAAAAAAAATCGCATGGTACGAGATCAGGTGAGTACGGAAGATGTGGCAAAACAGCGATCTGTTGCCTTGCAAGTTCCTCTTGGACAAGGATGGAGCGATGTGCAGGGGTGTTGTCGTGTAGCAACAGCCAATTCTTCCTATGCCAAAGCTCAGGACGCTTACGACGAATTGAATTGCGTAAACGGCCAAGAATCTCTCTGTAGAGGATCTTGTCTACAGTTGCACCTTGTGGGATGAATTCTATGCGAACAATTCCATTTGAATAAAAAAACTTTCAAAGCATCACCTTGCCTTTTGACCTGTCTTGTTGCGGATTTTTCTGCCGTGGAAATAATGGCGTTTTCCAGGTGGCGGATTGTCGCTTCAGTTGCGGACCGTAAAGGAAACACCATGTTTCGTCTCCAGTTATGATCGGTTATAGCAGTTTCGCCTAATTTCTGACAGAACGTGACGTTTGCCCGTTGCTCAAACTGCAACATACTCGAGTTCCGACGCGCGCATTCAAATCACCGTCACAACAATGACCGTAGTTCTGCTTACACTATATGCACGTAACTGTATGATGCTGGGACGAGAGACTAACTGACAAGGTACCATATCACGGCGCCACCTATCCGTTCTAGTGCACCACACCGCCACTATGCCCTCAGTCTCAGAACTTATTGAATGTACCACGTATGTATGTATGTATGTATGTATGTATGTATGTATGTATGTATGTATGTATGTATGTATGTATGTATGTATGTATGTATGTATGTATGTCAAGGAGTATTTATGTCTCATTCATACGTGCGTACAAAATCGGCTCGTGTTGCAACGAAATTATTTCAAGAAAGATTTCCTTGTGTCCAAGGTCCAAATCGAAGTTCGATTCAAATACTGGTGAATAAATTTCGTGAAAAGGGAAGTGTTCCTGATAAAAAGTGTAGTAAGCCACGTACAGCATCCACAGACGAAACTATAGATAACATTGGACATGGCTCTGGAAAATTCCTCTAGAAAATCACCTTGAACGTCTTTCTCAGCGAATGGGAATTCCCTATGGCTCTGTTCGAAAAGTTACTGAAGTTAAAAATCCTTGCTTGATATGGGTGAGTAAATTACTTTTATTTTACTTTTCAAGTATTTATTAGTATTTATTCTGTATTAGCTCCAATGACTTCTTGTTCCCATTTATCAATTATATCATGAAAATACTCATTAAGCAGACTTGTTAAGTTAATTATAAACGAATACTTTTTAAAATTAAAAAAAAAAAAACATTGAGGAAAAGATAAATTAAGTTTTGGTAACAAAGTGAAGTATGAATTCGGTTATAAAAAGCATAAATATTTTGGCCCTAATGAACATTTTATTTAAAAAACTAGATACCGTACCGGCATTTATAAACTAGAAAGAAACAATTGTTCTCAGTGTCTTGCAATTACCCAGCTAGTTTTTGGACCCAAGTACCACGGGTTTAAACCTCGCCGAGGGTCACGTACTTCAAAGAGATCATTAGCATCGCTTCCTTCGAAAGAAAAATGAAATTAGAGGTGGCGTGTCATCTACTTAAAGCACCTGAAGAAACCCTTCATTCCTCAGGAAAATATACAAACTAACATAGGGTAAAGGTTGGTAATATTCTGATACGAGTAATATTGTGATAGTTATTTTTGAGAATTTGTTACAATTTTACTGAGCGAGAGAAGGACCAGTTTTGTGCAGAAACTTGTCCACGAACATTCCCTTAAGGGAACCAGTTAGTCTTTCTTTAGTGGTAAGAAATTCTATTTTTTATTTTGTGTTTTAAAAAAGTACAAAACTTGCTCTTTAAAACAATATAAATATTGTGGTCAGTATTTATAGAGATATGCTCTTCAAATGGTCTCTAAGTTTGGCGGTGCATGTAATTCATACAGTTTTCTTCTTTTTTTTTTTTAATGCAGTTTTCCACAAGTTGACATTTTTTCAAACTTAAGTGCATTTTTCTCTTGAACTATAGAATAACAGTCTTACTAATAAAAACTCTATATACAGACGTTTAACTGGTCTTATACTTATACGAAGAGTAGCTCGTTTATAAGTCGTGTGTAAATTTCTTACTAATGATCACTACATACGTCGTGTATCACAGTTTAACTGTTAACACAGCTACGTCATAGTTTCGTCATTACTTCGTTACGAAAGGTAATAGAATATCTGAGGTTCTCTATTGTATCCGGTAGAGCGCTCTAGTGTGCCGTGTTAAGTATCGATAGTACAACTGGCTCTGATCGATTACCACACTATATTTTGGTCAAAGAGTACAAGCTAAAGCAATATTATTCTACTTATTCTGTGCTCTTTGGTGTGTTCTTCTGTGGTTACAAGGCATCCATCATCATAAAATGACAGTCGATACGAACAGCTGTTAGAGGGGCGGCCATTTTTTCTCTATATACAACGCTTAAACAAGGGGTTTCATGTATATAACTATTGCAAAGCAATTCCCATTGTATAGTTACAGACTGTTTATACATTCATCGCTTATGCATGGTTTATTAGTAACATTTTCTGTCTCAGCGCTGCATAAGTCTCGTATAAAAACTATACACGGTTTATTAGTACGACCGTAAATTTATATGAAATCTTTACAGTGTTTTCTGTAGCCCGTGTTCTACATAATGGACATACGGGTTTAAGAATATCACACTCATAAGACGAGAAAAAAAAATTAAAATGCACTGAAAAAAAATTACAAAATTATTAAACAAAGTTCAATATTTTTTTCTGTTTCACCAGGGGTGAAATATTAAGCTAAATTTTGCTTTAGAATTTACAATATATATTACTAGATAACTTAAAAAAAAAATACAAGGTATATGAGTGAAAATTATAGCAAGTAATGTGCACCTGAAGAATGAGGTACACTTAGTAAAGTGGGAAAACAGGTTATCAGTTAGGGCCTTTCTTTTGCACTTGGATACGAAACTAATTAGTTGTATTTTATACCACTGCATTCAGAATGGTTGATTGTATAAGCATGGAAATTTTTATTCCATTCTGAGCATTAAAAGCTTAGGAATATTGAACTAAACTTTTGAACTGAAATTTTTTAATCGCACAGGCATCACTACCCACTTCCCTTAATACGTTGACGCAAGAAACCGATCTTCCTCTCGCTCAGTAAAATTGTAATAAATTCTCAAAAAGAACCATCACAATATTACTCATATCACAGTATTACCAACCTTTACCTTATATTACTCGCCGCACCAATTTGCCATCTTTATGGGCGTATGTCACATCACATTAACGTTTGTGCGAGATTGTGCGTATTTGCTTGTTTTCCGCACAGAACCAATAAGCGGTAAGTGTGAAATACCACATTCAGTATTCCCAACGTAACACATAACAATTTCCCTCTTCTTACCGCTTAAGCGCGACATTCATTTTACTGCTTTAGGCTTTTAACGTATTATTTTTAGAGACGTTTAACATAGTAATAATTATAAATTGGAAACTTACCACTGCAATTTCACCTAAATTGCAATGTTAATTATTGTTTTTAAATATTTGCAAAAATTAAGTAAAGTCTACTACTCCACGAAACTTATTGCATTCCTGATACAAGTAACATTAAGGAAGCCGTGAAAAAATCAACAAGATTCCAGATGCGGATGTTATTACTGCAATATGTTATATAAATAATATTGTTAAAATATTAAAATGAAAAATAAATCATTACATAACCTTACCGTTTGTTTCAAGTTCGCATTTATAGACTGGGGGAAAAAAAAGACAGACGTATATCACGGCCTGCTGGAGTATAGTAAACACAGAAAACATTTTATAGCAACAATGTTGAAGAAAGATATTTTGGTTTTCCGAAGTTGCCGTCATTAAACAGAAACCAACATGGAGATTTCATTGCAACTAATTAGAAATTCGTCTTTCATGTATGTAATAAACGATCTTCGCACAAAATAATGTACGATACACGAGCGGTATGTTTTCTTTCAATTCTCGGAAATTGAAAAAGCTCAACTACGTTTCGCTTTTTCAAACTTTTCGTCGAACATGAAAACTTCAACATACCGCTCTTGTAACGCATATTACTATTGTCTTTTTGTATCAATTAAGCATCTCTAATGTTATTTATTTCAATGATGTATGTTATTCAAAGTTACGAAATCTTTCCACGTCGACCAAATGCTATTTCGAGAATGATGAGCGAGACTCGAAGCGCACAAGAGTTACGAGACGAGACTCGAAAGACAAGTGCAACGAATACAGCGAATGAGAGCGGCAGTTAGTTTTGTTCACATCTATTCGCTTCCTTCGAAAGTAACATGAAACTAGAGATGTCGTGTCATCTATTTATAGCACCTGAAGAAACCCCTGAGCCCTCAGCAAAATATACGAACAAACATATATTACTCGCCGCATCAATTTCCTTTCTTTATGGATGTATTTCACATCAAATTAACGTTTCTATTTAAACAGAGATAGGTACAAAAATACTGAGACAATACAGGCCTCCACAGCAGACCAAATGAACTCAGCAGTATAACAAATGATGCAGTATTACAGGGAACTAAAATAGGGACCATCACCATGAATGATTTAATTTGTTAGATGAAGGAGTCTCCACAATTTGTAACATTTGGCACCGCTGAAGAGAGATGCTCTTATGCCATGCTAGGCGATGAAATACTCGTATCTATAACCCAGCTTCCCGCAAGCTATTCATATGACTCAGGAATTTATTCAATCACTCTCAGACACTCGCGGGTGACACAATTCGCGAAACCCTGACGTGCTGAAGCATTGCCGCCATGAATTACCTCAACGTGAGTAATTTGCCGAGATGTGTCGTACTTGTTTACTCAGTATTCGGCTCCGCTCTCATCAATCCATTCCGACGTTACACATGGAACTGTGAGGATAACGCTTTCTGACCTTAATCCTTGAACTGTGAATTATTTAACAACATTATACGTCTGCCTATATTTGTTCCCAACAGAACAATCATTTTATTTATATTTTCCTGTATGCAGTTACCCGAAGATTTTGACTATAGTCATGTCTACGCGTCAAAATCTTCGGGTAACTGCAAACAGGAAAATATAGTCATGTCTACGCGAGATGGGAAGACAATATTAAAATTGATTTGAGGGAGGTGGGATATGATGATAGAGACTGGATTAATCTTGCTCAGGATAGGGACCAATGGCGGGCTTATGTGAGGGCGGCAATGAACCTGCGGGTTCCTTAAAAGTAAGTAAGTAAGTAAGTAAGTAAGTAAGTAAGTAAGTAAGTAAGTATGTAAGTCATGTCTACGCGGATGCCGTGAATATGTTAGGAGAAAATCCACAAACGATTAGGGAAAACACGGGAATTTTACTTGAAGCAAGTAAAGCGAGAGGTTTGGAAGTAAATCCCGAAAAGACAAAGTATATGATTATGTCTTGTGACCAGAATATTGCACGAAATGGAAACATAAAAATTGGAAATTATCCTTCGAAGAGGTGGAGAAATTAAAATATCTTGGAGCAACAGTAACAAATATAAATGACACTCGTGAGGAATTAAACGCAGAATAAATATGGGAAATGCCTGTTATTATTCGGTTGAGACGCCTTTGTCATCCAGTCTGCTGTCAAAAAATCTGAAAGTTAGAATTTATAAAACAGTTATATTACCGGTTGTTCTGTATGGTTGTGAAACTTGGACTCTCACTTTGAGAGAGGAACAGAGGTTAAGGGTGTTTGAGAATAAGGTTCTTAGGAAAATATTTGGGGCTAAGAGGGATAAAGTTACAGGAGAGTGGAGAAAGTTACACAACGCAGAATTGCACGCATTGTATTCTTCACCTGACATAATTAGGAACATTAAATCCAGACGTTTTAGATGGGCAGGGCATGTAGCACGTATGGACGAATCCAGAAATATATATTGAGTGTTAGTTGGGAGACCGGAGGAAAAAAGATCTTTGGGGAGGTCGAGACGTTGAGGGGAGGATAATATTAAAATAGATTTGAGGGATCACTTTACTTTTTTCTGCATTGATCTGCAGTGCGTTAATCATATTTCTCCAAGTGGCGGCCTAAACATCTGCAGATTTCTAACACATGAGTACAGGCTGTTACAAAAGAAACATTACGTCCTTCCATTCCTCAAATGAGGTATAGAAATTCTTATACATTCAGAAATTTAAAATAAATATTATAGTCCAGACACATGATCTGAAGACATAATTCGTTAATTTAAGCACAGAAACTTAATCACAAACAAATGCAAGAAAAATCTTTTGAATTCAATATTTTTTAATATAAAAACAAGAGTTCAGACAAGTTTGGGGGGGGGGCAGTGCCCCCATAACACCGCCTACGTTGGATAGGCAGCAGGTCGTGGCCCATTTGTAATGGTACTATCTAGAGATGAACAGCGATCGAGAAAGCGAGACTAACAGCGCCCGCAAAGACGAAAACCCGCACGACAATGTTGTATTACGTCGAGTCCTTGACGTAAAGACTTAAGAGTCTTCCGAGACTCGATATTGATCATCTCCCGAAGTCAAGCAGCCTTGATTCGCCACAGTTGTTTATACCTGACTGAACTTTTATCTACTTTGGCAACTGTTATATATGTATAAACAATCAAGTAGCCTATTTGAAACATTATCTCTACCTTTCAGTGTATAATAATTAGTTCCCCAGTCTTTATTTAATTACTAGCCCCTTATTAAAAAGCTAGGAATTTTCTTTTGGTATGTTTCAGATCAAGTGTGCAATATCAAGTAAAAAGATATTAATGTTATGTTTTATGTTTCTTAGAAATGCAAATTTATTTGAGAATTGTTTTTTTTTATATTTATATAACCATAGGTAATATCATATAATAGAACCAGAACATTTTGATAACTAAGATACTGTTCTGTTTTGTCTTTTTGTCTCATTTAAACATTTAAGTTATTTATTTCAATGATCTATGTTATTCAAAGTTACGAAATCTTTCCACGCCGACCAAATGCTATTTCGAGAATGATGAGCGAGACTCGAAGCGCACGAGAATGACGAGCCGAGACTCGAAAGACAAATGCAGCGAACACAGCGAGCGAGAGCGGCAGTTAGTTTTGTTCATCTCTAGTACTATCACAGTCTAGTATATACAGTCGCGAAGCTCAATACGTACTGTATACTGTTTTCGCTGTAAGAAAAATCCTAATGTAAACAAAAGCACGTGGCTGTCATACCCGTGATTGGCTCACAGTCGAAACACTCACACGACGCAGGAAAATATAGTCCGTATTTGGAAACTATCAACTTGTATTATTTGAAAATAAAAATTTGAATTCTAGTTGTTAAATACAATGAAACATATAACTTCACTCATATGTAAAACGCTATGTCAAAAAAAAGCTACGTTTATATTTTGTTATGTACTATGAACGCGGATGAATACAAACAGTAATACCGAAGTAGTCTGTTCTTGTAACAAGCTGGCGTCACTTGAGCTTGTACTTTTTCACATAAGCACGTGGTACTGAAGTATGGCTTCTGCATCCTCGGTGTGTGATTATTAAACATAAGAGTGGAAACCCTCTCAAAAGCGGAGAAAAACAAATAGTCTTAAATGTATAATGTAATAAGTTATGTGAGTTTTAATTAGAGTTATTATAAAGTAAATGTTTCCTAAGCAAACGAATGCATAGTAGTGAGGTTAGGCCTACTTGACGAGTAACGGGAAATATTTAACATGAAACAGAATGTACAACAGTAGGCGGGAACATGTACTGAGAATCTAGGGCGCCACACAGCGGCCAATGAAGCCTCACTTCAGTCACGTGCTATTGTTTACATTAGGATTTTTCTTAGAGCGAAAAGATTATAGTAAATATGCAAACATTAGATAGTTGCTCACCACTAGGATCGCTAATATCGCCCCATTACAGGCAATGCAAAATAGTACCGTCACAGTCTATTGTTTCTAGCACCCTCAAAACTCAAGCTTCGTGACTGTATATAGTAGAATGTGGTACTATCCTACTACGAGGGCTATTCATAAAGTAACTTCCGTTTGTTTTTTACAAACTTGTGAATGACGTTACAGAATTGGGTTACAATACGTTTGAAAGTATACACTCTAATTTATCTTTCCACATAGTTTCCAGTCACACTGAGACATTTTTCGTAGCGTTTGACGAGCTCTGAAATTGCGCAATCGTAGAATTCGGCCGCTTGCGACTGAAGCCAGCCTACGACGCTGGTTTTAAACTCTTCGTCATCGTCAAAGCGCTTCGAGCCAAGCCACGTCTTCATGTGCATGAAGAGATGGTAATCGCTAGGCGCAAAATGTGATGCTTTTCTCGATCAGATTGTGACAGGAGATGAGACTTGGGTGCGGTATGTGAATACAGAAACAAAGCTTCAATCAATACATTGGGGCCATACTCACTCGCTGAAAAAAACCTACAAAGTGTCGCCAAACACTTTCCACCACGAAACTCATGGCAACTGTCTTCTGGGACACAAAAGGAATTTTGCTAGTGGAATTCTTGGAGAGGAATGCCACAATTAACGCTGACAAACACATTAACAAACTTGAAAAGGGCCATTCAAAACAAACGTCGTGACATGTTGAACCCTGGGGTGATTTTCCTGCATGACAACGCCCGGCTGCATACTGCGCGTCGTACTGCGACCAAACTGCAAGAGTTCAGCTGGAAAGTATTGGATCATCCTCCCTGCAGCCCAGATTTTGCGCCTAGCGATTACCATCTCTTCATGCACATGAAGACGTGGCTTGGCTCAAAGCACTTTGACGATGACGAAGAGTTGAAAACCAGCGTCGTAAGTTGGCTTCAGTCGCAGGCGGCCGAATTATACGATTGCGGAATTTCAAAGCTCGTCAAACGCTACGACAAGTGTCTCAATGTAACTGGAAACTATGTGGAAAAATAAATTAGAGTGTATACTTTCAAACGTATTGTAACCCAATCCTGTAACGTCATTCACAGGTTTGTGAAAAATAAACGGAAGTTACTTTATGAATAGCCCTCGTATTTGCCTGGAGGGACTAAGGAAATCACAAAGAATACGTAAGTATAGTCGGCTCTTGGGATCCAATCCGAACCTCCCAAATAGAAGGCAGGCGTGATAACCAGATCACCGTGCTCGGTGTTTCTATATATATATATATATATATATATATATAATACTTAAAGTTATTTAGTTTCGATACTTCATGAGGAGCTACTACTGAAGTTATTTAAACACGAAACAACGGGAACTATATTACGGAACCTTTCAGTCTCCGTAGGTACAACAGGGAAAACCTGAACAGCTAATACAAATAAAATCCTTATTCAAACAGAGATTCAATCATTTAAAACACCACCAATAAAGTAAAACAAGCACAAAAATTATACAATTATGACGAAAACGTTTCGAAAGTTATAAACGATTTATTTGACCGCAATGGACGGACTGTTTGATGAAAGACAAACATCAAATCCACGGTGTACCAACACGACGGACACGTCTGAAGCAATTATCCATTCACATAATACAATCAAATTGTTGACCGTAATTCAACAAAAGGGTGAAGCGTGTAATATAATTCTACCATTGTATTTAACGTACAAACACTTTCTACTAAACGTTCTAGTATTCTAGAAGTTGTGAGAAAAAAAACATAATATTTACAACATAACTTACTGTTATGTAATACGGAAGACATAACGGCTGTTAAAAAACAAATTCATGTTTGCGTTTCAACAATTTTAATAATTTGTACTCAATTTCGAAAGTCATATTTACCATAAATCACAATGTACTCTCTATCTGCGGACGAAAACACATAAAATTCTTGAACTCAATCACGGCAGAGAGCAATTTGTACAGCGTAACTTTCCGAATTAAAACGTACAGCATGTATTTCTCATTCATTGAAAACAGTAATTCAACGCAGAGGAAATGTAGAACAGAACATACAAGGTGAACTGGGACACTACTGATTTATTTATAAGAATAATAAAAGAGTGATTACGATTAAAAAGAGTGTAGTTAAAATCTTCCAAGCGGCTATCGTCTCGGTTATTTTTAACATATTTGCACACCGCACAGCAATATCCAGCGCTTCTCACATAGACATAGCTCAAGAGTAGTAAACACTACCTTACTATAACCCTGCTTGCCCGATCACACTGTTAAATCCTGTTGCCAGGTCCTCCACTGGCATTAACATTATTAATGTGATGAGTAAATTTCGTTATTATGTATTGCGAATAACTACAGAGTGATTTATATAGAACTGACACATTTCTTTCTTTAATTATTCCGTTGGAAATTCATTCAGTGACCCAATTTTAGCACCAAATTAAGCAGAATGTTCTGGAGTTTCGATTCCTTGTCACTATATGCGCAGATGTTTATGTTTTATTCCTATTGTTGGCAGCACTGACCCAATTTTAGCACCAAATTAAGCAGAATGTTCTGGAGTTTTGATTCCTTGTCACTATATGCGCAGATGTTTATGTTTTATTCCTATTGTTGGAAGCACTGACCCAATTTTAGCACCAAATTAAGCACAATGTTCTGGAGTTTCGATTCCTTGTCACTATATGCGCAGATGTTTATGTTTTATTCCTATTGTTGGAAGCACTGACCCAATTTTAGCACCAAATTAAGCAGAATGTTCTGGAGTTTCGATTCCTTGTCACTATATGCGCAGATGTTTATGTTTTATTCCTATTGTTGGCAGCACTGACCCAATTTTAGCACCAAATTAAGCAGAATGTTCTGGAGTTTCGATTCCTTGTCACTATATGCGCAGATGTTTATGTTTTATTCCTATTGTTGGCAGCACTAGATGCACAGATGTTTATGTTTTATTCCTATTGTTGGCAGCTGTTTTCGACATTTTTGTGTCATCGTGAAAATGCAGTACACATTAAATCAACGACTCTTCCTTGTGAAGCAATACTGGATTACGAATTCAATTACAGCTACTCAAAGGGCATACCAGAGAGAATTTGGTGTTCGCAATCCTCCCGAAAGAAACACAATACTGGGACTGGTAAACAAATTGGAAACAATTGGATCTCTGGTGAGTGAAAAGGGCAAGCATCGTTCATCTAGGCTTCTCACGGTTGTTGTTGACGTAAGAGCACGACTGGAGCAGTCACCCAAAAAATCATTAAGACGTCTGTCGCAGGAGACAGGGTACACCTACTCAAAGTGTCAGAGAGCTGCGAAAAGTTTCTTTGACGACCGAATAATTTCCAGGAACCTGTGGCCACCGAGATCTCCGGATTTGACAACGCCGGACTTCTTTCTATGGGGTTACTTAAAAGACAGGGTTTACGCCACACGTCCCCAGACATTGGATGATCTGAAGCACATCACACAGGAGATTCAAGCTATTGACAACAGAGTCCTCCAACGAGTGGCCAGTAACATGGAACGACGTGTTGAGTTGTGCCTTATGCAGGATGGAGGACATTTTCAACATTTGCTATAGAGGTAAATAATCTCCCAGAATTCCTCTACATTTTAGGTATAATAAGTTGTCGCTAGCACAATGTGTCAGTTCTATATAAATCACTCTGTACTATGCTGTACAGTAGTGGCAAAAAAAACCGGACCGACCCTTGTAGCTATGTCAGAGCCTTGTTCACTCCAGAACACGATAGACTGGTAACTAAGACTTTCGTGGTTCGAATCCTGCCTGGGAAGGAAACTTTTTTTTTGTTCCGTATTCAAATTTATTCCCAATACTTTTCGACTGCAGCGATATTTTACTACTTAATTAACTTATTATTCCCTGAACATGAATTTTACCAGCAATCGAAAGTATTGGGAATAAATTTGAATAAGGAACAAAAAAAAGTTTCCTTCCCAGGCAGGATTCGAACCACGAAAGTCTTAGTTAGGTACCAGTTTATCGTGCTCTGGAGTGAACAAGGCTCTGAAATAGCTACAAGGGTCGGTCCGGTTTTTTTGCCATTACTGTACATTTTAGAAGTCACGCGCCTTAGCGTCGTGGTCTAAAAGGCGTCATGCCTAGGGCTCGCCATGCCGATTGCGCGCTGGTTCGAGTCCTCATGGGGAAGGAATTTTCTCATGAAATTTCGGCCATTATATGAGACCGCTCCACGCTCAACATCGTGATGAATTTTCGGAATTAAGATAGGTAGAGAAATCCGGTACCGCGAGCCAGCTATAACTGCTGGGGGAATCACAACACACGATACCTCCGTTCTGGTGGGATCATCATTCACCTCTACTGAGGCATGTGAACGTGAGGCCAGCAGCCGTCTAGTCGACTGTAGTCCTTCATGCGCTGTCGCCCCTGGGATTTATTTTTTGTACATTTTAGAAAATAAAAACAGTATCAGAAACCGTATTGGAACCAGAATCCTCCAAAATATCAAACTACATCGCAAAAGTAAGCACTCTTCTTGGTATGAACAATCAGAGTTGGTTCAAAGAATTTTTTTTTCTAGAAAACCACAAAGAAACGAAACTGCAAAGAACATATTTTGTTGTACTACTTCAACAACTAATCATCATAAATAAATGCACAAGACCTCACTTCACTCCGTATATGATATTCTCACAGAATACGAGGTTCGCTTAATGTCTGCATTCCTCATAGGCTACCACAAAAAAGTAGGTTAAGACACTCCTCTGGCTGCAATTCTTAGCTTTTTGCAAGATGGAAATTTTGTGCCTGTTTTTCGGTTCAGAAATTATTTTTATCAAAATTTACTGAAGGAATGTGAAGGTACACCATGATATTATAGATGCTGTGTGACTAATAAATATCATATCGTATCATATCATATATCATATCATATCATATCATATCATATCATATCATATCATATCATATCATATCATATCATATCATATATATCGTATCATATCATATCTACCATATATCATATCATACCATACCTTATATCATATATCTACCATATATCACATCATCCAATACCATATACCATATATCATACAATACCATAACATGCCATATATCATATCATACAATACCATAACATATCATATCATATCATATCATATCATATCATATCATATCATATCATATCATATATCTACCATATATCATATCTTACAATACCATATATCTCATATATCATATATCATATATATTTACCATATATCATATACCATACCATATATCATATCTTACCATACAATATACATCATATCATATCATATATCATATCATATCATATCATATCATATCATATCATATCATATCATATCATATCATATCATATCATATCATATATATCGTATCGTATCATATCATATAACATATCATATCATATCTACCATATATTATATCATACCATACCTTATATCATATATCTACCATATATCACATCATACCATACCATTACCAAATGATATATGGTAATATATCATACAATACCATAACATGCCATATATCATATCATACAATACCATAACATGCCATATATCATATCATATCATATCATATCATATCATATATCTACCATATATCATATACCATACCATATATCATATCTTACCATACAATATATATCATATCATATCATATCATATCATATCATATCATATCATATCATATCATATCATATCATATCATATCATATCATATCATATCATATCATATCATATCATATCATATCATATATCGTATCGTATCATATCATATAACATATCATATCTACCATATATTATATCATACCATACCTTATATCATATATCTACCATATATCACATCATACCATACCATTACCAAATGATATATAACCATAACATGCCATATATCATATCATACAATACCATAACATGCCATATATCATATCATATCATATCATATCATATCATATCATATCATATCATATCATATCATATCATATCATATCATATCATATCATATATCATATCATATATCTACCATATATCACATCATACCATAATATATATCATATCATATCATACTGAAAGGGTCCACACCTGTGGAGTAACGGCTAGCGCGTCTGGTCTGGAAACCAGGTGGCCCGGGTTCGATTCCCGGTCTGGGCAAGTTACCTGGTTGAGGTTTTTTCCGGGGTTTTTCCTCAACCCAATATGAGCAAATGCTGGGTAACTTTCGGTGCTGGACCCCGGATTCATTTCACCGACATTACCACCTTCATCTCATTCAAATGCTAAATAACCTAAGATGTTGATAAAGCGTCGTAAAATAACCTACTAAAAATACTAAAAGGAAATTAATTTCTTATATTGTACCCGAACTATTGAGTTATTAAAATGCCTTCTTGACACAGGAACTTCGGAATTTCACGTGTTACAGAACCCAACATTTCATGTCACATTCACTTTCAGATAACAATGAATATTTGCGTGTAAAGGTAACATAAATGAACTTTCACAAGTTAACAGCGTACTGGCTTTGGCAATATCAAAGTTAAACTGGGAACAAAGAGCGGTGCATGCTTTTCTATTATGCCTACGTATACAAAAAGTTTCATTTTACCCATGCTAGAGTCCAGATTTCGATTTGTTACGTTAATGATGGATGAATTCTGGAATATTTATCTACAACAAATCATGATAAAATATATTAAATTCCATCATTTTCATACAAAGCTTTAATCTTTCAACAGAAATCGACTTCAAAGTTTGCACATCATATCCACCGATCGGTTACTGGCTTTATCTGTATCTAAATCCTTTTGAAGTGCAGAGGATGACTGAGGATTGTAACTCCAAAGTTGCACGATGGACAAACGAAGTGAACAGTGTTCACTCATGACGTCACACTTGGCAATAAAATGGAAGCGTATCTAAATTATATGCTAACTCACCGGAATGTCAAACACAATACAGCATAAAAAGCACACAAATGAAATACAAAAAAAAAAATTCACATTCATAAATTACATATAGGGGAAAATAGGGAAATATGGGCACTTTTAAGGTAATATCCATGTTACCCTAATTCTTCGAGAGTTACAAAGCATCAGATAGTATATTGATAAACCTGAGCTAAGGTGGCGAACCATAGTGTGAATGGTATTGACGCTGCTGGACTTGTGAACGCTACAAATACAATTATGTATGCGAGTACACTTTGGAGCATAGCAAAATTAGTGATTTACTTAAGGAATGACAGCCACAAATGTGTGACTAGTACCGAAAAACTTTACAAGCGGGAATGGTAGAATGCTTCTACAACGTAAGCAAAGTTGAACGCCTACACCAGGTCTGCATAAGGTTTGCGCTCTCCGAGCCGGCTCACAGCTCATGAGCGGAATGCAGATATTAGCTGCGCTCTGTGTAAGGGTGGAATGGAAGAAGGGGTGATCTCGTACAAAATATACACAAAAGGAAGTACTATTACGAGTGCTTATGAAATGAATTCCCGTTCAGTATTTGCAAAACTATCTTGGACTATTATTAATTAATAAAGAAATATTTATTTTACAGAAGTAACAGAAATTCTATAGCTACTTAAATGTACAATAACATTTTGTTATATGAAGACCTCCCTCAAAGAAGGTTGTAAGTATATCATATACTTTTTCACATGATATACAACCTTCTTTGAGGTTGAGGTCTTCATGTTTTTATTTATCAGTACATCAAAATAAGGTTTTATGCTGTTGGCAGCTGAAAGGAACAGTAGCCTACTGATCATAATGAAACATGAGTTACAGATGTTCGATGTCTGCCTTTATTAAAGTTGATTATAGAAAACAGTTGCTCATAAATATAAATGTTGAGCCAAACTTAGCACTCATTTTCACAGCCAGCCTGTGTAGTCGTGGATATTATTGCTAATGTTTAGTCTTGTAAAACTCAACCAGGCTAGTAGTATTATTCAAACGATCTTTAGCCCTTAGGCCACATTGAAGATCAATAAGTTCGAGCTGTAAATCGTTAAATGTTAAATGTTATGTTCCGTCTTTTAGATTCCTCCATACTGTACTGTAGCAGTAGGTAAGCAACGTGAAACAGTTACTGAGAATAGGCCTGCACATTGCACTCCACTAGATAACTGAGTGGTCGTTTCCCTCTCCTCTATCTATAGCAAGTCTATGTCATTCTGACATATTTTCTTCTCCGTTTCGGCGAGCGGTAAACACCGCTCTCCCGCTCCGAAGGAGCGCGCGCGCTCGTTGAGCGCTGTTTGTGCAGGCCTGGCCTACACAGTTGTCATCCTCATTTTTTATTTGGTTATTTAACGACGCTGTATCAAGTACGAGGTTACTTAGCGTCGATGATATTGGTGATAGCGGGATGGTATTTGGCGAGATGAGGCCGAGATTCGCCATAGATTAATTGGCATTCACCTTACGGTTGGAGAAAACCTCGGAAAAAACCCAACCAAGTCATCAGCCCAAGCGGGGATCGAACCCGCGCCCGAGCGCAACTTCAGACCGGCAGGAAAGCGCCTTAACCGACTGAGTGACGCCGGTGGCTTCCTCATAATTTTATTCTCAATTAAGCACGTTATAAAGTATACTAAAAGATTTCCTCTGAATTTATACGTCATAATGACCTCTGATTCCAGATATATAGCCTACACACTATTTCTTTGAAAATATGCTCAGAAAAAATGTACTGAAATTCCGTACCTGCTTCGGGCGTAGGCTGCTGAATTCAAGTGACGCACGATAAAAACATTTAAATGTCATACAAAACAAGGACTTATCAAACGAATTAATTAAATTTCTAAACGAAATTTTAGATTTTATGCGTGAATGATATAAAAAAACCTTAATGGTATAAAATATTATTTGCTTACATTTATGGACTTGCTTTCAGTTCGCCCACTTCATCGTGATACATGCAAAAAATATTCAACATGTGAAATTTCATAATTTAAATATACGTTATGCACCACAGTGGGAGGTTAGAACATTTGAAAACAGAAGTGAAATGCGACGTCGACGCAAATTGTACCAGCATGACGTGGGCAGCTCTCTGCATCCCAACAAGCAACGTTGCTATCCGTTACGTTACGCCCAGACTGAAGAGTTTCTTCATCCTCTATACCGTGTGATTCAAAAGACATTTGTGAAATGATAAGTGATGAAGGATTACGTTACTTGGAATAAAGAATGTAAACAGATCAATCAATCCATTACTTGTAATAATTTTCGAAATAATTACAATTGAAATACCAGGGCATTCTAAAAGTAATTACAACATAGTTACTGTTTCGCACTACAAACTTCAAATATAGTCTCCTGCCATGTCAATAATATGTTTCCAAATCTTTGGAAGACGACGGACTCCATCTCCAGCATCATTTCTGAAGCTCACTCTCACTGATCGATCTAAAGGTCTTTGGATGTCAACTGTTTATTGAAGGCGAATGCCTCGCTTCCACAAATCTTGCAATACTTTGAACAGATCTTGTAAAGAAATGTAATGCTTAGCAGTACGAAAAATGTTGATACAATACTGCTGGTACGAACGGCTATTTTCTAGCTATCGATAACAAAATATTTAATGATATTTTAACGTTGTTCTGTAGTTATCACAATCCTAATGAAGTAACAGTAACCCCATGTAGGCCTAATAGAAATCGCATCACAATACCAGTGTTTCAAATTACAATTCAAAATACTGTATCTATGTAACGTTGCCGTATTAAAAAAAAGTTACAGATAACTCAAGCTAGGAAGCTGCCTGGAGAGGGGAAGTAGTACAGCCAACGAAGGTGGCCCGCCTACGCTCCGATACCCAGGTATTGTCATATCTGAAAAGTTGACCTCTTGACAATGTATTCAAGATGCACCCTCCCTATGCAGCATTATCAACTGTTATTAGATCTGAGCTGTACCGTTCTAGTCCACAGTGCACAGCAGTAGGCGGACAGTGGTAGGGGAGAAGTGCTCTATGCGCCTGCGCGAACGAGACAGCTTGCTAGTTTGAAGCATCTGTATTTATATTTTCTGTCCCAAGTAGCAGTAGTAGTAGCAGTAGTTTTATTTCGCCTGGCAGAGTTAAGGCCATAAGGCCTTCTCTTCCACTCAACCAGGTTTCAATAATATACATCAAATACAAAATTATGTGACAGAATACAAAACACAAAAGAAGATACCTTAGGGTGCTATGCATAGACATATCGCTAGCCCGCGCTACGAGGGTGCTAAACTAACCCCGGCTACCGACTGATTACCTGTACAGGGTTCATGTCATATCATATCGCTAACACTGGTTTATGAATACGGAAAACGTTAGTTCGCTGATCATCCACCGTAAGCCCGCGCTAAGAATGTCTATGAATACGGCCCTTAGAGATTACATAAAATATAGCAGAAAATTACAAATAGTCACGATCAGTTACATAATATAAGGGGAATATAAAATAAAGTGGAAAATTACATATAATCAAAATCAGTTACATAACATAATTCGAAATTAATTCACTTGAGATATAATATACAGTTAATATACTAATTGGAGAATACATGTGGGTTACAAGACATAGAATGTTGAATAGCAAAATCGAACTATGAAGCATACAGATACAAACGATTAAGTAAAATATCAAGATAATAAAAAAGGAAAGGAAAAAAGGGAAGAGAGAGAGAGAGGAGAGAAAAAAATAACAACTTGGTCATTTTTTTTAAGTTTACCGGCCAGAGGCCGTTTGCCGAAGTTATCTTTGTTTTCCTGTTTTCTTTTAATTTGTTTCCTTTTACTTAAACTAATACAAACAAAATTCGAGGCGGGACTCGAACCCACAGCCCTTCGGAGCAAGCGGTAGAGACAGTCCGTGCCTCTAGCGCTTGCTTTAAGATTATTTATAAACTTCCGCAAGAGTCTAGTTCTGTTCAAGATTTCCCGTGACAAGGAATTCGAGGAACGAGCTCTGCGTATTGTGAAGGAAGCAGAGTATAGAGATGTCTGATAATATGGTATTGATAGAACAAGGTTATGCTGTGAACGTGTATCACGGTTGTGGTGGGATGCTAAAAGTGTGAAGCAAGTAACTAGGTAAATAGGCGTGGAATTATTCAGAATCTGATACAGCAGAGTGAATGAACTGAACGTCTCTCCCGTAAACGAAGCCAAGATAATTGAAAGAAATACTCGGAGACATGATCATAGCGACGGGTGCTAAAAATGAAACGTACACAAGCATTATGAACACGCTGAAGCCTCAGTGACAATTCAACACTAAGGTCACTATACAAACCGTCGCAATATATCTTTCGCCATTTAAAATTTCACAAAAACCTCTTGAATAATCACCCAGGATATGACAAAGGCGTTCGCTCGACTACATAGTTACATAATTGAGAGACAGCTTAAGTTACACTTTTTAATGCACTACAGCCAACATCATGCCTTTAGTTACAACAGACTCTATACAAAATAATTGCTTCCAGGTCCTAAAGAGGCTTCTAAGCATTGTGTTCGAAGAAAGTTGTATACGGCTAATTAACGTAACTGTGAGAGAGGTTTGACGTCGTTTAGAGGCCACGTGACGGGAATCTTAATATGGTCCGGTTAATTAGACGTTAAATTGGCAGATTAGAATTAGAAACTAGGGCGAATTACAAGATAGAATGCCATCACCATCATCATGAACAGTTCCGTGATAGGTCATGTGCGTGTTACGTTGAAGTCTAAAAGATGATCTTGATAGAGCCACCGATGTCTTTATCGTCCCTAGTTCTCTACGACCTACTGGGGTATAATATACTGTATTAGATGAGAGCTCTTTTTGGTAGTCAGAAAAGTAACATTCCATATTTACATGCGCCTTGCTACGGCGACCACTTCACTGACAATACTGTATCGCTGGTTGCCGCCGCGGCAAGGGACCAAGCAAATTCTTAAATAAATAATTTTATGCTCGACCATGCCGAAATGTAGTAATTATACACCTGGTAGCAGACCTTTAATGCATGTCATTAAAGTACACCTACTCATTAAAGGTCAGGTCTTTCAGCCAATGACAACTCAGGTTACAACTTTTCAGCCAACGACAGGTCAGCTTTCTACCGTTATAAAACCGCAAGTATCGATTATTCTCGGATATGCAATCGAAAGAGAATTAGCGAAAAGTCACGGAGGCTGGAAATCCAATACTGTCGCAGAAGGTTATGTTCTGTTACTATAATAATTAGCGTTAACTGTAAATAATATTTACATAAATTTAATTTGTCATCTCGTTTTTCAATGTCTAATTTAATTTCAATGTTATCTCTGTAGGTTCTTACGGTCTAGCAAGGTCAATGTGAACATCTGTTCCTCGGAAAAAATCAATACTTTCGCGTTTGCGCACATCTCACAACATACTGGACATTGGCCAAGGTCAGATACAAAGAAAATTAATAATATCAAGTTAGAAATATGGTCGAGCATAAAAAGTCGCATGAAACTCGCCTATAATGGTAATTAAGAAGCTCGTATGAAAATTATGAAACTCGCTTGCGCTCGTTTCATAAATATCCATACTCGCTTCTTAATTACCTTCATTATAGGCTCGTTGCATAATGTACTATTACTTACGTATAGAGCCGGATGTTATTCTATTAAAAGTTAAATCCGTAACGCTACAGTCCACGAAGGTTGTCTACTCTGTGTAATGGAGTTTTCGAAGGTTGTTCGGAAATTTTGACATTCCATTTCTTTTCAGTGTTAGTTTTGCGTGCTGCTTTCAGTTTCGTCTTTGTAGTGAAGATAAATGTCGTTATAATATAATCATCGAGCCGGCGTCAGATCCTCGTATAAAAGCTCTTCGAATTAAGACGGGCATAGTCAAACGTTTGGCCAAAGAAAAGGTGATGTACGAGAAAGAAATTGAAGATCAAGGAAAAGATGAACACGATATTCGTAAGCAGGAAGAAGTGCTGCAGGAATCCATTATGATGGTTCCTGACTGTCAACGACGCCTGGTGAAGGCATACGATGAATTGAAATTAGGAAACAGAATCAGCTTTGAGTGAATCAGAAGAATACATTACGGCCACTAAAGTTCTGGAGGACGCAAAGAATCAACTTCCTACCACCCACTGGCACCTTGCAGCACTTTTGCTAATTATTTATTTCCACAAATCACATTCTATTGCAATCAGTAGCTTACAGATTTATAAGTGACTAAAATTGAACTGATCTTTTTAATGCTTTGTGGTTTTATATTTAATTTACTGTATAATGTATATTACTGAAAGACTTTGAAGATTAAATTCCACATGTGTAAGTAACATCACACTAAAAAAGGCCAATACCAACAAGTCCGCTTCTGATCTCACATTCACATGCCTCAGCTGAAGTGAGCGATCATCCAACCAGAATGGAGATACCGTGTGGTTAGCACGATTACCCCATTCACCCGGAAGCTGCTTTCCGTAACCGGATTTTGCTACTTATCGTAACTCCCCAAGTGCATCACGATGCCGGGTGGGCACCGGTCCATACACCGGCCGAAATTTCATGAGAAAATTTCTTCCACCATGAGCATTCGAACCAGCGCGCATTCTGTAACGTAAGTCCTAGGCAGGATGCCTTAGACAACGTCGCCACGGCCCGGGACATTAAAAAGAGACACTAATTAAAAAAAACCTAGAAAACTTCAGCTTCTAAGCCAACATTAAGTGACTACTGGAAAGACAGTTACCTGTACAGAGTTATCTATGATTTAACGTGCTTATATGTTTAAAGTGAATTTCCGAAACAACAGTTATCGTTATCTTTACAGTTATCTGTGCTTCAACTGGTAACTGTACCTCGACCTGTAGTTACCTGGCTGTTAGTACTGATTTAAAGAAATACCGACATGCGGCGCTACTGCATTACTGTTTCATAAACTATAGTAACTGATATTAAATAATAATATAGACTGCAATAAATCAATTTACTATATTATCTGTATAGTTTTAAAATTTTGGCGTTTTTCTTACGTAACTTACGTAAATGTTTTACTTTCTATAACATATTACGATAATAATGTGTGTTTATAAAGACAATTTCGAAAATATCAAGCTTAATTTTCGTCATCAACTTCAGATTGTATGTCAAGGAATATTTTATTTTTGAGTGCTCTACCAATGCCAATGGCATTTCGGCTCTGAGAAGTTCATTTGAATACATGAAAGCATTCATATGGGCGAATGTAAAATATTTTAATATGTTTATCAATATGGCTGTCATAGCCATCACAGCTGAATACGGTTGCATTTTTGTAGCAGAAGTTACATCTAGCTTTCTCCCCACTAGTATTATTTTCCTCGATGATCACGTCAAATACCAACAATTATATTATTGCTTTTTTAATCATATTACGACTGAGTTGGAAATGTACATGTACACTATCGTTTATCACATGGTTCTTTAATTAAAAAGTCTTGCACCTACTGGTGCAGAGCTCACTGGGTACCTATCAGACATGTTACTACTGAAAACTTCTACAGACAAAATTAACTATAAATAACTAAAAAATCACTAACAAAATACTAGTGGAGACATCTATGGACGACGATACTGAATATGAAGTTACTTCAACTGTTAATTACAAGATCTGATAAATCTACATTCAACTTTCCGGATACTCATGAAAGTTATCAGTGCAGTTAAATTTATAAGAGCAGTTAAGTAACTGAGAGTTAACTGACGTGTACCAGAAACCGCCCATAAGAATATTTAAACACCTCAGTGTGGAATAAAGGGCGTTACGGAAGTACAGTGTGTTCAGTCAAGTTGTTTAAATCGCAAAAACATATATATATATATATATATATATATATATATATATATATATATATATATATATTTTTTTTTTTTCTCCCCCAAAAATAAGACGTTCTGAGTTCCGGTACATAATTCACAGGACCATACTGTATTACATAAATGGTCGTCCATACATTGAATGCATGGCGGAATGACCAGAAGTCGTTCCTATCTTGCTGACTATAAGGTCGTTATGTCTCTCAAACTTGTTTTCGAAATATATGTACAGTATATTCACTAAGTTAAGAAAGATGAAGAAATGGCACGATACATAATGGCCTATACATAAAACGTAAATATCACAATTAACTACATTTGTTTTCGTTCAACATTAGAGTTCATGCGACAGTTACTTTACGTAGAACAGGTCAAAAGATGAACTTTTGAAGAGAATTCTCGACACATCTTTTGGGTTATGTAAACGACCTGAATATTAAAAATGAAGAGCTATTGATCTCCAAGTTTACCAGTTGGTGTCTCCACAAGTCTTATTCTCTTACTTAGTCACATATACACTCTCATGCAAATACGAAAACATCTCAAATAAAGGAATGATTAATTACACTTGTCTACAAGCAAAAATCATCAGAAATAAAAGTAGGTGGACTTCACTAAAATCGACATGGTGATTTCAAATATGTAATTAGTTATCCTGTATGAGGTATAATTTTGGAGATGACTACAGCCCGGAATTTTAGGTGCTAAAAGTTAATATTGTTCCTCGATATAGTTTACAAAATAGAAGCCGTGCCCCCACTTCTTTGACACATCATTCTTGACATTCAGTATTTTCCTTTTGGTACCGTTAAAGGTCTCTAATCCTCTTAACTACCAATTACAAATTAGCGCACGGTTTACAAGATTCATTACTCAGTCCTTGTGACTCTGTTGTCTATTATTACATATCGGACTCCTGTGAACTAGGCTTAAAACCCTCGTCACGGGCATCACATCTATTCATCTATACTAAGTGTCATTCTTAACTTTTAGTACCTAAATTTCCGGGCTCTAGAGATGTCTCATATTTTATATATAATTTTAAGAAACAATAAATGAAAATATCAGGATATAATGGCTTTTATTTTTAAAAGTTTAAAATTCTCATAATAATTGTCTACAGTGCCTAAGAACTTTCTTGGTGGTTGCTATTGACTCCTTCCCCAAGTTGTCTGCGTTAGGTCGTTACCGTTTTTTTACAGTTGATGGTTCAATGATATTTTACAATGACGTTAGCGGCCTCTTCAAGCAGCTAAACAGGACCATTCTGCCACTGACTGGATACTTTTTATTGAGGCCTCAGAGCGAAGTTTGAAAGAAGTCCTGCTGCATAATGGGAATACAAAACCGTCTATTCCGATAGGCCACTCTGTCAATTTGAAGGAGACTTATGACAACATGAAAGTGCTCTTGGACGCCATACAATATAATATTCACCAGTGAAGTATTTGTGGAGATTTGAAAATCATGGGGATTCTCATGGGAATGCAAGAAGGCTTCACGAAGTCCTGTGGGACAGCCGTGCTACAGGTGCACATTTTCAGAAACGAGATTGGGAAGTGAGGAACGTGTATGAACCAGGAAGACACAGTGAATCCGGACAATATATTTCTCCCTCCCCCATATTAAATTGGGATTTTAAAGATAGTGTTAAAGCTAAGGCGAAGACAAATTCTAGGGCATTCAAGTATTTTTTCTCAAGATTTTATCAGCAAAATTAAAAGAAGTCATTTTCTTGGGGTCACAAATACGAGAGATCATGAAAGACAATGCATTTGTAGAAACTCTAAATGATGAAGAGAAGGCCAAAATAAATCTTCTCATTGCAAAGAAGGCGTGGAAAAACTTTTTGAGCTGTTACAAAGCAATGGGATATTGCATGTCACTAAAGCTACATTTCCTACATTGTCACTTGAAATTTTTCCCCACAAAATCTAGGTGAAATCAATGATGAACAAGGTGAAAGATTTCACCAAGATATCAAGACAATGAAGCAAAGATATCAGGAATTTTGGAATGACTTCATGATGGCAGACTTTTGCTGGATGCTGTACCGGGAAGATCCAGAAACGCAAAATCATCTCAGTTTTAACATGTGAATGTGTGACATACTGCGATTAACTCTAATTATGTCAGTATTTATCATTAGGCTGATAAAAATCTTCTTTTATGTCTTACAAGAAATTTCCAGTGCAAGCAATTTACTAAATTTTTCAACTTTTGTTATACAATGTACTAAAAAAACACTATACCTGACACAGAAAAACTAAGAACATTTTCAAAATCAGTGTATTGCAGTGGTGTAGAAAAGTATGTTTTCATCTCCGATGATTAAAAAAAGTTTAATTTTGTAGACCAGTGTTATCAACTTAATATATTTGGATCCAATAATAGATTGCTTACATGTAAATGACACAACCAACCGGGGGTAACTTTTTGCCAGTCAGGTTAACTTTGTACCACTTCGTAATTTGATTTCAAATGACTTGTATTCCATTTTCTTCCAATAAGTTTGTATACAAGGAAAAAAGTTTCAACAGTGTATAAAAATACTGCAAACGAGAAGACTTGTTATCTGAATTTAAATTAGGAAGTGACACTATTACACTAAGTGGTAAAACGTTACATCAATTGCACAGCTATCAATGACGATAGGTAGGCGTCTACTGTACCCAATAAATAACAAATATCTAACAAATGACATATTTTTACACATTTCCCAGACTACATCTAGGACATTGAGGCATAGATAATGCGAGAACGTAAATTAAAAATAATGAGCATATATTTACAGGATAACAATAAATATGGGAATCATATTTACACATATGCATACAAATTCGGATAACAAATCTTCATTCTTGCGTCATAATAAAAAAGTTATGAAAATACTGGAGATAAGTGGATAGCAATGTACATTTTAAGAACGACTGCACTACACTTTGGATTACTCCCCCGAGGCAGCCCCATTACAACAACGTATTTCTACCTGCCTGCGGATTTCCTTTAGGCACTTCAAGTTAAGTTTTATGTGAGGTAATTAGGCTTTATTGACCATGAAATAAAGTCGTCGGCATAATGTTGAAAAACAATGACAAGTGACAAAAAAAGACGCTTTTCATTCTTACATACTTCAGTTCCGGAGAAAATACATCCATTTTTGGTACAACAAATTTTCCAACAAACAAGGTAGACATTTCAATCACCTATACTTTACTTAAAGAAACCATACACATCCATGATTACTACAAATTACTTTTTTATAGTTCTGCTGAGTCGGACTCTTAATTAACTTGTTTCGACGGGCCAGTTCAAAAGGAAAACAACTCAAAATGCAAAGTTTTGAGATGACTGCATGTTAAAGTTTCATGTTGCTGCATGAATGAATGAAGGGAAATGGGAGGAGACACTTTAAAGGCACCGTACATGAAAACACGTCCTTACAAGGGAGTTTGGGCTGTTAAAAACTGAATATGTGAACTACAAGCCTGTTGGCCACTTGTCTCACTTCGGGTTTCGCCGCTCCATTTAAGGAGCGCTAGAAAATTTCGAGGGGGAAGGCCGATAACTTATTAGCTATAACATATAGAGGAGGGGGAAAGGGGAAGAAGTACAGCGAGCTTATCCAGAGGAGTTAGAAACGCGAAGGTACCAACATGGATGAATATATATATATATATATATATATATATATATATATAATAGAATGTGAAACTACGGTTAGCACCATCTGACGGAAGGGGGTTCAAATAAGATGATCAGCGCCCGACATCGTGGGTGGTGAACATTAGAACTAAGTGTTGGGTAGATTACCCAGAGTTCTTTATTTATCCGTTAGTTTGAGACGAACAGACGATGCTCGAGAAGACAAGATGGCAGCCAAAAACTTGCTAATGAGTGGACACAGTGGCGGTGCGTCAATAAGAGCACAAGAGCATGTGAACACCTTGTTTCCATTAATGCACGACTAGTTTTATTATTTAATACCGTATTGGCGTAGTGGGGATGTATAATATCAGGATCGAGTATTTTAAACTTCCCGCACCTTGCATAAACTTCTTATGTAAACTTGGCAACATCCGTTCACGTACAAGCCGTGCTCTTTTCAAGAAGGTTACAGAAATTTCACGCATGCGCAGGAGAAAATTGTCTTTCGCTGGCCGCTTATGACACGTCAAGAGCACAAAGCATTAAGTGAACAGTGAATCTATCCTACAGATGGCAGGTGCATCGATGCCTATCGTTTACGTGCTATATCTCGAGGAGAAAATTTAATAAGTCTGTATTTTAGCCTGCAGGTGTCAGCATCTCATTGTCGGAACGTTTACTTTATGTGGATGTGTGTACAGTGCTGCTACGAGAGTGTAGTTTGTGAATTACTATACTTCAGTGTCGGCATATAGCATAGTTTGGCTTTCAAAGACGTGCTGGTTGAATGTGATGATGGTATGAATTTAAATATCTGTATGGTGGTGTATATTATTTAAGAATAATATTTACTGGCATGTATTTATAGTAATCAATCTATGCGAATGGGATTACAGTACTGGTATAGGCTGTACTGTATTAGTGTGTTGTGAATCAAAATATATTACTGAACACACGCTTTTGTAAATTGTTTTGTGCATTAATTTTTAACAAACGTAAACAATGAACTCTGTTCAAGTAATTTTGAAGAGTAAAGAACTGGGTAAACTGGCTTTCCAGGAAAAATTGGAAATAAAAAGACTAGGTTTCATTATTATTATTATTATTATTATTATTATTATTATATGTTGTTTTGAATTTATGTACGGTTTTTCGACATTGAAACATTGGAATCATGACATTTCATATTAGGCTAAAAACGTACGATTTCAAATTCTCTTCGATTTTGGAACACAAAATTACGAGCCGCCACTGAGTGGACATAAAGTGATACTAAGTGTGTGTATAAGCAGTGTATGTTAAACAGTGATTTTATGTACGTTGTAAAAATAGTGTTGTTGAATGTATTGTGAAGTAATAGTAGGCCTAATACAATAAACTGAACTAAGTAGTTTTGCAGACTTTTCCATTGCGCTGTACACTAAACACCCAAAGAATACAATCCCAATTATTATCTAACATTTTGCTTTATTTTCTGTCTCTGTTTGGTTATATTTTAATTCGGTAGTGCAAAACAGATCGTCTCTTTTATCTTCCTGTTGGTTCCGGTAAGAATTTTCAGTGGAAGAAGTTGTGAGAAACAAAAATGTAATTTTTTTTTAAATTGGGTTAGTTGAGAATATCAATGAGGGTGGGAGGGAATGAATATTTTCTGCATAGTTTAACATTTTCGTCACGAGCATGGAGCAATTAGTTTTTGTTTTCGCTACTTAGTGCACTGTTAGATGTAATAAGTTCTCCACCGTCCAACAGATGGCAGCAAGATCAGTTTCTACATTAGTGCCTCTAGCATGTGTTACGGGAAACTCAGTAAGTTTCGCATCCTATTATATTATATTCATCCATGGTACCAACTAGGAGGAGAAGTGGTCGAAGTCTAGGCAACGAAAAGGTAATAGCCAATTTGGCTGTTTGAAGATTCGAACGCGGAGGAATTAATCATCTCAATGGTTAGGTTTCACCCTTAGGGTATGAAGTAAGCTAACCGCTTGGAGCATTGTATCGCAAGAAATGCAGGGTTGGGCGAGTAAATTATCTGTACGTATTTTACGTGTAATTTACATGTAACATACGTAATGTAGAAAACTGTTTTATACAAACGGAGTAATAAACGAACATTTATTAGAAAATTTCACTAGCTTCCTGTAACCGGCTCAGAAATCTAGTACAATTTTAATTGCATGCAACTAAAAAAAAATCACCTCAAGCTTCGTGCCTGTATGTACTAGACTGTGATATTACTTCCACCTGTATATTGAGGCTTAAATATCAATGAAACCAACAGATATAAACTTAGTAAAATAAACAATTTCAATCTAAAATTCGATGTTAGCTGGACTTGACCCTGGAACACCAGCTATCAAGGTCTCTCTCTCACTTAATCTATTACACAATTTGCCCATACTCACTGTACCTGTGCGATCTGGTTGCTCGCCATCGTGTCGTCACTTCCGTTATCAGGCTGAACCGTGGAGTGCGCCAGTTCCGTTGGTTTTCTTTAAAACTGGCAGGTAGGAATCCACTCAACTCTCGCCACACAGCACTCTGGCAGCACAGCTCACTGACACAGGCACACGCATTTCTACCTCATGCCATTATTATGACGTATGCGCGGCAGCACTGTCTTAAACCAAGTCCTCCATTATTAAAGCACCCGGAAGGGCGTCTCACAGCGAAGCAAATTTCGAAGCAGGCGATCGGCACGGCGTCCTACGTCAACGCTTCAGATACGAATGAAAACACACGTTAAGAGGGAGATACAACCACACCTACATTCAGATAGGCTACTGCACTACTGTCACATTAGTACTGCATATTCTAAGAGAGAGATTGCTTCGATGTGCATTTGTATGAGCAACTGTTCATTCCCAACCTTCATTATGCATGTCATACAGAACTCTCACCAAATATAACGATAATAATTCGAACACTTTCGTACCTAAGTTTTGAGAACTACTGTACGGACTGAAGAGAAGGAATAAAAATGCCTCTATAATTTATATTGAGAGCCTAAGTAGATGACAAAATTACTATAAAACTGGAAATACCAGCAAAGCTTCAGACCAAAGAAAGAGACTTTCAGCCTGATCTTCACTAATTTACTGCACAACTTAGAAAGCCAGTCACATGCTCTGAATATTGATGATTGGAAATCAGTTTGTAGAATTACAGTCGCCTATAATGTAAGTAAAATAATAATAATAATAATAATAATAATAATAATAATAATAATAATAATCTTCTTCTTCTTCCTCATGGAATCAGGCATTTGGCCTGTTTCCACATCAAGAGATTGTATCTTTCCATCTAGTAATTCGACGTCCTACTTTCCTTTCGTCTTTAGGTTGGTATGGAAGTGTCAGCTGTGGAAATCTATTATGTGGCATCCTTTCAATATGTTCTAACCAGTTAACTCTTATTTGGTTTATTCTGTCATTTACGTTGTATATACTGTATTTAATTGTGTTCTTATGTCTTCATTATGTTTTTTGTCTAAAAGTGTATAAACCCGCTAATAATAATAATAATAATAATAATAATAATAATAATAATAATAATAATAATAATCTTCTTCTTCTTCTTATTCCTCATGGAATCAGGCATTTGACCTGTTTCCACATCAAGAGATTGTATCTTTCCATCTTGTAATTCGACGTCCTACTTTCCTTTCGTCTTTAGGTTGGTATGGAAGTGTCAGCTGTGGAAATCTATTATGTGGCATCCTTCCAATATGTTCTAACCAGTTAACTCTTATTTGGTTTATTCTGTCATTTACGTTGTATATACTGTATTTAATTGTGTTCTTATGTCTTCATTAAGTTTTTTGTCTAAAAGTGTATAAACCCGCTAATAATAATAATAATAATAATAATAATAATAATAATAATAATAATAATAATAATAATAATAACAATAATAATACTAATAATAATAATAATAATAATAATAATAATAATAATAATAATAATAATAATGCAATTTTCCGTTGCTACGGGCGTTTCTACTAAACACTGCATTATCGACGAATTATCTTCACATACGCCTACTGTACTCCGTATACAGATTCTATGTATATACCATTACACAGAACTGCTACCGGTACGTTTTCTCTTAAGGGGTTAGGTACAGCTTACAGCAGTAAAATTTCTGGAAATATTCCAAATTTTTTTCCTCCATTACTGTATCTTGTACAATAATGAAAACTGCTATGTATAAAACACTGTCCTTTTGCTATAAGAAAAAAAAATATTTTTACGATTTAAAAAATATATATTCATGCATTTTTTCAAAATTAAAAATGTTGGCAGTTCACTGTGCAGCGATGAAGCGTTTCTCTCATAACTCAAAAACTTGTTAACTTTATCATGTTCTCTCTCTTTTATTTTATTACTGAAACTCATGTTTGCAATATCATGCTCTTTCAACTATATTCCTTAACAAAAAATATTTTTTTTTTATTTTGTATAATAAAAATACTGACATTTGACTATTTTTTAAAATGAATTTATTTATATCAGACAATCTATCGAAGGTAGAGAAATGATCTTGCATCATATTGTAGATATGACATGCACACCTGGTTGGGTTTTTCCGAGGTTTTCCCCAACCAAAAGGCAAATGCCGGGGAATCTTTTGGCGAATCCTCGGACCTCACCTCATCATTGTAGAAAATTACTACATTGTAAAACTGTAAAAATTGTATAAAATATTGTAAAAATTTGTAAAAATTGTAATTGTAATATTGTAAAATTTTGACTTGTTCCACATCTTAAAGCTTCATTGCTCATGTAAGACCCATGGAAGATAACAAATGAACGAACGAATGAATGAATGAATGAATGAATGAATGAATGAATGAATGAATGAATGAATGAATGAATGAATGAATGACACAAAATATTTCAACACAGAATGTTGGATAGTTTTTTAGTTATGTGGGAAACGCATCATCACTGCATAGTGAACTGAATTTTGAAGAAAAAAAATGTAAATAATGTTTTTAAATCGTAAAAATATGTTTTATATAGCAGAAGGACAGTGTTTTACACATACCAATCTTCATTATTGTACAAGGTACAGTAATGAAGGAAAAAAATGTTGAATATTTCCAAAATTTTACTGCTGTGAGCTGTACCTAACCCCTTAATGAAGTACTGACGAAAATATGCCTGAGGAAACAGGAGTGCCACAAGGAAACCTGTCCAACACCAACTTTGTGCACCAAACATTTTCGTCTAACTAGCAGGAATCTGAATCGGGTCTACAACTATGCGTTCACAGATATCTCGTTACTAAATTTCACAATTTAACGAACAGTATAATTTCTTTGTTTCTTTTCATGCCTGACCTCCCCTTTTTATCTAACTTACACACTACTGTGGGTAGGGGAGAACGTTTCATTGAATCGCTACCCACAGCTCATGCATTATGTCCAGACACTCCCCCACTCTTCCTACAGAGCTGCGCACGAGATCGGATGAGTCTGCTTACGAATTATAGGGGAATGGGTTAGTCTTTGCCTTGAACTCGGTAGACACACGCCCGACCTTCCCTTCTACTCCAACCCTCTCCACTGAAACGTTGTTCCCCTACTGCGCATCGCGAGTGTCTTGATAAAATGTATGAGCTGTAGATATCCCACAAATGCGGGCATTCCTGGTCAAGGAATCGACATGACGCAGTATCACCACTAAGACATTGCAGGACAATGGAGGACAAACACCCAGTCTCGTTGGCAGAAGATAAACTTCATCCACTGCCCACGCTGGGGCTCGAACCTCTTTAACTGTTTGGTTAGGAAGCGCACGCGCTCTCCACACAGCCACAACTGCGGACACAACACAATATACGAAATGTAAATAGCAGCAATTTTCCGCAATGATGGGATGTCAAATACGAGGCAATAATTAACTCGACTATTTTCCTTACGCCAATAAAAACACATATAAACATTGTTTAAACCAATATACTTATGACTCGCAGGCAATTTTTATAATCCTCATTTTATGTCGTTCGTCGTAATTATGAAATACTTTCTGTCTTCGTCTTGTTTGCCATCCTGTCCGTCTGTCTTTGTTTTGCATGAAGCGCACAGTTAATAGAAGAGGGTGTTTCGACTGAAGTCGATATTCGAGAAGTTAATTAACACTGTCGAGCCATTGCAATTTTCGGCCATCTCTAACATTTAATTTGATCTTACGGATAGAAAACACATTAAAAGGAAACTAAGTGCAGTCCAGAACGACTCAGTCGATGTACAGCTGTGTATTTAGTAATAACTTACTGCTGTTTGTACTGGTATCATACCTATTTGCAGGTATCTTACAAGAACGAGATAATCTGTTCAGAATTTGACATAGACCTACAAAAGGTAGAACCAATTACCGTAACTTACGTACTTTCCAATGAATATCACCTAGATCACATAAATAACAGACTGGCCATCCCAGTGTTAAAAACGGTAACATGTGGAAGAGAACAACCACCAGGATCGCCACCGTCGATTGGGAACGACGGATAGATGGAAGTACAATTGCTCCATGCAATTCAAATGGGAGTTATAACGTGATTTCTTATGCAGCAGCTAGATGGCAGCATAGCGAAATTGATAAAAGTTGTTTCCGTCAAAGCCTATAAGGTTGAGCAATTTGTTATATATGTGATCAGGGCTACCACCTAGTAATGGTAAGAAAGAAGAAAAATCTTATAACGCTTCACTAAAAAAAAAAAAATAGCAAAATACATCATATTTTGAGAGACGTAGTTTCAGACCCGTCGTAGGGATTTTATGACTGATGCTAACCGCTTCACATAATTTTACACATTACATAAACCAGCGTTTCTCAAACTATGGTCCGCGGAACACCTGTGGTCATCGAGGTCTGCCCTTGTGGTCCTTAAAAACAGAATAAAAAATAAAATTCGAAGGAATTGCGTATCACACCATAGCTTAAAATCTCAGAGTTTGGAAATGACACATGGCAATCGAATTTCACTTTTTCTCCCATTACAGACACTTTATGAAATTTATTATCCTACCCATCTATCGACTTCCCAATCTACTCTCAGTAACAAAAGAGGGATTTAAAGCATTATATACGTGGTGTTTCTCGATATCTTTTCCCTGCACATCTGGCGCCGCGCCTGTAATCCAGCCAGGGACCACCCGAACCTTAATTCAATTTTAAAATATAAGCATAAAGGTAAACGGTAAAGGTATCCCCGTAACATGCCATGAAGGCACTTGGGGGGCATGGAGGTAGAGCCCCATGCTTTCCATGACCTCGGCATTAGAATGAGGTGGTGTGGTCGGCACCACGCTCTGACCGCCTTTTACCCCCGGGAAAGACCCGGTACTCAATTTTATAGGAGGCTGAGTGACCTCGGGGCCGTTCTGAAAGTTTGGCAACGAGAAAAAATCCTGTCACCACCTGGGACTGGTATCAAAATATGCTACGGAAATGATAAATTTGCTTTCGAAGGGAACAAGAGTAAGGTGGTCCGCGGAACTGTTCTGACTTTAAAAAGTGGTCCCCACTTCAAAAAAGTTTGAGAAACGCTGACATAAATCGAATTACATTTCCAAGTTGACTTCCTGCCTTAGAGGGACAGATATATTTTACCGGGTGGAACATGGAGCATCCCTAAGCAATTCATTCCAAATAATATTTTTGTACACTCGTAATGGAATGAGTTGCGTGCCAACTGCGTTTCACGACTAAGCCAACCCTACTTTCCACTACACCATGCATTTCTCTCCGGCGTTTTTTTTCTCTTAAACTAATACGAACACAACACCCACGCCCAAGGCGGGACTCGAACCCACAGCCCTTCGTACAAAGCGGTAGAGACATTCCGTGTCTCTACCGCTTGTACCATCCAGGATGGCAGTCTTCAAATCCATAAACGATAGCTCTGTCGTACTTCATATATTTACAGTATATTCACCACCAGTGCCATCTACCAATCGGGAGAAACACGTATTGTGTCGAACGGCCAATTTAGCGTCACATAAACACAGGAGATGCCCTATTTTACTGGATGGAAACGACAATGAAAGGATAATTGTGGAAAGTCTTGATAAAATGACGAGGAAACACTCTCACAATCTTGGCTTTGTCCACAATAAACATAACACCGCCGTCGCTGAGATTCGAACTCGGGTCTCCGGTCGTCGTAAGCTACCACTCTGTCCACTGAGCTACCAAAGCGGATTTTGTTTTTTTCTTGCTTATAATATTAATGTTATTTTTATTTAACGACGCTCGCAACTGCAGAGGTTATATCAGCGTCGCCGGATGTGCCGGAATTTTGTCCCGCTGGAGTTCTTTTACATGCCAGTAAATCTACTGACATGAGCCTGTCGCATTTAAGCACACTTAAATGCCATCGACCTGACCCGAGATTGAACCTGCAACCTTGGGCATAGAAGGCCAGCGCTATACCAACTCGTCAACCAGGTCGACTCTTGCTTATATCAATTATGAATATGAAAGTAAGTTTATTGCAACCATCTGCACTTGTGATAATCTAGGATAATGTACATGAATTGTTATGAAATATGAACACAAAACAAGACAATTGAAGGGTTCAGAGCCATAGTGGGCCAAGCGCCATTTATTAAAAACGGAGAAAGCAAGAGTTAAAGTTAAGTGAATACCATAGTTTAATGAAGATTGACATATCATTTAGTTTTAATATGTCTACTTTATATTACTTGCTGTATGTTTTCTATTGAATTATGGTAATAACTTAATTTTAACCCTTGTTTTCTACGGTTTTAGTAAATGGCCCTTGGCCCACTATGGTTCTGAACCCTTCAATTGCGGGTTTACATACAGCCTGTGAATGGTAACGAATGCGTGCGAACACAATCACAAGAATTCTCTTTCGTTTGCCTTCGTAATTTATTCATGTATTTGCGCGAACATTTTAATCATTCGGAAGAAATCGTTTTGGACGAAGATGTTACTTTTGTAAGTGCAATATGTGTGATTTTAGAAAAGAAATTACAAAGAAAGAAAGCAAGAAAGCCATACGATGGTGGATAAGGCCACCTACGAAATGTAAAGGAAGATACACCGGGAACATTTGTACCCGTGTTAAAAAAAAAAAAAACAATATTTGGTGTCTCTCTCTGTTATTAAAACAACTGAATACCGTTTTCAGTCTTCGGGCAACTTAATGTTGTCACCGAAGGCGAACGAACGCGAATTACTTTTGTTGCACCGTACGAACATATCTCTTGGCATGTTTCTTAATATTTACAATTTCACTGTAATTTTATATCGTCCTTTACTTATTTATTATTTTCAATAATTTTAAGTGTAAAATCTAGAAAATGCACCGGTTAAGACATTGATGATATTGAATTAATACCACCAGGCTTTCAGTTAAAATAGGTGCTAAATTTTCAATTTTAAGTTGCTAAAATCTACCATCTCTAACTACGGCGCTTGACTTCAATTTTAAGTGAACTGTAACAGAGGCCTGTCATTAACTGAGTATGGGCGGTGCTTTAATGCTACAGTTCGTATTGTGAGTTAAAGAGAAAAGTGCCACGAACGTGACATAGCCTTTATCTTCTCATTAGACGTTTCATGCATTTCGTAACAACTCAGTTCCAGTCTCAAGATCCCAATAGTAGTATCGTTTTATAGTTTCTTTTCTTGGAAAATAATTTGAAAGATACACATAGATCAAATTACTTAATATACCCACACAAAAGGAAACGCACATTGGACGAAAAAGGGACGTTTTCGCATTTTACCGGAAATATGGGAACCAGAGGTCTGCATCGGACGTTTTCGCTCGAGCGCCAAGTAGTTCAAAGCATAATCCGATAGGTAGTGCATATGCATGATGGGTAAAATTGTCACGAGCGATAAATCCTCGAACGGTATAAGCCGAGCGTTAGACATTCGTTCTTGTTACAGTAATGAACTGTGTAGTAACATCATAGATGTTTATCATTTCAAAACTTTGTAGTGTTTAACTAACCTCTCCATAGTACAACTACAAAACGTGCTTTAAAATGTAATATAAATGTTGTAGGTAATTCCCTCCCCCCCACACAGGAGTGATTTTGTTTTTGCCATATCTGATAGATGTTATTGGATGTAAATGTAATTATTATAAACGGAGAACACAATCACGATAATGCAAGAACTGTATCAAGTTTTCTAGTAATAATAATAATAATAATAATAATAATAATAATAATAATAATAATAATAACTTATAATAATTAGTGCATCAATCTTTGCGTCTGTAACAGTTGTGCAGCACGATTATTCGTTTTATTATATTTTCTGTGACGTTATCTCTGTACTAATATTGTTATTAATCTACTGCTATATCAATAATATTTTGTAAAACGTTTCTACATTGTCACAGTATATAGGCGGAACACTATGTATGAACCTATCATATTATATATGTGGTAAATCAAATATTGAATTATTATTAATTAGCAATAATAACTGTATATCGAAGTTTTCCATACTATTTTATTTATAACTTCATGTTCCTGTTTTGGTACGTTCCATTGACTGTTCCATTAAACGTTTGTTTGTGAGTCCACACCTGTGAAGTAACGGTCAGCGCGTCTGGCCGTGAAACCAGGTGGTCCGGGTTCGAATCCTGGTCGGGGCAAGTTACCTGGTTGAGGTTTTTTCCGGGGTTTTCCCTCAACCCAATACGAGTAAATGCCGGGTAACTTTCGGTGCTGGACCCCGGACTCATTTCACCGGCATTATCACCTTCATTTCATTCAGACGCTAAATAACCTAGATGTTGATACAGCGTCGTAAAATAACCCAATAAAAAAAAATTAAACGTTTGTCATAAACGCAGAAAAATGTGTATCTTATCTATCGCCTTCCATACAAGATAAGACATGTCGGTGAGATGACCTTGTACTGTGCTTCTATTTATTACGAGCGTATCACGACCGATCGTATCTCACTCGAGGCTGCGACACTCGACCGAGTTCAAGCGAGCGATTTAACTCCAATGCAGTACTCTGATGGGAACTCTACTTTTACAATGCAATGCCAGAAAGGAATTTCACGGTAAATTCCACGTGCTAGTTTATGTCCTTCCGCAACATCAACGGGTGACGTAATTAGTTCTAATTTATTTAGAGGAATCCAGAGACATTACTGAAGTTAAACGTCGTAACTACGATGGAAAACCCGAGCATCAACTTCCCCGCCCTAATGAAGAAACCGTATGAGGCGACAGGTTAATGATCACGACACTGCGTAATGGCGACATCAGCCAAGAGACAACTTTCTACATAATTAACCAAGATTTTACTCCAATTCCGCGCTGATGACATCACAAATCACGATCTTGGCGGTACCCTTTCAAACTTACGACGAAACATAATGCAGCTAGCAGTCACCGAGGAATGCGGCCAGAATATTTATGACCTTGTGTCAATAATAACTTCCAGAGGTGGGAGGAGGAAGTCCCAAGCCCGAAATAGCTCTAAGTACACAAACAATGGAATTCCTTCCACGGCTCGCGCTCAAAATGTTTCGATCGCGGAGTCAAGTGGAGTGAAAAGTTGCGAGAACTTGGGATCGGGAACCTGAGGCGGGCATCGCGCTCCCAGCAATAACCACGACACTGCACGGAGGTGGGTGTTCAATTTCACGCTCCAACCGCTTTATCCCGAGGGAGTGAGGCACCTGTTTAAATTTGGAAACGTCCACTGTAATGCAAGCAGGAACTAAGGGGACCAACTATTCACAATGACGCAAAGACAAAAATGAAACCGTGAATAAAAATGATGATTCGACGATGGCACCAGGCAGGGGGTTTGAGAAACTATTTTGTTACATGAACATTGCAGTCCTCGACTGTTACCAATTCGCGGAAATCGTAGCTGATGTATGTCCACGTTTGAATCTTTAAGGGCCGATTGTATAAACCATTTAATCTTAGAGCAGAGGTTAAACTGATCCTCGTTCTAACTCAACTTGAAATTTTGTATTGTATAAAGTCTAATCTGAGATTAATTTGTCTTAAACTAAAGTCAACTTTGACTGAAGAAATTTCTCCGATTAAGTTAGATGATCCAAGTTCCGTTATTTATTTTCTGTTTGAAATATACGAGTGGCAGACTGTGCAAAAAGAATAACCATTATTATTAATATTAATACATATGGTGTATATATGTTTTCAATTTCTTGCTTTAATACACAAACATTCTTATATTTTATAAGGCTTTATCTAGTTCAGCAGTATCAAGTAACATAACCTATAATTATATTATGTGTATAACCATTAATTGAGGCGTTCAGAAGTCAACATGATTAACTCCACATTTGGTTATTTTACAGTTTCTAAGTTGGCAATGTATTAAATTGACCATATTATTAGTGGTCAATGTCATTAACTCCATAGTTCAGTAAAAAGCCCACAGAATGCAATATTATTCTTGACTACAACACAGAATCAATTGTGTGTATTCAACTTTAACCTTGAATATCTCAAAATCTTTGGAAAAGGAGTTAATCATGTTGACTTCTGAACGCCTCAGTTATTAATGGATATGATAGGTACATTAATAAATTTTCAATTAACTGTATTACTAAACGAAAATTGTCGTTTTATAAAGCTTTATTATGTTTAGCAGTATCAAACACCATAACATGATAACAATTTGGAAAACGGCCAACCTTCTTATTGTTCGCCATTATTTACAATGCACAAAACAAACCAGTGTCTCCAACAGAGTGTATGGAAAGTCGCCAAAAAGTAGTTGGAAAGTCGCTAGATTTCTCATTATCAACAAAGAAATATTAAATTTTGTCACTATGGGGTGTTAAAAGGTCGCTAAATCTCTATTTAAGCAATATGAAAGTTAAAAGAAATTGTCGTTGTAAGAGTTAAAGTCGCTAAATTTGCGACACTGAACAAACCTGTACAACATGGCCCGCGCATCACATACTTCACCTGTTTATGCGATGTTGCCAAATCCTTTCCACGTGAACTTAGATTGCATTTGAAGCAAGGTAATTTGATCGCGGAAAAGTTTTATACAATGGAAGAAGTGTCTGAACTCGGTTCACTTTCCGGTCTTCGATCAAATTTGATCTTTAGTCAGAGAGCTTTATACAATTGGGCCTTAATCAATCAAACACAGTCCCTGCTGACGGTGCTTCATCCCCCAAAAGCATTTTCAAGTCGGATGCATTTTTTGGCGTCAATGACGATTAAGAATCGTAAAAAATCATAGTCCGAAAGTATTGTCGACTTAAATCTATTAATATGAGAGGCTGTTGTTAATGTCAAAATAATATCTAGCAGCTGAAGTAGTACATTTTGTTTTGAATTTGTAAATAAGCAGTTGTCTTGGAAACAGAATTACATTTATTATCGAACAAAAGACAATGAATTGTATTTATTATCGAATAAAAGACAATCTACTTCATTGCTACACGTATTAGTTTGCAGAAACTTTCATATGACCTCCGTGATGTTGTTGGTATTGTAAAAAACAGTGAAGTGGATACTCAACACCAATGAAAATTACGTCAGTTCCAGTTGAAAGACTGAGGAAGAAGCACGTGTGTTCGTTTCGTCCATAGCTGTTAAATGTTATGTTTTATTTAACGACGCTCGCAACTGCAGAGGTTATATGAGCGTCGCCGGATGTGCCGGAATTTTGTCCCGCAGGAGTTCTTTTACATGCCAGTAAATCTACTGACATGAGCCTGTCGCATTTAAGCACACTTAAATGCCATCGACCTGGTCCGGGATCGAACCCGCAACCTTGGGTATAGAAGGCCAGCTCGTCCATAGCATACTCTGTGTTTAGGTAGTGAGAGTTAGAAATGGAGCCTGCACCTGTCTCGATTACTATTATAATAATAAAAGAAAGGATACATGAATAGATAGATTATCGTTTGAAGGGTGGAAACGTCTGTGGATCAAGTCCTTGCGCGCTGGTCTTCCACCCATGCGGCCCGGGTTCCATCTCTGGCCAGGTCGTGACGGAATTCACAAATGGTTTCTATCGGGTTACTCCCGTTTCCCTCTATCATTTCACCAACACTCTCCACTTCATCTAGAAACCAGGTGGCCCGGGTTCGAATCCCGGTCGGAGCAAGTTACCTGGTTGAAGTTTTTTCCGGGGTTTTTCCTCAACCCAATACGAGCAAATGCTGGGTAACTTTCGGTGCTGGACCCCGGACTCATTTCACCGGCATTATCACCTTCATGTCATTCAGACGCTAAATAACCTAGATGTTGATACAGCGTCGTAAAATAACCCAATAATAATAAAAATATCCCCTTCATCTATACTTTCCCATCAACATGCCTGCTGATCCCGAGTTGCGCTCGGGCGTGGCTTCGATTCGCGTTTGGGCTGATTATATGTTGGGTTTTTCCGAAGTTTTTCCTGAATGTAAGGCGAAAGCCAGGTAATCTATGGCGAATCCTCGGCCTCGTGTCGCGAAAAACCATATCGCTATCACCAATTCCAACGACACTAATTAACCCAGTAGTTGATACAGCTTCGTTAAATAACCAAGTAAAAAAACCATCTCCGTTTCTTTTCCCTAATTCGGCTTGCGATCGATGTAGAGTCAGCTACGGGCCGCCATCGAACTTGGACTCAGCGGTAAGTGGTCATTAGTTTCTGGTGGTAGTGCTATGTGCCATGAGCTCGCCCTTAGACTCATGGTAGCTCATAGGATCGGGGATGAAGGACAGCGGTAATGCCTACAGAAAGGTAAAAGGACTCTGCAGGCTGTAAGGGAGTTCGGGGGCGGTCCGTAGAAAATCTGTCGAGAGGGAGGGCCTGAGGACATGCACATCATTCCAACCCATGTAGTGCTAAGGGCCCATCCAAACGGCCTAGTGTGACAGCACTTCCAGCCTATGTCCCTCCCTTTAAAGAGAACTAGTATAGTATTGGTGAAGGTTGGGACAAACCCAAGCGAATCCAACCATCCGAACCCAAAGTGCTATTTCCTCAACTTAATTTTTATGACGGTAGTAATAAATTACCTATAAATTTTGTCATCTAGGAACAGGGCTCTTTTACGTGCCCTAAATCAACAACACGGTCCTCTCAGGTAACATCAGAAGAAATCCATGATAAGGAACATATCGTGATTAAATGCCCATCACCAGTTGTCGGATTCTAACGCGCCAACCTTGCTTTCAATGGCACTCATGACATTGAGGAAAATAAAGAGTCAAATGCATAACAACGTGATGACAATGTGAAACTTTACAATAATTACGTATTACTGTTAGCAAATAATAATAATAATAATAATAATAATAATAATAATAATAATAATAATACGAGTGGTTCAACAGGCCCAATAGAACGAAGTCTATCAGCCAACAGCTAGCCTCAAGTCCACTTACTTTGCAGGAAAGGTGGGGATGGGTAGTCAGTAGACCTATACTGATCACCAGGGATAGGTATTTGTGGAGATTAATTGTACAATTTGTGTTTTTTAATATTAGTGTCGGTGGAGATTGTTGGAGATTGATTTGTACTCTTGGCGGAGATTAATGGAAATTTTGGAAATACAATTATTTTGGAATTGGAGTATTAACTAAAGTATGAATATTACCTTCCAAATAATTAACATTAAAGGTTCGTTGGATTCTAGTAAAGGTGCGGTATGCTCAATAGACAATATTTGTTGGATTGAGACTGTATTTAACACACATTCATTAAAAACTTGAAGCCCTCAAATTAACACTTTCAAATTATTAGTGAAATGTTGAATTCTCCATCTTTTGAGTTCACTAATGTAATCAGAACACCTGGAATACCATGTAATGTAGCCCAGTTGGATATATAACAAATTCAAGTGAAAAAAAGAACTCAGAACATGAAATTCGCTGTAAAACGACGCAATAGTAACAATTCGCGAATTGTTCATATTTCGCTATTAGAACTCTATTTCGCGATTTGTCGCGATTGTTTTATCCGCATATTATTAATCAGAATCACTTAATTCGTAAAGATTAGTAAACATCTATTGTATATCAATTATGTCGTGATTTTCGCGATCTCCATGAATACCCGACCCTGCTGATCACTCCTGCCATTCAAGCTTGTTTGCTACTCCGGCGTATGCTACTCTTTGTAGCTCCTCATCCTCCGATGACAATGCTGGGTAGTCATAGATTCCATACACTAGCCTAACTTCATGTGGAAATTTCTTTCCATATGAAGAAATGAACCACCGCGCATTCCGTATCGCTATTTCAGAACATGACCCCTGAGATCACACAGCTACGGCGCGGAACTACGGTAAATAAAATAATTATTTCTCAATGTATGCCATAACCGCTTACGAAATGCAGACAGACTTCCCAATGTTGCGTACGCTGCGAGCAATGATTCCCTATAGCTCTCAATCCATATTAGTTCTCTGAGTTCTAGTTTACAGAAAATTATTTTATTTGTGGTCCTCCAGACATTCTGGGGGTTGTGTGTGAATGAAGTAGCCACCAAAACGTAAAAATATGGTGTTCACTTAAATCAGCTACAACTTGCCATTTAACTCCACGTCTCTAAAAACACATCTTCATCTCAAACAGCAGAAATAACTAAAATGCTCTCTCAATTAATATCACTCAATAAAAGAATTGTATTCCAATGGATAACCATCCCATTGTGGAATCCTGGGAAACGAGAATGCGGATGCACTAGCAAAGAAGGGCAGCACTGCTACTTACAGACCTGTTACTAAATCTACATATTACTCTGTGAAAAGATTTATTAAATCTACATACTTAGACTTCAACAAACAAAATTTGATAACACAATCTCAAGGGAAAAAAATGGAACTTTCTGCATCATAATCCACAGTTAATTCCCGATTTACCACGAAAATCGTCTGTAGCTGCATTTAGATTGGCAACAGGCCATGATTGTTTGGCCAAACACCTGCATAGAATTGGAATATATCAGTCCCCTAACTGCCCATTGTGCAACTCAAACCAAGAAATGGATTCTGAACACCTCAAAATCTGTGCTTCAGTGGCTGGTCATGATAATATCTTTGAAAAATATTGGAGTGCAAGAGGTGAAATGACTTTATTGTCAAACGCCTGGCATTAGAAAACAACAACAACAACATTTTATTTTCGCCCAGAATGGAACTGGCTTTCTAGTCCGCAGTCGATCTACTGACTGACAACCATACACAATTCTTGTTTCATTATTGTCTACTTTTCAATGGACATTCGGACACATTTCGAGGAATCTTTGTTCAACGCAGAGAAGGGGATGTTATCTGTTAAGGCACGAAGATCGGAAATACAGCAATTAAATGAATCTGAATGAAGCTGATTTGTTCAAAATGAACGAGATTATTTCCGATTACATGAGTGGGTGGACTTTTGTCAGCACGATGGTGATGTCGAATTTCGAGATAATGGTCTCATATTTCACATTTCAACGATTCTTTAATGAGGCATGAAGGGTATCATATATGCTACTAGCGGCATGTTCTCTCTCATACGGATACAATACGTCCGCAAGAAGGATAGAATTTCGTAATGCATGCAATTATTGGTATTAAATTTCACAAGCAACTGGCCGCGAGTTTGAATGAAACTCAGGCATGGATGTTTGTTTACAGTTAATTTTATTTCCTTGTTTGTCTTTGTGAATACCTGATTTAGTGCTGACAATACGCGACGGAAGTAATACCATCTGCTTGTCTATATTCGTTCCCAGTTTTTGAAGTAGGAAGTTCTATGGATGAGACGAAAATGTGAGTCAGAAAGGCAGCGTGAACAAGAATGACACACTGAGAGATCGTCGAGATTTCTCATGTAAAATATCGTCTACTGACAATAAATTGGCAACATGTCCTCGGAAACAATGTAGCTAAACTTACGTTCTCAGATCATGCAAATTGTAAGTCGCTTTGAAGACCAGCAATCACTTTGTGTGTTGCTTAAATTGCACCCAAAACTTTCGTAGCACTAGCAATTTTACACAAAATTTATGTCACACTTACGGAAATGAACAAACTTAGAATCTTAAGTCTCGACTCGTAGATAAAAAAAATTGTTTTAGATTTAGTCATTTAAAAAAAAAAAACAAAAAAATGTAAAGAGTGTTACGGTGAAACTACATAAAGGAAATTTAAAAAGACAGCGAGGGTAAAAGGGAGCGAAGGAAAGACAATATGTATGTATATATCAAGGAGAAAACTTCTAAGATGATAAATAACGTAAGTAGTTGTTAGATGAAAAGTAGTGATAATTAAATTCTACACAATTTATAAGAATCAATAAGTTTCCGGACTGCGCTGAATGTAGGCAAAACACAGAACATAGGAAACGGAAAAGTTATCTAGAACCAGAAAAACGCCTGGAATCTAAACTAAGTGCATCACTTGAAATGCAGAGGAGACTAACCATAAGGTGTATAAGGAGAAATTCCAGGAAAAAAGTCGCAATAGACCTTGACATGTTTGCGCACAATATCACGTGTAGTAGCTCAGTTTTTAAAGACAATGTGACGCTTTTTGGTAGACTGATTCAACAGGCATGGAAGCAATGATCTTCAGTGACATGAGCATGTATGGTTAATGGTACAATACATACAAGTGCAGTTGGAAATTTATTGATTGCACCTTGTAAAATTAAGAGTTCGATTATTTTTAAAATATATTAAATAGAGATGGGTAAAAATAGCTCGAACCGTTTTTTTAATTGTTTACAATTGAAACTTTTCAGTGCGAAACAGTTTCGTGAAATAAGCTGTTCCAACTGTTCCAAAGAGTGTTATACCGCTCCAGTGATCACTTCAGCTTTTCACATTGTTCCAAGAGACAGACAGTTCAATTTCTAAACAGTTTCCCTCCTCTTTTCTGTCTGCAAAGGCCACGTGTAGTAGATATAATATAGATTTTCATGGAACAGTATGCGGTACCGCACAATTTTATTTGTATGAATCAAATTCCCTAATAAAACAGATATTAATAATTAGCTGCCCACTTATTCATAGATTTCAAAAAGGCATATGACTCGGTTAAGAGGGAAGTATTATATGATATTCTTATTGAATTTGGTATTTCCAAGAAACTAGTTCGATTAATTAAAATGTGTCTCAGTGAAACATACAGCAGAGTCCGTATAGGTCAGTTTCTATCTGATGCTTTTCCAATTCACTGCGGGCTAAAGCAGGGAGATGCACTATCACCTTTACTTTTTAACTTCGCTCTAGAATATGCCATTAGGAAAGTTCAGGATAACAGGCAGGGTTTGGAATTGAACGGGTTACATCAGATTCTTGTCTATGCGAATGACGTGAATATGTTAGGAGAAAATACACAAACGATTAGGGAAAACACGGAAATTTTACTTGAAGCAAGTAAAGCGATCGGTTTGGAAGTAAATACCGAAAAGACGAAGTATATGATTATGTCTCGTGACCAGAATATTGTACGAAATGGAAATATAAAAATTGGAGAATTATCCTTCGAAGAGGTGGAAAAATTCAAATATCTTGGAGCAGCAGTAACAAATATAAATGATACTCGGGAGGAAATTAAACGCAGAATAAATATGGGAAATGCGTGTTATTATTCGGTTGAGAACCTTTTATCATCCAGTCTGCTGTCCAAAAATCTGAAAGTTAGAATTTATAAAACAGTTATATTACCGGTTGTTCTGTATGGTTGTGAAACTTGGACTCTCACTCTGAGAGAGGAACATAGGTTAAGGGTGTTTGAGAATAAGGTGCTTAGGAAAATATTTAGGGCTAAGCGGGATGAAGTTACAGGAGAATGGAGAAAGTTACAGAACACAGAACTGCACGCATTGTATTCTTCATCTGACATAATTAGGAACATTAAATCCAGACGTTCGAGATGGGCAGGGCATGTAGCACGTATGGGCGAATCCAGAAATGCATATAGAGTGTTAGTTGGGAGACCGGAGGGAAAAAGACCTTTAGGGAGGCCGAGACGTAGATGGGAGGATAATATTAAAATGGATTTGAGGGAGGTGGGGTATGATGATAGAGACTGGATTAATCTTGCACAGGATAGGGACCGCTGGCGGGCTTATGTGAGGGCGGCAATGAACCTTCGGGTTCCTTAAAAGCCATTTGTAAGTAAGTAAGCTGCCCACTAATGGAGAATATGTTTATGTTGCCCTGACATGTGCTAATTAATATACCGAAAAAATTATATCGGATAATATATTATCGTTATTAAACTGTCCTAGGGTTATATGCGTTATTTTTACTAAAATCGATTCATTTTTAATTGTACACTAGAACCTCTATTATCCGTGGTAATGAAGGGGGTGGAATGAACGGTTAATCGAAGAGGTCAAATAATCCATACTATAAAATATTTTCATGGATTAAGAGCATAACAGTTTCGTAAATTGAAACCCCTACTGTACTGCAACCACTCCTGTCTTCATACTACACACTACACTATATAATATGCTGGTTATAACTAATGAAGACATAAAAACAGTGAAATACAGTAATATGTAACACTTTATTCTTGTTTCGTTTTACTAAATCACGCACTTTTCTACTGCTAATCTCATATTCTTATGCAAGATGAGCCACAGTTTTTTCCTTTTCCAAACCTCTAACACGTTTTCTTTTGACATTTTGCACAGTATGATCAAATTATGCACGAGTTTTCAATTGTGTGGAATTTCTTGAAGTCATTTCTTTGAAAGGCGATAGTGACTATTTCACAAGTTGTGAAAAACACCTCCTTCTAAAAGCAAGTGTTTCTACTGCCGGTAATGGTAGCATTCCTAATACATATTACTATGTAACAGTAGACTGGTAATGACCTTCCGTAGAAAAAATGCGTACTAATATAAATACTGTACTTCGTATTTTTCTTCAAAAAAAAAAAAAAAACAAGAGAAAGACAGTTGGGCAATCCAGCAATCGGTTAATAGAGCGACGGATAATCGAGGTTCTACTGCAGTTATTTATTATACTCTTTAACAGTAACCTACGAAAAATGACTTTCGTCGTCATTAATATACTGAACAGCTGATCTAAGACGATTCAAGGGCTTTGAAACATGTTCTTGAAACAGATGAAAAGTTGAAACAGTTGGTACCACTGACGTTGTAAACATATTAAACGAGCGTTGAGGGGATTCCGCCGATTTTGGAATAGACACCGACGCACTTAGGTTAGGTTAGGCTAGGCTTTTATTATCCCGTCAAGATGAAGGTGAAAGCGATTGAGTGTGATTTTTGTTTTCTATGTTGGCAGTTCAAGTACGTCGGTGTCTATTCCAAAATCGGCGGAATCCGCTCAACGCTCGTTTCACAACATATTCTTATGAAACTGTTTCTTTGAAACTGTTATTTTGGAACAGTTTCATTCATGAAAGAGTTACAGTCGAAACTATTTCTTAAAAAGAACAGTTTATCCCATCTCTAATATTAAACATAAAGCGAAGAAAACGTAAGGAAAGTTGAGTTCTATGTCAAAGGTTATCGTATTCTGCTCCCGTACAACTCTTACGCACATTTGTCTCTTTCAAGGTAGGCAAACACAAGACGTATTCCCATTCTTCAGAAATCGGTCATGGGTTATCTCGCACAGAGAGAATGTCATCCTAGTTGCACGTGAAAGTCAGACTTCAGGTCTGGCGTAGTAGTTAAAGTCGTCGGTCCAACGTTCCTGACTAATGCTCTGGGTATTTCATGTTCTAGTCGTCCTGTCGAGGCAAAATATTTAGCCACCGTTACTTACTTACAAATGGCGTTTAATGAACCCGCAGGTTCATTGCCGCCCTCACATAAGCCCGCCATCGGTCCCTATCCTGTGCAAGATTAATCCAGTCTCTATCAATATATTCCACCTCCCTCAAATCCAGTTTAATATTATCCTCCCACTTGCGTCTCGGCCTCCCCAAAGGTCTTTTCCCATCCGGTCTCCCAACTAACACTCTATATGCATTTCTGGATTCGCCCATACGTGCTACATGCCCTGCCCATCTCAAACGTCTGGACTTAATGTTCCTAATTATGTCGGGTGAAGAATACAATGCGTGCAGTTCTGTGTTGTGTAACTTTCTCCATTCTCCTGAAACTTCATCCCTCTTAGCCCCAAATATTTTTCTAAGAACCTTATTGTCAAACACCCTTAATCTCTGTTCCTCTCTCAAAATGGGAGTCCAAGTCTCACAACAATACAGAACAACCGGTAATATAACTTTTATAAATTCTAACTTTCAGATTTTTTGACAGCAGACTAGATGACGAAAGCTTAATATCCTCCCAAGTGTCATTTATATTTGTTACTGTAGTTCCAAGATATATGAATTTTTTCACATCTTCGAAGGATAAATCTCCAATTTTTATGTTTTCATTCCGTACAGTATTATATCATGAGACATAATCATATACGCCTACTTTGTCTTTTCGGGATTTACTTCCAAACCTATCTCATTACTTGCTTCCGTGTATTCACTAATCGTTTGTAGATTTTCTCCTAACATATTCTCGTCATCCGCATAGACAAGATGATGATGTAACCCGTTCAATTCCAAACCCTGTCTGTTATCCTCACCTTTCCTAATATTTAACCGCTGTTAGCCTGGTTATTACTAACATGCCGTACCTGGAACTCTTATTTCAACACTAGTTTGGAGTTCATTTCATTCCTTCATTTATACACTTCCCAGGTGTTCGTTTGCAATAAGCTTTTAATACTATAAAATTCTACTTTTAACGTCCTGAGTTTTTGTATTGAATGACGCTGCATCAAACAACAAAGTTATATAGTGTAGATGGAACTGATGACAGCGAGATGATATTCGGCGAAGCGAGTCCGGGAAATCGTTATTGGATTACCTGACATTCACCTTACAGCTGGGGAAACCTCGAAAAAACACTAACCGGAATTCGAACCCACCTCTAAGCGCAGTCCCGAGGCAAACACGTTCTTGCCTGAGCTATGCGTTGGGATTTAAACCTGTACAGTTTAGTTTACAGCCACATGTGACATCAATGTGGGAGTACTTCATCGGATAACGCAGCCCGTTTGTACTGAACTGGAATTACACCACTCAATCTGTGACTTCATTGTGGGGGACATTGCTTTCAAAGCACTGACTTAACTAAATGCGACCTGGCAGTGTTAACACTGCTTTAAGCTACAACGGCTTCAAATGTTCTGTATGTATAATATTAGGGGGGGGGGCGGGAGAGTCAAACGAGAATATAGCGAAGTCCACTTCGGTTTTAAGTGGGGTTCACAGTATGGAATACGTGACAAAGTCTGCAATTGTGGAAGTACTTGTGACATACTGTGACGCATGAAAGCACCCTTATTGTGCATTATTCCTTTTTGGCTACGTGCTAAGATGAGGTAATTTCCGTGAAGTGCATGAGCGCCACTGAAAAAACAGAATCGTAGCGTACGATCACTACTTATATTTCATATTGTTATGCTATTACACTTTTACTACGTCACACTACTTTTGACCAATAAAACAGTACGAAAGGACGTCTTTCAGCCAATCACAGCTGTTTATCACTACAATTTTATCACTTCCCTAGCATTTGTTTGTTTTTATCACTTCCCTAACATTTGTTTCTTTGTTTGCCAACATCTCAAACTACAAATTCTTTACGGTACTATAAAACATACTTTGCGATTGTCATTCGTTTCCCGCATGGATAGTCAACTGAAAATGGCAGCTCCGTTCAAGCGTTCTGGTGTAGCTAACATTAGTGAAATAGAATTTTAGTAAGTCAATATCTATTTTATTGTATTAGAGTACCTTATTTCTTCTAACCTTTATGTACTTTCTTCTGTTTTTATCACCTCCCTACCATTCCTTTCTTTGTTTGCCAACATTTCAAACTGCAAATTCTTTACGATACTGTAAAACATGATTTGCGACCGTTATTTTTTTACCGCATACTGAAAATGGCGGCTACGTTCAAAAGTTTTGGTGAAGGTAACATTAGTGAAATAGAATTTTATTAAGTCAATTAATATTTTATTTATTAGAGTACTTTATTCATTATAATATTTAGGCCATATGCATATAGAGTGTTAGTTGGGAGGCCGGAGGGAAAAAGACCTTTGGGGAGGCCGAGACGTAGATGGGATATGATGGTAGAGGCTGGATTAATCTTGCTCAGGATAGGGACCAATGGCGGGCTTATGTGAGTGCGGCAATGAACCTCCGGGTTCCTTAAAAGCCAGTAAGTAAGTAAGTAAGTTAGTAAGTAAGTAAGTAAGTAAGTTAGTAAGTAAGTAAGTAAGTAAGTAAGTAAGTAAATATATACTTTCTTCTAATCGTGTAATACTTACTTACAAATGGCTTTTAAGGAACCCGAAGGTTCATTGCCGCCCTCACATAAGCCCGCCATCGGTCCCTATCCTGTGCAAGATTAATCCAGCCTCTATCATCATACCCCACCTCCCTCAAATCCATTTTAATATTATCCTCCCATCTACGTCTCGGCCTCCCTAAAGGTATTTTTCCCTCCGGTCTCCCAACTAACACTCTATATGCATTTCTGGATTCGCCCATACGTGCTGCATGCCCTGCCCATCTCAAACGTCTGGATTTTAAGTTCCTAATTATGTTAGGTGAAGAAAACATGCGTGCAGTTCTGTATTGTGTAACTTTCTCCATTCTCCTGTAACTTCATCCCTCTTAGCCCCAAATATTTTCCGAAGCACCTCATTCTCAAACACCCTTAACCTATGTTCCAATCTCAGAGTGAGAGTCCAAGTTTCACAACCATACAGAAGAACCGAATAATAACACGCATTTCCCATATTTATTCTGCGTTTAATTTCCTCCCGAGTGTCATTTATATTTGTTACTGTTGCTCCAAGATATTTGAATTTTTCCACCTCTTCGAAGGATAAATCTCCAATTTTTATATTTCCATTTCGTACAATATTCTGGTCACGAGACATAATGATATACTTCGTCTTTTCGGGATTTACTTCCAAACCGATCGCTTTACTTGCTTCAAGTAAAATTTCTAATCGTGTAATAGTCAATTAAATTCCAATCAAGTTTTTAATTACTCTAGATAAATCGAAACCTCTAGTGAGCTTACTACTGATAAATATTACACTTTGTGGACAGTCCTATGCCTGGCTAAGGGGGAAGGACAATTAGCGATATAAAGCAGAGACGCAACTCTTTTTTTTTTTTTTTTGGCGGCTACGCAACCCGGATGTCTGACATTTATTACCGGGACCCAACTGGGATACTATTACCTAATCCCACTTGGTACGCAACTAACATACACGTAGATGTTCCAGTTTCTTACAGGATTATTGGCCACTCATCGTAAACCCCATTTTCTTGTACTTGAATGTATCTCACACAAGCAATTAAGTGTTACAGAAAAGTTTGTCTAAATAAGAGTATCGTTCACATAATCTACTTAAGCTTATCATTTATAAATCAATTCAAATGTGTTACTTCTGGATTTAAAAGGAAAACCATTTCTGTGCAACCCTAAGTATAAACTGCATTTTCTTATTTTGATTCATACTCATTGATCTCGTTTATGTTTGTCTTTTAAATGGCAGCTCAATAAAATAAACCATCTATAGTAATGCCATAAGAGGTCTGAGATTTGCCGATAAATCCACTCGCTGGGATATCTCAGACCTGAAGTGTCATTTATTAGGACTATTTCGTGAATAAAATAAAAATGTGAATAATACATCCCTAAAATTCGCTCACTATATGTTAATAATCGTATATTTATGAATACGTAACATATTCAGACATTATGAAGTCGAAATAGATTAATAACGATTAATGCAATAAAGATATTGTATGTTATTCAGTAATGCCAATTGAGAAAAGCGAAATACAGGTTTAAAAATGTTAATTACATGTAATGCGCTTTCCTCTTTTATTATAACAGAAATATGTTTTCATTATCTGCTGAAATCATAATTAAATTTAAACACTTTGTAGTATAATTAAAAATAACTTGATTAATACATTAATTAAATGACAATTGTTATGAAGTAATATCATTTTCTTTAGATACAATGGATATGGAATTAGAATATGAAGATGTAGATGTGGAAGAAGGAACTTCGCTCTAGAATATGCCATTAGGAAAGTTCAGGATAACAGGCAGGGTTTGGAATTGAACGGGTTACATCAGCTTCTTGCCTATGCGGATGACGTGAATATGTTAGGAGAAAATACACAAACGATTAGGGAAAACACGGAAATTTTACTTGAAGCAAGTAGAGCGATCGGTTTGGAAGTAAATCCCGAAAAGACAAAGTATATGATTATGTCTCGTGACCAGAATATTGTACGAAATGGAAATATAAAAATTGGACATTTATCCTTCGAAGAGGTGGAAAAATTCAAATATCTTGGAGCAACAGTAACAAATATAAATGACACTCGGGAGGAAATTAAACGCAGAATAAATATGGGAAATGCGTGTTATTATTCGGTTGAGAAGCTCTTATCATCCAGTCTGCTGTCGAAAAACCTGAAAGTTAGAATTTATAAAACAGTTATATTACCGGTTGTTCTTTATGGTTGTGAAACTTGGACTCTCACTCTGAGAGAGGAACATAGGTTCAGGGTGTTTGAGAATAAGGTGCTTAGGAAAATATTTGGGGCTAAGCGGGATGAAGTTACAGGAGAATGGAGAAATTTACACAACACAGAACTGCACGCATTGTATTCTTCACCTGACATAATTAGGAACATTAAATCCAGACGTTTGAGATGGGCAGGGCATGTAGCACGTATGGGCAAATCCAGAAATGCATATAGAGTGTTAGTTGGGAGACCGGAGGGAAAAAGACCTTTAGGGAGGCCGAGACGTAGATGGGAGGATAATATTAAAATGGATTTGAGGGAGGTGGGGAGTGATGATAGAGACTGGATTAATCTTGCACAGGATAGGGACCGCTGGCGGGCTTATGTGAGGGCGGCAATGAACCTTCGGGTTCCTTAAAAGCCATTTGTAAGTAAGTAAGTAATATTATTTTTAGCATAATAAAGGCAGAGAATAGTTACAAAAACCCTTGTCATTTTTATGGATAGCGATCTAAATTGGAACACTCAAGTAACACACATTTGCAAAAAAATTTTTTCTCAACTTCACTCCTTGTTTCATATGAAAGAATTTCTACCACTTAGTCTAAGAAAGAATCTCATTCAGACGCTTGTAATGCCCCATTTTGATTATTGCGATTCCTTGCTAACTAATGTAAGTTCACTCTTAGCTGAGAGACTACAACGTGTTCATAATGTGTGCATACGATTCAGCTGCAATACTCGTAAATTTGACCATATAACATCTTCCCTCCAGTTACTTTCATGGGTGCGTCTGAAGGAACGAAGAACAATAAATTCACTGTCTCTTGTTTAGAATCATGCATACTTCTACTCCGAATTATCTGTTATCGCGCTTTCAATTTCTTACAACTCTACCCGACATCAAGCACTTCTTTCTATCCCTCATCATAGAACGTCTTTATACTCATCTTCCAATACTGTAGAAATACCTGGCCTCTGGAATTCGTTACCTACTGACGTCAGGGACTGCCGGACTTTATCACAATTCAAAATTAAAATGGAAAATTTTGTCTTAGTTAATGTTTTTTGGTATTGCTAGAAGTATTGATTTGTGTTTATTTTCCTTTTCTTTTTTAATCTAGATTAAAATTGCAAGTTTCTTGTTTATGTTAGTTAATTAGTTAGGATAGAATTAATTATGATATTTAATCACTCATTTAAAGTTTGTGTGACTGCAACCTGTGTATATTTTTGTGTGGCTTTACTTTGTTTATAGTGTTTTTTCTCTCTCCCTTCATTTCTTGTGTAGCTTTACTTTTAATATAGTGTATTTTTTCTGTTTATTTCTATTATTGTATTTGTATTCCTGGTGTTGTGGAAAAGAAGGCATGATGTCCTTAACTACACCAGAATAAATAAATAAATAAATAAATAAAATGTATAACAAAACATTGTGTTATTTTCGTTTACAATTCGTATACATATTTAATACTTCAATTCACTAATTCCATTTATATTACCATTATAGGCGAGTTTCATACGACTTTTTATGCTCGACCATATTTCTAACTTGATATTATTAATTTTATTGTATCTGACCTGGAGCAATGTCCCGTATGTTGTGAGATGTGCGCAGACGCGAAAATATTGATTTTTTCCGAGGGACAATAATGTCAATGACCTTGACGTAGTCCCGTTAAACTTGATAGTATTATAACCTTGATTATTGAATTCGACATTGAAAAACGAGATGACAAATTGAATTTATTTGAATATTATTTACAATTAACGCTAATTATTATAGTAACAGAACATAACCTTCTGCGACAGTATTGGATTTCCAGCCTCCGTGACTTTTCGCTAATTCTCTTTCGATTGCATATCCGAGAATAATCGATACTTGCGGTTTTATAACGGTAGAAAGCTGACCTGTCATTGGCTTAACAGTTGTAATCTGAGTCGTCATTGCCTGAAAGACCTGACCTTTAATGAGTAGGTGTACTTTAATGACATGCATTAAAGGTCTGCTACCAGGTGTATAATTACTACATTTCGGCATGGTCGAGCATAAAAATCTTATTAGTCCACGACTGATTACTATGAACCAGGCATTTGCTTACCATGTTCCCGAAGTAATGGAAAAGCGCTCTTTATTTGTGTACATCTGTACACGTGCATGCGATACAGCTGAGTATGTGCTGTAAGTGTTATTAAGTGAAGTAATCGCACTAGGAATTATATTGCCACAATTTTAATCAAGGCAATCACGGCTAATGACTTTAACGTAAAGCACGGGAGTTATTTCCATATTATATGAGCACTTTGTACATAATCATTTAGAGACTTTTGTTTGTTTATTTCTTCCTTTCTTTAAGGTCATTCGCAGTGTTTATGTTCATATGGGCTATTCTATCTCAAATCGACCGAAATATAGAGAAAATTGACCTTACAATTTCTAAATACAATGAAACTTTTTCTGTGCGTTGACAACTGTGATACAATGCTTTGTGCAAAGTTTGAGGCATCAGAACTTCATAGTGTTTAAATTAAAAACATTTAAATTTATCGTATTTTCATAAAATTAGCAACTTTAAACTGTTGTAGCTCCGAAACCCTTTCACCCAATGATCAAAATCATGGTTTAATTTGATGCTGAGAAATTAAAGTTTATATTGACATGTAAACAGTTTTTCTTACTTTTTATGGAAAACGAGAAATTTAGATTTTTCTTCATTAAGACGCCTTTGCCCACGAAAAAATATTTTTAAAATATATGGTTAGATTCCGCATTGAAAGTACAAATAAACACATATTTTTACTAGTGCACCGTTGATAAGAAAGTATTGAAAATATCAAATAAAGAAAATAAATAGTACGCGCGTGAACTAACCAGCTGACTGTAGGTAGTCGAGACAAGCAAGGCCAGGAGACAAACACGTCATGTGTCGTCCAGCAGTCATGGCTGGGCTAGCTTTATCACAAGTTTTCATAAACACAGGAGTAAAATGACGCCCAACGCGCTCTTATCTTCAGCTCTCGGCCAGTGCGTGCGGTAGTGCGCCGTTCAAGTCCAGGCGTGTGAAAATAATCTATTTAATACCCTCGAAACTTATTGCCGTGACTCTAAGCATACAATGCCGAATCCCTCTTAATAATGCAAGGTTTTTTTCTCAATATTTTTTTACATTTTTACAAATTGGCAAAAGGCCTAAAAGTAAGTAAAATCAGATTACCTGTCTCTCTGTGTACAATAAAAATAAGGATTACTTCTTAACATAACCTACCAAATGTCAGCTTCAAAATGAGCTCCCGTTCAATGTTCTGCAGTAAATGGTTCCAGAGACTGAGGACTGAAAGAGGCTTGTTTTTATAAAATACGCTAAATTTGTCGCTAAACAATATGAAAACCGTTTGACTTTCGATAGTATATTTTTGCAAATGCACTATCCTCAGCACCTTGTATAAATAGGGGAAAAATTAGAGTATAAAAAAATGCGAGGTTTTTTACTGATCGATTTCATATGGAATAGCCCGTACAGAATCATTTAGACTTTTGTTTGTTTATTTCTTCCTTTCTTTAAGGTCATTCGCAGTGTTTATGTTCATATGTTATTTATATACTGTACATAGCATTTCAATCAATATTAAAATTAGATTTACACAATGAAAGGAAAGACAAGTTGTCTAACCAGTGTGATTTAAAGTGAAGCAGGTAATAGAATTCTATTTTACAAGGAGCCACTTAACATTCAAGAGACTTATAGAGCGAATTAGCATGAGGTTTGCTGGCGCCATCTCCGCCATTTAGCTTTCTCATTGCAGTATTCAACATGATATACAGGTAGTGAGGAAGCACTTAAAAGGATATGCACTCCTAAGAAAGCTAACCTTGTACACAATGGACCAGAGGACACTTTTCTTGAAACGTGAAGTGACATCTACGCTATGTATGGTACGAAAGCTTCCAGCAACGACTACCAATGAACTTTAAGTAGCTACAACATGCTTCAATAAACTTAATTTACGTTGTGTCTTCCAGGAAAACATTTCTTCTCGATCTCATCGTTCGTCTTTGAGTGAACGTCTGACTGAATGCCTAGAATCGTTGACGCAAATTAAATAAAATTTTACTCTACTCGCCGTATATTCGTTCAAAGTTATAATTGGTATACAGCGACATTCAGAATGTTTATTGAACGATTTTTAGTTTGATAATAATTAAATATCGATATGCAGTCGTTAGAAAACTTCACTGACCAGAATGAGATATAATCGGATAGTACCTAAGAAATTAGCAAAACGCAAAATATGAAGACTCAGGTTTTGTGAAACATTTATAGAATATTTTATCACCAAAGAAAGCCGGAAAAAAGTACTAAACTTTTTACACAATTTTATTGAAACATATATTTCAATTACAGTTGCGTTCTCGATGTTCTCTTTACTTTATATCAATGACTTACCTAAACAGATTTTGCACACTAAATGTTTACTATATGCTGATGATGTTAAATTGCATAAAGTCACTGACAAACAAAAAGACGTTTTTGATCTACAGCACGATTTGGACAGACTATATAGATGGAGTATCGATAATTTTCTTCTGTTAAGTCTTAATAAATGTTGCCTTATGACATATTCTAAAAATAATACAGTTGCTCAAAATTCGTATGAAATTAATGGTGTGAAGTTACCTAGAGTAGAATCATTTAAGATTTTGGGTATTTATTTTACACATAACTTATGTTTTAAAATGCACTTAAATCACGTGGTAATTGATGCATATAGAAAATTAGGATTTATAATCAGAAATACAAAAGAATTAAAAAATGTAAATACTATTGATACTCTATATAAAACTATGGTTAGAAGTAAGCTAGAGTTTGCGTCTGTAATATGGTCACCTCGGTTCCAGTTCCATCAGATGCAAATAGAAAGAATACAGAAAAGATTTTTACATTATTTGTATTTTAAAAAACATTACGTGTCGTCTTATGACAAGCAAATTTCATATAATCGGTTACTTTTTGAATTTAATTATAAAAACTTTAAAATCTCGACGATTAATAAATAGCCAAATTTTACTCTATAAAACTGTTAACGGTATATTGAATAACTGTGATTTTCTTACATTCCTTCAGTTCAATGTAAAAAGAACAGAATTACGTCATAGGCAACCTTTTAATATTCCTATTCCTAGAACTGTTTTCTTCAAGAACTCTCCATTGTTTGTTACGTGTAATACTTACAATTCTCTGTCTTTAAACTATGATTCTCAATTGGAGTTTAGTTTAACAATTGAACAATTTCATAAAATATTAAAAAGAATTGTATTTCCTTAGATATTTAAATTATGAAGTGTATTATAATGTTTTCATTCTAGTTTTTAAATAATTTTGCATCAATATTGATATTTGGCACTATTACTATATTCTAGCATCTATTACCATTATTTATTTTCTTTCTTTCGTTTGTGTTGTTTTGTTGTTTTTTTCTTATTATGTATTTTGTGTATGTATCTATGTAAGCCACCTGTAATTGGAAGCCTGCTTCTGTTGGTGGTGGATTTAAAATAAATAAATAAAATTAAAATAAATAAATCTCGATACCTTCGATATTTGGGAGTATCGATGGTAAACGATGTTTCTGGGAAAAGGACTCGATATTTTTCTCTACATTCTACTTTTTAGGGTATTCTCTTTACTTTTATTCATTCATTGTTCGATTGATTGATTGATTGATTCATTCAATCTTTCTTTCTTTCCTCCCGGTTCACCGCTGGATTAGACTTTTAATATACCAACGTTTATGGGATCCTGTAGTGTATATAGCTATGTGTGTGTATGTGTTCTAAGTTTTACAGACATTTGTTGTCTATTCCACTATTCAAAAATATTTTAAAACAGTAGATTGTAAAATAATAATCATCCCTAGTAGATGGTACACGTGCCCATTTATTTTATTGTTGTTGTTTAGTCAACTGTCCACAGACAGATCTCGACCCACAAGTCACACCAACAAGGCACCACTCAAGAGGCAACTAGGCTGGGGATAATGGGGTAGGGTGGCCAGTTCCTTTCCCTTTCCACTGCATACATCGCCGACTAGTTTAGACAGACTTCAGATGCATACAAACAATTGTTCTTCCTCTGACATATATCGTCAAGTGAGATGTATTGCCTGATAACAGATGTACATATCAGCCAGAACCTCAGTCAGAGGTAAATTATTATTATTATTATTATTATTATTATTAAACTGAACCACAAAAATTAGAATACCGGTAGCAAGACTTTTACACCTATATTTGGTGTTAATAATAAATGCAGCTTTCTCGGTGAGAAGGTACAATTCTGTTTCCCTCCCACTGAAAGTGGGCACGTGTTCCTTGTCTTGTAATTATCCTGCATTATCTTAAATAAGTGACATTCAATACGAAGACATCACTTCTGAGGATGGCTCTTGTTGTAATAATACGTACTTAGTAGTCGTTCCTAATAATTTTACTTCTTTTTCTCCTTACTTACTTACAAATGGCTTTTCAGGAACCCGGAGGTTCATTGACGCCCTCACATAAGATCACCATCGGCCCCTATCCTGTGCAAGATTAATCCACTCTCTATCATCATATCCCACCTCCCTCAAATCCATTGACTATTATCCTTCCTCTACGTCTTGGCCTCCCCAAAGGTCTTTTTCCCTCCAGCCTCCCAACTAATACTCTATATGCATTTCTGGATTCGCCCATACGTGCTACATGCCCCGTCCATCTCAAATGTCAGGATTTAATGTTCCTAATTATGTCAGGTGCAGTTCGGCGTCGTGTAACTTTCTTCATTCTCCTGTAACTTCATCCCTCTTAGCTCCAAATATTTTCCTAAGCACCTTATTCTCGAACACTCTTAACCTCTGTTCCTCTCTCAAAGTGAGAGTCCAAGTTTCACAATCATACAGAACAACCGGTAATATAACTGTTTCATAAATTCTAACTTTCAGCTTTTTTGAGAACAGACTGGATGACAAAAGCTTCTTAACTGATTAATAACAGGCATTTCACATATTTATTCTGAGTTTAATTGCCTCTCGAGCGTAATTTATATTTGTTACTGTTGCTCCAAGGTACTTGAATTTCTTCACCTCTTCAAAGGATAAATTTCCAATTTTTATATTTACATTTCGTACTATGTTCTGGTCACGAGACATAATCACATACTTTGTTTTTTCGGGGTTTACTTCCAAACATATCCCCTTACTTTGCGTCAAGTAAAATCCCCGTGTTTTCCCTAATTGTTTGTCGATTTTTCCTAACATATCCACATCATCAGCATTAAAAAACAACTGATGTAACCCGTTCAATTCCAAACCCTTCCAGTTCTCCTGGGCTTTCCTAATGACATATTCTAGAGCAAAGTTAATTAAGGAGTAATTTTTTCAGCATTTCTGGGAAATTTCTCTACAGAGAAAAAGCAAACTGACTTTCAAAACATGTTCCTGTCATAGTACAGTAAAGTTATATTTATTCATTTACTGCACGGACAACATTACTTTAACATAAACGACCTGTGGTATTCGTCAATGTGGTTTTTAATTATTCATAACAACGACTTCCCTATCAATAATATTATTACCTCTGATTACAAAGAACAGACTGTTAGTGAAATATCACTGAGAATCACGACTTAATAACTCAGTACTTTAACACAACACAATTATCGCTTTGCTAGTGTCACATCACGAAAGAAATTTGAGTTCGATCCCAAGTGAGTTGTTTGAAAATTTTTGTGCGTGGAGATGTTCAGGTGCAGGTTTTCTAGTAACGCTTCCGTTAAGCGGTTAAAGCCATTATTTATTCATCATCGCCATATTAACCTCGGAATAACATTTAGCAGCGATCTCGGCTGGTGGGAACACGTTACAGACACAGCGGGAAAAGCATGGAGGGCGTTACACTTTGTGATGAGGGTACTAAGAAAAGGCTCTGATAAATCCAAAGAGATTGCATATAAATCACTAGTACGTCCAGTAATGGAATATGGTGCTGCATGTTGGGATCCTTACAGATTAGAACATATTAAGACACTGGAAAAGATTCAAAACCGGGCACTCAAGTGTTGTCGGAAAAATTCACCATTAAAATGGGACACACTCACGGACAGGAGAACGCGAATTCGATTATGCGCACTGTTCAAAACATACAGAGGTGAGCCTGCCTGGAGAGAAATAAAAAATAGCTTGCAGCCGCCAAATTACTCTTCAAGGAACGACCACTCATATAAATTGAGGGAAAGAAGACGGACACTGGAAAGTTTTCTTTTCTCAATCGTACTATCAGGGACTGGAATGCTTTACCTGCAGACTTACTAAAGGCTTTACCAACAACCAAAAATGTATTTAAAAATAGGCTTAAGGACTTTACTAATAGACGGTAATTATACACAGTATTTAAAGGGTGTAAATGATATTTTGTTATTGAAGTGTTGTATCAGTGAAGAATTATGTTGTGTCAGTGAAGTGTGTTGTGTAAGTGAAACGTGTTCCTGTCAGTGAAGCTTTATAGTTTATAGTGGCAGTGCAAAGTATTTGAACAGTGAAATGTTTTTGAAGTGTTAGTGAAATCAGGATAGAATCAGTGAAATGTGTCGTAGTTCCAGTGCAGTGAGTGAGTTGACAGCGAAATGAGTGTAATGTTAAAAGGTACTTGTGCAGATATGAACATATCATACTCGTGGGTTTTAGTTCGAACATAGGTTTAAGGTACAAATTAGATTTACTTTAAATGTTATTTTAACTGATCGTGCTTCATTTAATTTAGGATGTTCCCTGTTATTATTATTATTATTATTATTATTATTATTATTATTATTATTATTATTATTAAGTATTGTTAGTGTTAATTATTAGTATTATTATTATTAATTGTGTTTATTATTGTCTTTATTGAGTGTAGGCCTAATTAGTTACCACTGCCACCGGGTATATGCCCATTGCAGTGTCAATAAATACATACAATACAATACAAGAATATTATCACCTTTGATTATAAAGAACAGACTGTTAGTGAAATATCACTGAGAATCACGACTTAATAACTCAGTATTTTAACACAACACAATCATCACTTTGCTAGTGCCACATCACGAAAGAAATTTCAGTTCGATCCCAAGTGAGTTGTTTGAAAATTTTTGTGCGTGGAGATGTTTAGGTGCAGGTTTTCTATTAACGCTTCCGTTAAGCCGTTAAATCCATTATTTATTCATCATCGCCATGTAAACATATCACCGATTTTAACAGCTTTTGTAGATAAAAAAAGACCGTTACCTTCTACGTATAGTATCAAGGAGTGCATTAACATTTATAATCGTATTTAAACAAATTCCATTCACTTATTTTTAAATAGTTTCCTACGGGTATTAATGTCGTAAGACCAAAAGCAGGGATTCTAGCAGAAGCGAAAACCGTTATAATTCGTAGTTACATTTTCTTTAAACATAATGACACAGTAAGAGAAAGTCCTTGGGTTACGGATGTTATAACGTCTACATTGAAGGTTTCGCTATGAAAGTGTGATGTATTGAAGGAGAAATACCTCCAAATGTAAACGAGTCTCAACCTTTCCGTGATATATCACGTATAACAGACGTGAGTACGCCCTGCTATTCAAATTTCATGCGTGGGTTGGTCTATACCTCTGTAGAAGTACATTTACGTAAGCTCTAATTAAATTATGGGGAAACAGTTGACTAGCCTATCTGAAAAACCCCTTAAGAATCTGTGATGGAAGTTCTCAGAAGAGATGTCTCTCTTGCTGTGTAACCCTGTATTGACGTATCGCTTCCACAGTCAAAGAAACCAAATATTCAACATGCGATAGATTGATTCTATGGCACTGTAATTTAGAACATTACAACGTCCTTAAATAATAATAATACTTACTCACTGGCTTTTAAGGAACCCGCAGGTTCATTGCCGCCCTCACATAAGCCCGCCATTGATCCCTATCCTGAGATAGATTAATCCATTCTCTATCATCATATCCCACCTCCCTCAAATCAATTTTAATATTAGCTTCCCATCTACGTCTCGGCCTCCCTAAAGGTCTTTTTCCCTCCGGCCTCCCAACTAACACTCTATATGCATTTCTGGATTCGCCCATACGTGCTACATGCCCTGCCCATCTCAAACGTCTGGATTTAATGTTCCTAATTATGCCAGGTGAAGAATACAATGCGTGCAGTTCTGTGTTGTGCAACTTTATCCATTCTCCTGTAACTTCTTCCCTTTTAGCCCCAAATATTTTCCTAAGCACCTTATCCTCGAACACTCTTAACCTCTGTTTCTGTTTCAAAGTGACAGTCCAAGTTTCACAACCATACAGAGCAACCGGTAATATAACTGTTTTATAAATTCTAACTTTCACATTTTTTGACAGCAGACTGGATGATAAAAGCTTCTCAACCGAATAATAACAGGCATTTCCCATATTTATTCTGCGTTTAATTTCCTCCCGAGTGTCATTTATATTTGTTACTCTTGCTCTAAGATATTTGAATATTTCCACCTCTACGAAGGATAAATGTCCAACTTTTATAGTTCCATTTCGTACAATATTCTGATCACGCGACATAATCATATACTTAGTCTTTTCGGGATTTACTTCCAACCATATCTCTTTACTTGCTTCAAGTAGAATTTCCGCGTTTTCCCTTATCGTTTGTGGATTTTATCCTAACATATTCACGTCATCCGCATAGACAAGAAGCTGATGTATCCCCGTTCAATTCCAAACCCTCTGTGTTATCCTGAACTTTCCTAATGGCATATTCTAGAGCGAAGTTAAAAAGTAAAGGTGATAGTGCATCTCCCTGCTTTAGCCCGCAGTGATCCTTAAATAATAATAATAATAATAATAATAATAATAATAATAATAATAATAATAATAATAATAAATTAATTGCAAGTACTTCTGAGCAACAGAAATAGTTTTATGATGATATTAAATAATACTGATTGTGTATATGTATTCAATCTCTCTTTTTTACTTTATTATTTTTATTATTATTTTTAAGTTAATATTTGTATACCGATATGTATTTATGTATGTGATTTGATCCTGGTTGCCAGGGAAAATAAAACTATTATTATTATTATTATTATTATTATTATTATTAAGTCAATGAAAAACCGATTATCAGAAAACAACGAAAAACAAACTGAAACTGAAAATTTAAAGAAAGGAGAGAGACATATGCAATGGCCTAAAAATAACCGTGTCTCAGAAAAAAATATAAAATGTATCTTCTCCTGGTACAGAAATAGGTAGAACAAAGTAAGATTAGAATCACGACACAATATTAACACAGAATTCACAAGAAAATCACAATATTGAGCGATGACTATGAAATAGCCGTTCCACTTCCTTAACTGTAACTATAGGGGTGGGAAAGACAGACATGAACCTGAATACAATTATGACTTGAAGAACCCACAACACATCGAGGGTGGTGACAATCACGACGACGTACACATCCTCTGATAATTCGTAAAAATATAAACTGACGTGAGGAGAAAAAATCTGAACGAAACCCAAGAATCTTCGTAAAGAAAACAAATAACGCACATTTAATATAGGCCTACCGATAAATTTGATACACCACGCGGGAATAAAAAATATACTTGATAACACCACGGACGCCTAGGAGGCAGAAAGAGGACCGTGATAAGAATCGCGAAGTATATGAAAAGTATGACGTCAGATACCTAATGCTGACAGAATCTTCGTAAAGAAAACAAATAACGCACATTTAATATAGGCCTACCGATAAATTTGATACACCACGCGGGAATAAAAAATATACTTGATTACACACGGACGCCTAGAAGGCAGAAAGAGGACCCTGATAAGAATCGCGAAGTATACGAAAAGTATGACGTCAGATAGCTAATGCTAACAGACTGGTGATGCTTACACACTCACAAAAGCAGAAGCTCACACGCGAACAGCACAAATCGACACAAGGCCGTGACCGCGCGCGGTGCAGGTTCGACAGATACTGTCGGGTGGCGCCCTCGGTTTCCAGGACAGCAGCAGTAGCAGCAGCTGGGCTGCTGGGACGCCAGCCGCCGAGTTTCTACTACAATCGATCATTCACAGCGTCGCTCGCTCCGGCGGGGGGTGGTGGATTTATTAAGGGTGGGGAATGGGGGTTGCATTTTTCCTAAATCACGATCAAACTCCCTAACACTGTAACAGACATTTATAAGGAACCGACAGTATTTAGTGTAAAATTGTACGTCAATTAGTACAGAAATACATCTGAAACGCCTTGTGTGGCTATCGCGGTCTGTGTGACTTAGTAACCAACATATCTCTTGGTGGACAGTCGTTCCCGTGGATATTGTGGCTTGAAAGGTACGTCCAGAGAGGGAGGAGCGGGATTTTCATACTACGATCAGAATGCTAAAGCAATAACGACGTAAATACCAGATCACTTATCTGTGGCACGCTAAGTATACGTCTTCATAGAACATCTTGTTATTCATCGTCTTTTACAGTATCCACCTCGAGTCAATGGAATTCCTTGTCACAAAGTACAGGGACATCATTTTATTTTTACTAACATTTTTAATATTAACCTGGCTATACTTGTAGAGAACCGGAAACATCGTTCGCTACCCCCTTCCACTACTGGAGTTCGATGATACTGGCGTAAAACACAAACAAATCACTTTACTAGGTATAGGAGGGAAGAAAACTACTTAGCCATTTACGTAGACTAGGAAATATCGCGATTTTGAGTTCGATAATTTTCATTAGGTTTTTGTTTAATCAAAATGCAGTACTATATTAACAATAAATTTTTTTACTCACGAACTGAGTTATCCATGCGAACATATTCATTATGCAGTGTATATTATACTGTCTACAGCACATTAGCGTACAATTTAGAGGATGAAGTTAAATTGAAAAATATTCATAATATGGATATTTAAACACATTTTTGAAAATGGTGGCCGTTCATTTCGATACAGGCTTCAGTTCTTTTGTGCATATTATCGCACTATAGACTACTGCATCTAATTCCAATTACCAGTTTCGTCTTTCGTACTAGTAACTCATGTTGAAATAATTCTGTACCTACTCTACGTACTGTAAATTCAATCTTCACTTCTGCCCGACCCGAAAATATATAATTACTCAGACATGCTATCTACTGTCCGTCCAAGTGGTTATGCCGCAGGATCGTAGAAAGGTGGAAAATCACGTGACAGTTAATTACTTAACGAGGCCCTTTTATTTAAGTTATTTCAAACAGTTGTATAATATTACGTAAACGCCCAATTCCTAACAGAAATTAATTTTTTCAGAAAAGAGCTAAGACAGCCCAGCTTTTACAGAGGGGCGTGCAGAAGCAGGTGGGGGGAAATCGGGATGCGACGTAGACAAACGGGCAGTACCTGTGCGAAAATATGATTCAATATTGAAAGCTCATTCGTCACTGGAAAAAGCGAACATATTTCTGGAACGCACTATGCTCACTAACTCAGTGTTGTTTACTATATGCGGCCTTGATTCTGTCTGGAGGACAGTTGGAACTTCATTAGTAGAAGGGGTGGGAGTGAAGTAAATTCAAAAACTCGGGTACAATAAAAATTGAAGTAAAAATAAAATGATGTCCCTGTATTAGGGGCTCCAAGACAATAAACATCTTTAAGAACAGCTTAAAAGACAACCTTATTAGCATTTCACTCCAATCATACTGATTTAAACTATCAGTGACTACATTTTTACTTCTTTCTTTTTGACATCATCCTGATGGTGCTGTATTTTCAAAATTGTCTCATAATAATCTCTTTCTATTATCTAATATTATTTGTATTGTACCTTAATTCTGCTACACAGTTTATTTCAGTGTTTAATTAATAGTTCATAGTATTTTGTTGTTTAATTCGTAAATAACTCTTGTATATATGTAACTCTCATCTAAATCAAATTGTTGAATTCTTTCTAAGTTCATGCATATGTATATATACTTTTTGCTGGTTGAGTGGAAGAGAAGGCCTTACGGTCTTAACTCTGCCAGCTAAAATAAATTATTATTATTATTATTATTATTATTATTATTATTATTATTATTATTATTATTATAAAAGCTCTACTGAGGCAGTGAAAAAAAATGAACGGCAACAGTGTTTGATAGAGATGTATTCACACGAAATGCTGTTTGCGGAACTCGCTTCACTTCTCTAGCTGACAGATCTGATAGTGGCTATGATTCATTCTTAATTTGGTTAACTAAGCGCGATGTTAGTGTATAAGCAGGGACGGGTATTTATGGAGATCGCGAAAATCACGACATAATAGATATATACCGGTAATAGATTTTTACTAATCTTTACGAATTAAGTGATTCTGATTAATAATATGCGGTTAAAACAATCACGACAAATCGCGAAATATGAACACATTCACGAATTATTACTATTGCGTCGTTTTATAGCGAATTTCATATTCTCAGATTTTTCGGATTTTTTTCACTTTAATTTGTTATATATCCAAGTAGGCTACATTACATGGTATTCCAGGTGTTCTGATTACATTAGTGAACTCAGAAAGCGGAGAATTCAAGCTTTCACTAATAATTTGAAAGTGTTAATTTGAGAGCTGCAAGTTTTTTCGTTTTTAATGAATGTGTGTTAAATGCAGTCTCAATCCATCAAATATTGTCTATTGGCCATACCGCACCTTTACCAGAATCCAATGAACCTTTAATGTTAATTATTTGGAAAGTAATATTCATACTGAGTTAATACTCCATTTTCAAAATAATTGTATTTTCCAAAATTTTCATTAATCTCCGCCAAGAGTACAAATCAATCTCCAACAATCTCCGCCGATACCAATATTAAAAACCACAAATGATAAAATTAATCGCCATAAATACCTGCCCCTGTGTATCACCTATCAACACCACAGACACGAGTTCGTATCCCTGTAAAACGCTTCTATTTCAAGAGTCCACTGCAAGAATGTTGGATGTCATTTGGAATACATTTTTCAGGAGAAGCAATTGAAAGTTTGAAATGCTTAGCGCTCAAAGCTTAACTGTGATTTTCCGATCATTACTGGACAATGACTATCAGTGTTAATGCCATATAACTCTGTATGTACATTCTATATGTCTTAAGCTATGCATTGACAGTCTTGGTTCATTTTCGACAAGAAAGTGACATCCATCATTCTTGCAGTGGACTCTTAATTTATTTTAGGTTTGTCTTGTGATAAATGCAAGGAGTTACGTAATAACAGACCAACCGACAATTTGATAAAGTAGAGATATTTGAACAGATCTGTTCTTGACTTGATTACCGAACTCAGAAAAAAATCAAGAATGCGACATCTGCGCTCTGCTGGCATTTTAAGCAAAATTATTTTATTGCCTAAAATGTATTTATTTATTTTGCAATATTAAATCAACTCCTGGTCTATTAAAAATCGGTTAGCATTTTATTATTATTATTATTATTATTATTATTATTATTATTATTATTATTATTATTATTATTTGTGGTAGTTTTTGTAATAGTATGAGAGTTATAATATGGACGGGGAATGTAGCACGTATGGGCGAATCCAAAAATGCATATAGAGTGTTAGTTGGAAGACCGGAGGGAAAAAGACCTTTGGGGAGGCCGAGACGTAGATGGGAGGATAATATTAAAATTGATTTGTGGGAGGTGGGATGAGATGACAGAGACTGGATTAATCTTGCACGGGATAGGGTCAGATGGCGGGCTTATGTGAGGGCGGCAATGATCCTGCGGGTTCCTTATAAGTCATTTTTAAGTAAGTATGAGTGTTGTATAAATGTTTAATAAATAACCAGATTTACTTCAATGGTCAATATCTCGAAAACAGGTTTTTGTCGGTTGGTCGCTAATTGCGTAACTCCGTCCAGTTGATGTATTTTTCGTCTTAAAATGGTAGTGTTGTAGCACCTGTAATAGGTAGGTTATGACGCACGTATAAATTTTAATAAGTAGGCCCATTATGCTCAGACTCCTTGTTTTTGTTATGTTCTTCGTTGTTTAACGACGATGTATCAACTACTCGGTTACTTAGCGTCCATGGAATTGGTGATAGCGAGATGGTATTTGGTAAGATGAGGCCGAGGATTAGATTACCTCACATTCGCCTTGGGGAAAACCTCGGAAAAAACCCCAACCAGATAATAAGCCTAATTTGGAATCGAACCCACGCTCAGGCATAACTCGGGATCGGCAGCAAGCGCCTCAGCCGACAGAACCACGCCGGTGGCCTGATTGTTTTGTTCTGCAAAAAATTTACTACACCTCTCCAGCATGCTACGCCTGATAAGAGTCGATGAGATAATGATTTGTGCATACGTTTTTCCTATTTTCTACTAAATCAAGACCAAGTCTACATAATCGTAGTTTTTTTTGTTAGGTTATTTTACGACGCTGTATCAACATCTAGGTTATTTAGCGTCTGAATGAAAAGAAAGTGATAATGCTGGTGAAATGAGTCCGGGGTCCAGCACCGAAAGTTACCCAGCATTTGCTCGTATTGGGTTGAGGGAAAACCCCGGAAAAAACCTCAACCAGTTTAACTCGTCGTTGTTCCCGCAATAACTCCCATATGACATATTTATCGATTTCCAGATTTTTGCTCCATTAAGTAACTTAAATAGTGATACAGCAAATAATAAAATATCCTATATGTAATTACATTTATTTCTTTCGAAAATGTAAGATTTCACAGTTTCCTATGTACCACTGACATAGCAGAATAAATGTGTTTTTTCCTCCTACTAAAAAATTTCATATTTTGCACATAGCAGTTATTGCAGGAACAAGTGAATCTAGTCTGTTATCAATCTTATTAAATTTTATTCCAACCAACACATAAATTTATAGGAAGAGCGTAGATGACGTACAATCAATTATGAAGAAATTCGTCCAATATTCCTTGGTTCACATACTAAAAAAAAAAGGTCCACACCTGCAGACTAACGGTTAGCGCGTTTGGCCGCGAAACCAGGTGGTTCGGGTTCGATTCCCGGTCGGGGCAAGTTACCTGGTTGAGGTTTCTTCCGGAGTTTTCCCTCAACCCACTATGAAGAAATGCTGGGTAACTTTCGGTGCTGGATCCTGGATTCATTTCACCGGCATTATCACCTTCATCTCATTCAGACGCTGAATAAGCTAAGATGTTAATAAAGCATTGTAAAATAAGTTACTAAAAAAAAAAGAGCATGACAAGACACTCGAACACATAACCTTACTATTATTAGCTACACGCCTTAACCAATCAAACTAGTGTGTCAGACTCACTATTTTCTTTTGTATTTTAAATGCCCTTATGTGTACTGTCTTTACGGAATCGAAAAAGAACATACGGGCTATTCCATATGAAATCGATCAGTAAAAAACCTCCCATTTTTTTAATACTCTAAATTTTTTCGCTATTTATACAAGGTGCTGAGGAGAGTGCATTTTCAAAAACATATTATCGAAAGTTAAATGGTTTTTATATTGTTTAGCGACAAATTTAGCGTATTGTATAAAAACAAGCCTCTTTCAGCGCTCAGAACTCTGGAACCATTTACTGCAGAACATTGAACGAGAGCTTATTTTGAAGCTGACATTTGGTAGGTTATGTTAAGAAGTAATCCTTATTTTTATTGTACACAGAGATACAGATAATCTGATTTTACTTGCTTTTCGGCTTTTTGGCCATTTGTAAAAATGTAAAAAAATATTGAGAATAAACCTTGCATTATTAAGAGGGATTCGGCATTGTTTGCTTAGTGGCTCGGCAATAGGTTTCGAGGGTATTAAATAAATTATTTTCACACGCCTAAACTTGAACGGCACAGTACCACATGCAATGGCCGAGAGCTGAAGATAAGCGAGCATTGGGCGTCATTTTACTCCTGTGTTTATAAAAACCTGTGATAAAGCTAGCCCAGCCATGACTGCTAGACGACACATCACGTGTTTGTCTCCTGGCCTTGCTTGTCTCGACTACCTCCCGTCTCACAGTCAGCTGGTTACTTCACGCGCGTACTATTTATTTTCTTTATTTGATATTTTCAATACTTTCTTATCAACGTAGCACCAGTAAAAAATATGTGTTTATTTGTATTTTCAATGCGGAATCTAACCATATATTTTAAAAATATTTTTTCGTGGTCAAAGGCGTCTTAATGAAGAAAAATCTAAATTTCTCCATTTCCATAAAAAGTAAGAAAAACTGTTTACATGTCAATATAAACTTTATTTTCTCAGCATCAAAATAAACCATGATTTTGATCATTGGGTGAAAGGGTTTCGGAGCCACAACAGTTTTAAAGTTGCTAATTTTATGAAAATACGATAAATTTAAATATTTTTAATTTAAACGCTATGAAGTTCTGATGCCTCAAACTTTGCACAAAGCATTGTATCACAGTTGTCAACGGACAGAAAAAGTTTCATTGTATTTAAAAAGCAATGTCAATTTTCTCTATATTTCGGTCGATTTGAGATGGAATAGCCCATACGGTACTGCATAACTTCGCATAAAGAAGGGATAGATGAGCCACCCGTTACCGGTTAGTATGATAAACAGAGACATGGATATTATTAGCGACGTTTCAATTTCCAGAAGCTGCTCATGCTCGATATGATGCGTGAATAGATTACAGTGCAATGTGGGATAAATCCACGCGTACTTAGTGCATATAATACCGCCAACTCCATCGCTTAATTTTGACACGGGCGATGCATAGCCGGTGAATGCTGTCTGGAGTGCAAATATACAAGAACATCCCAGATTTACTTCTCTTTCGAAGGAAGGCATAATAACGGTTTTTATAGCTATTAAAAATCCATCGCCCTCGAGCGGGTTTACATCCGTTGACTTCAGATCCAGTAGCAATAAACACAGAGGTTACCAACCTTTCCAGTGTCACGGACTCCTTGAAGTTCATATTTCATTTTAGCGGACCTCCAAAATGTTTTGTACAATTTAGACTTGTAAACATTAAACATTTGCATAACGTAATGAATTAAATACCCTTAATAAATTGCCAAGCAGTAACATGAGCCGGTGCCAAGAAGTCAAAAGGAGAATAGCAATGACAAAGGAAGCTTTTAATAGAAAAAGAAGCATCTTCTGCGGACCTCTGGAGAAAGAACTAAGAAACAGACTAATCCCCATTTCAGTTTGGTTGATAGGCTTTCCCCTCTACTCACACTCTTTACCATCCGTGAAGGGGAAGATGCTACTGGCTATCTTAAGGTACGCTACTTTTGCAGCGCTACTTTTGTACTGCAGCTGCAAAAGTTGCGTGTCGTGTTCACACGTAAGCCAAAAGTAGCGCGCTGCACGCTACTTTTCGTGCTGCGCAACCCGAGTGCAGCAAAAGTTGCAACTGGAGGTTGCGAGTCTGTTCACACGCAAGGCGCTACTTTTGCAGCCGCAGTCATGCTGCAGGTTCCCATCTCCGTGTTGACTTCTCAATGTACATTTTGTGGTTATGTTCGCATTATTAAGAAACCCACGCGAAAGCTTCCTTATCTATTATTTGCTTTTCTATCGTATGTAGTATTCAGAAATTGACATTATTTTTAATAATAATAATAATAATAATAATAATAATAATAATAATAATAATAATAATAATAATGATTTATTTAACCTGGCAGAGTTAAGGCCATACGGCCTTCTCTAACACTCAACCAGGAGTAAAAACTGCGTTATAGAAACACTACAAATTTACAAAGTACACACAAAACTGAATAAGATAATAATAATAAAATGTAAACAACAAGTAAGAAGAAATCAGACATAATATATAACATACAGAAAGAAAGAAAAAAGCATAATAAAATGTGAACAGCAGGTCAAAAATAAATGAGGCCTACAAAGTATAAAAAAATAAGAATTATTGATAATAATAATAATAATAATAATAATAATAATAATAATAAATAAGAATAGTAATGATAATAATGATAATAATAATATTAATAATAATAATAAATAAAATAATAATAACAGGCCTAATAGTAATAATAATACTAATAGTAGTAATACAATAGTGCAGTACAAAGCATACAATGAATACAATATTTTTAAGTATACACAGTAAGGAAAATTATGTTTATATGTAGCTCAACTTATCACATTAGAGATATACCATTATCGGAAAATATGCAAACAAAAATATAAAATAAGTTAAATATCACTAGAACATAAAAAAAATGTGAATACGTGGAAACATGCAATACAACACTTGTCATAATAGTAAGTTAGTTTGGCAACTCGTCATTTTTACTATAAAGCTTTTAAAAACGCCTATATACTTAAATGATAACCAACAGTATATTCACGTAATCAATGTTGGGAACCCTCCTATTTGGAACTACGCTACGGAAAATTTAAAAAATGAATTATATCGTCACCAATTATGCTCAGACTGTGTTGTGTATTTAATAACTGTTACAAATAATTTATTTTCATCACATCTAACATTAAAATATATCCAAACAATAAAAGTATCATTAGCACATTTGGGTGGCAACACTGGTCGCAACCGCATCAAACGTTTCAACAAAACCGATATCAAAAATGCTGCGGCTGCAACCCTGAGAACCCTGTTCACACGTCGCTACTTTTAAGTTGCGCACAGCATGGAAAAGTAACGAGCAGCAGGTTCGGCAGCCGCTACTTTTCGGGTTGCACCGTTGTTCACACGTCGCAGTACAAGAGTTGCGCAGTTTTTTGTATTGCAGCGCTGCAAAAGCAGCGACGTGTGACCGTACCTTTACTAACGTTCGACTAATTGACTTTGAACTTAGTGAAAATCCTTATTATTGAAAAGGTTAACCGGTAATCTATATTTCGAAAATCTATACTAAGCGTTTGTATTTCATTTTATTGCTACTTATATCAACTGGTACATTAAAAAGCTACTGACAGCAGAAGATAAATGTTTTCTTCACTGCTAGTTGCTACTCTACAGCATAAACGACGGAACAATCTGCACTGTGTCACTGCCCCTGACTTCATAATACAAACTAACATTCCCTAATTTAATTATTAGTTGAAAATATTGAAAGAACGACACTAAAATATACTCAAACATGTAATTGTCAAACATCTGTGTCACTGTATTTTATATCCATTTATGTACTTCATTTAATATTTTATTTTCTTGTGTGTACAATTTGGGGAGTGCAGCTATAAAGGTACGGTTTGTTTATGGCGATCATCGTCGGACGCACATCGCCGGCGATTATAAACGCTGGTGATGATCGCCGAGAAGTGGTTTCTTTATTGATGCACATCGCTGTAGATTCTCATTTGTTTATTCCTTCATCTACTACATATGGTCAAGTAAATTAATGTAGGCCACGGACATAACCTAAATATTATAATGAATGGAACAACTGGATAATACCCACGGCAGACCAATATCGATAGTCGACCCTACTCGCTGGCCACTAGTCACCGGGCCGTACCGGGCCGTATCAAACAAAATATAATCGAAATGGTGGTAGTCAAATTCGCGACTATATTCTTAAATAATTCACTCCATTAGTCAAGTTCAAGGTTTTATGTAGTACAACGGCGGTTTTCTGAATGCATTAAAAGAAAATGAAGATGTAATAAGATCATAAACTAGGTTATCACAAGGAAATTAACAGGAAAAAAGGTGTGTTTCACGGAATACCATTAAAATGACGGAAAGTAAATTTCCGGTTAATGTTCGCCAAAGCGTAAAGTACGTAATTATGACGGCGTTGCTGTTTTATTTCTGGCCTAAAGAAAAATACCTAGCATTTTACGAAAAAAAAATGTAGGGACCATGAAATTATTCACCGCTTTCATTATAGACCTATTATTTTTTATCAATATTACGAATCAAAAACTGTCATATTATATAATTTTAACTACTACATGGACGAATGAAATCAAGCTAACCTAACCAAAGCTAACCTAACCTAACCAAAGCTAACCTAACCTAACCAAAGCTAACCTAACCTAACCAAAGCTAACCTAACCTAACCTAACCTAACCAAAGCTAGCCTAACCTAACCAAAGCTAATCTAACCTAACCAAAGCTAAGCTAAGCTAAGCTAAGCTAACCTAACCGAAGCTAACCTAAGCTAATCTAACCTAACATAACCTTCGTAAATGCAAGGCCTGTAACCGGAGCAAGAAGGGATCTCAATCATTTAATCTGCAATGTACACGCAAAAATAAATTCAAGTAAGGATCACGTCCCGAGCCTCTCCTCTAAGGCACTCGTCATAATTTACTCGCAATATTTACGCAAATACACATTGTCGCTAACAGTGGCGCTATCTCTCAATAATGTTCAGAACGAAGGAGGTAGACAGAGAGAGAAAAAAATTTCTCCCGCCAACTACGCCACACACCAATGTCATGTTCTTATGTTGGTGACATTGTGTATTTACTTAAATTTGGTGATAAACGTAACGGCACGGTTCAAAGCGACCGTGCTAATTCTCCAGTATAGCGTAATGAATAAATCCAAGACAATTAAGTTGCTATTTATTCTAGAAGAGGGAGATGACGATATCACAATCTCACATGCGTATTATAAAAGGAACAAGCTACGGACTAATGAAATATTCAGGAACAGGTTTACAGAATTCTGTTTTAACACATTGATAATGAGACATCTTTATAAAAACGCTACAAAATTTAAGGAATATTTCAGACTCTCACCTGACCAGTTTGATTATGTTTTGAGTTTAATTGAAAATGACAATGTTAAATTACCTACAAATTTTGTCAAGACCCCCGTAACTCCAGTTGAAAGATTGGCAGTAACTCAGGTTATGAACTGATTATTATTATTATTAGTATTATTATTATTATTATTATTATTATTATCATTATTATTATTATGATACATGGTCTATTCCAAACAATAATTAAAAAAAAAAAATTGGCTAAACTAGCGCTGAGGTCGTTCCCTTCGTAATCCGCATATACACTTTACATGTACGAACATGTCATAGGTTAGGTTTGGTTCGTTTGGGCTTTTATTATGCCTTGTATATACGATCAACTACATCTCTACAAAAAAAAAAACACTATATTTCAGAATACCGCGTAAGTACTTAGGTAGGCCTAGTCACAGAAAACTTACAGAAGAGAGAATTTCCCCCTTACCCAACACTGAACGAAATTCTCTGGGGCTCGGGCGTGATAAAAATGTAATATGTTATGTAAGGGGTTTATTGTTTAATTTGTTTATTAATTCACAAGCTCATATTAAAAAGATCATTATGTTGTGACACATATTCAATAATAATTTCGTCTTCAGACCGCGAAAAATTACAAAACGTCTTCATTTGTTTTGCAGCCAAAACGTACAGACGTGGTTAACGTGTACAGATGAGATATTCGATATTACAACATGACCTTGTCTAAATATCGATTATTGAACACGAATGCGGCGATGTGCGTCCTGAATTTGCTTCAGAAGCAACCTCCAGAGATCTGCGTCGCGTCCAACGAACTGCGCTGGCGATCTTCGCTGTAAAGAAACCGTGCCCATTCAATTCAACTGCTAGCAACTCCGGCAACAATCGCTGGCGATGTGCGCCCGGCGATGATCGCCGTAAACAAACCGTACCTTAAGAGGTAACAGATACCGGTCTGTTACAGACGGACTCAGGGACAGTAGAAGGGGAAAGAAATGCCTCTCAACTTGTATGAAATGTCGTTTAGTGAAGTGCTTTGTGCGGAATGTACTATTGTATGGGGCAGAAACATAGACATTACGGCGAAGTGAAGAGAAGTGAATATAAGCATTTGAAATGCGGATATGGAGAATGATGGAGCATGTGAAATGGACAGACAGAGCAAGAAACGAAGCTGTGTTGGAAAGAGTGGATGAAGAAAGAATGATGATGAAGCTGATCAGAAAGAGGAAAATAAATAAATAAAGCTGCACTTCCGATAATTTATTACAGTTCAGAGTGGGATGACAGAACAGTAGGTAAAAGTTAAGTTCGGACGGCACTATTCCTCAGAAGTCCTACTTCTGGAATCGTCCCTGTTTGAGGTTAACCTAATCTGATATGTTAGAAATCGTCGCTGCGTCTCCAAAATCCGCTATGTGTGTTGAACAAGATTTTCCGGGACAAAGAAAAAAACATTGCGACGTTTAATTCCCTTGATTTTCACAGCTAGTGTAGGTATAATTTCAATTATTACAAGACAAATTATGAAATCATACCGAAAGTACACTACCGGTCAAAAGTTTTCGATCAGCTATGAAAACAACTATATATACTTTATTTTAATATACAAACACATCGGAAAAACCAACAAAATAAATATTTTCTCTCTCTAGCATTGTGATATGATAGATTTACTTTAAATGTTATTTTAAGCGATCGTGCTTCATTTAATTTAGGATGATCCTTGTCATTGTTGTTATTATTATTAATTGTCAATGATGCACATCTACATCACATGAGAAATCTAGAAGAGGAGAAGAAAACATCCCTCATGCGCCTGAAGATTGCTCCGAACAGCGTCGCTCCTCAAACTAAAGGAAAACATCTCAGAGAAGTTCTTAGAAAACAATCATTCCAGTCATGGTGCCAGCTCCCACTTAAAGGCAAAGGTGTTTGTACATTTGAAGACTGCCCCAAAGCCAACTCCTGGATCTCCTCTAAAAAGTGTCTTTCGTCCTCGGAATACATCAATGCCATCAAGATGTCTTGCAACGTCACAGCAGTGAGATCTGTCCCTGGCAGAACCTTCAGTACTACCCGTTGTCGCCATCCCGGCTGCAGCGAGACTGAAACAATTGGCCACGTACTGGGGTTCTGTAAGAAGGGAGAGCTACTGCGTAACAACAGACACCATCGTGCCCGTACAGCAATTGCCAACCTGCTAAGAAACAGAGGATGGGAAGTACATGAGGAGATTCATTGTGTGTCTGAAGACGATTCTCATAGAAGAGTCGATGTAATTGCCATCAATAGCAGAACCCAGAAAGCGATGGTCTGAGACCTTACGATTTGCTTTGAACGAGACACGAATCAAGCACTGCAGATAAATGATGACAAGCGAGCTAAATATGTACCTTATCTTCCATACCTCAGTGAAAAATATGGCATTTCGCTTTTCAACTGGGATGTTACGGGCTTGCTATTTGGAGCGAGGGTTTGTTTACCAAAATTTACATGCAATATCCTTAAATCCTTTAAAATTCTCTTTTATGAGGTTCAGAAGATTGTAATGGAAATTCTGAAGGCCTCTCTTCAAATTCTACACTATCATCTATATGTTAACACGTAAATGTTTGTTTTAATGTACAAATCGAATCATTATTTGGTCGTTTCATTTCTCTTTATCTTTTATGTTTGTTAATTCCGGATCCCAGTGGTCAACCTCACTTGAGGACGGGTGATTTAAAATAAATCTCACACTGCCACCGGGTATATACCCATTTGCAGTGTGAATAAATACATACATACACATAGTCTACATACAATAATCAACACGAAATCCCTGTTTTAATCACAAATCCATGGTTGTGATAGGTGATCGAAAACTTTTGACCGGTAGTGTAGCTTTGAAAATCAAGTGAATTAAAAGTGGCAATGCTTCTTTTCTTCGTCCAACAAAATATTTTTAAAAACATATAGCGTATTTTGGAGGCGCAGTGACGAAATGCAAATGAATCCGAAATATTCCTAGGAAACCTGCTCTATACACTCTCTTGCGCATAATAAATTGAGTGCAAAGTGAAGAGAAATATCCAAAATAACAGTCCAGAAATACATAACTGAGGCGTGGGAACTATTATCTTTTCGCTGTAAGAAAAATCCTAATATAAACAATAGCACGTGACTGAAGTGAGGCTTCACTGGCCGCTGTTTGGCGCCATAGATTCTCAGTACATGTTCCCGCCTACTGTTGTACATTCTGTTTCATGTTAAACATTTCCCGTTATTCATCAAGTAGGCCTAACCTCACTACTGTGAATTCGTTTGCTTAGGAAACATTTCATTCATTCATTCATTTATTTTATTCCATAGATCTTACATGAGCAATGAAGCTTTAAGATGTGGAACAAGTCAAAATTTTACAATATTACAATGACAATTTTTACCGATTTTTATAATTTTACAATTTAGTAATTTTCTACAATTTTTACAATTTTTAAAATTTTTTTACAATATTTTGGCGAGATGTAGTGAGATGAGGTGAGGTCCGAGGATTCGTCAAAAGATTACCCGGCATTTGCCTTTTGGTTGAGGAAAACCTCGGAAAAACCCAACCAGGTAATCAAATCAAAGGGGTTGATGCCAAGGATTCGCCATACACTCGCCATAGACCATCCGGCTTCAGTCCAACGGCTGTGGAAAACCTCGGAAGAAACCAAAGACCAAAGGGGGATCCAACCAAAGTCCGAACGCAGCTCCGGATCAGCAGCCCAGCGAGTCTGCCGACTGAGCTACATCGATGGCTCTATTAAAAGTATACAATACATAGTCAATCAGATTATTAAATTTACAAACGCAAACGATCATTCATCAGTTGAGCTCTATGTATAATACAAAACAAGTTAATTAAATTTAAGGCATAAACAATTCAGCCAGTTGTGATATACAGAAATTGATAATACATATCATGCAAACTACTTCAAATTACAAACACAAACAATTTATCAATAGAGCTATATAGATTACTATTCAATTTAAAGCATATACAATTCATCGGCCAAAACTATACAAATAAATACAATACAAAGTAGCATACTTCCATTAAGCTATACAAATTTGTGCAACTTTATAATTACTGCAATTAAATGATTTTTAAGTCTTATGTCTTCACAATGGACAGTTGAGGATACAGAAGTCATACTTCAGTACCACGTGCTTACGTGAACAACTACGAGCTCAAGTGACGCCAGCTTATTACAAGAACAGACTACCTCGGTATTACTGTTGGTATTCATCCGCGTTCATAGTACATAACAAAATATAAAAGTAGCTTTTCTTTTACATAGCGTTTTACATATGAGTGAAGTAAAATGTTTCATCGTAATTAAAAACTAGAATTCAATTTTTTATGTTCAAATAATATAAGATTGTGGTTTGCAAATACGAACTATATTTTCCTGCAAATCTAGTCTTTCAGGTAAAGCTCCCTGTAAAGCAGATTTGAATAATTTCAAGGGAAAAATTGTTCCGGGGCCGGGTATCGAACCCGGGACCTCTGGTTGAACGTACCAGCGCTACTACCAACTGAGCTGCCAGAGGTCCCGGGATCGATACCCGGCCCCGGAATAATTTTTCCCTTGAAATTATTCAAATCTGCTTTACAGAGAGCTTTACCTGAAAGACTAGATTTGCATAATATATACGTCACTGTGTACGTTAACATAAAACAACAATTCCAAGTCACACAGAGATTGTGTGCACTCGATGTGGGTCTCTGGCGTTTCGTCAGCCCACGCGAGTTATGTGGATATAAAGGGAAAAGTTGAGACGGTGTCGGGTGGAGTTCCCGGGTAGCTCAGTTGGTAGAGCGCTTGTGCGTTCAACCAGAGGTCCCGGGATCGATACCCGGCCCCGGAACAATTTTTCCCTTGAAATTATTATATTTTCCTGCGTCGTGTGAGTTTTTCGACTGGGAGCGAATCACGGGTATGACAGCAACGTGCTTATGTTTACATTAGGATTTTTCTTACAGCGAAAACAGTATACAAAGTGTGTTACATATAAGCAGTCATTTCATGAACTGTCTTGTGTCCATGTGTGACCCAGTGGCTAGTATCTCGCTATGTGCGAGTGGTGGTTTAATTAAGGGTGAGGAGAAAGGAGACAAACATTTGCAATTCACGATGGAAACACCAAACAGAAAGGAGTATAGGGAGAGTGTAAACTGTAAGCTATTAAGTGCAGACGTTCTTCAGTTGGCATGCCTTTCAAAGAGCATTGGGGTCTGCGAGTGACCCAGTTACGACTATCCCTCTCGTCGGATTACAGTTCTGTGCGAATGGAAGATATGCAGAGAATGGCTTACATTTCCTATTCGTGACGGAGCATTACAACTCTGAGAAAGAAATGAAACGAAGACACTTTCTCAATAAACGAGACACGTCGGATCAATACAACTTCATTTATATAACTTCCTGAAGAATGTGAACATTGTCAACAATGTAAATCGTCTGGTATAAATGCTTCACAAAAATAAAATAATGTAATAAGTAAAAAGTATTACTTTCTTCATATTATAAGAATACTTGGCTTGTGGCTGCAAACTAAGTTCATTAGACGTTCAAATAAACATTTTTCAGATTTATTTTCAACGAAGAATACCAGACATCGGAAAGTTATTTGCTTCCATAACAATGAAAGATACTCTCTCTCGAGCCAATACTGAAGAGAACCACGCATATAAATATCTACACCACACCGCCATTAAATATACGAAAAAGACCCAACCCCACTTGATTAATAATTATAAAAATATTCGATTTTTAATAATATTATTATCTTACGTAAGTTTTATAGCTTTCAGTAACATATACTATATAGCCGCTCTCAGTAAAATATAGCAATCAAAATCTAATTTAAGTTATTCTCTACATCTACTTATATAACCCCAAAACGTTTCACTTTCATATCATCAATATAGCATTAATATGTATAATTAATGAAAAATAGTCACATCACGGCATTAACTGCAATAATATTTCATTTCTAATGCTAATAATGTCATCAAACCACCTCAAGTTTTGTAGTTTTTAATATCCAATATACAGCTGTACCCAGAAAATTACACACCACAGAATCGAACCTGTAAATTATTTTTAGTAAGTTAAGTTTTTAATAACCAATTTAATTTGAGCTCTAAATATGTCAGCATTCTTGCAGATCATGGCCTTCGTGTAATATTGTTTACTGTAGTATGTGTTTTGTTTTACTCTGAAATGCAACACGGCCGACTTGATGTTCGCTTCGCTTCTCCTTTACAAAAAAGCGAAGGGAATATCAAGTCAGCCATGAATGCTATTAGCTAGTTCTCAAAACTGACGACAGGTGGATTTTGGAAAATAGGAAAATTATTTTTAAAAATTGACATTTCACTGAAAACTACTATTTTTCCGAAAAACTTTGAGTTCCAAGCTTCAAAATGAGGGGTTATTTATTAAAATCCGTCCAGCCGTTTTCCCATAATTTCCATTACCAGTTCAAATTTTATATATATATATATATATATATATATATATATATATATATATATATATATATGAGTAGCTTAATATCAAAAGCGGACATCTGACCTTCAGGTCGAAATTAAATATTGTGGATTCTAATACATTTTTTCATGCTCTTTTCAGTTATGGTGACACTATATGCAAACTCTAACACTAAATTTATAAAAATAAATTGTGTTGAAATACTACAAAGGACACTGTAAAACAAAAAAGTGCCTCTAGATCAAAACTATGGAGACGACAGATGTCCGTCTTTGATATTAAACTACTCATACGAGAGATTACGTTCAAGATGTGTTCTATAGCGTACGCAATGCAAACTATTAATGCTGTTTGTACAAATGATATACAATGTGAAATTATTTATAAAAACTAATGTGCAAGAATATTAAACTTCGAGAGTAGCAGTAATAGTACCAATACTGCTATAATAATAATAATAATAATAATAATAATAATAATAATAATAATAATAATAATAATAATAATAATAATAATAATAATTAAGCTGCGGATTTATGCCTATATGCCTATTTTAATCCTTAACCTGAAGACGCAAGCTTTTAGTTTCCATATCCATTTTAAGGCATTGTAAGCATTATATGCGAATTCTATTGTGCCTATAATTGCCTAATTCACTGGTAAATGCCTATTTACTTATGAATGCCTAAAAGGTGCCTAAATATCCGTATTATATATTATATTTGAATTTATTGACTATTCTATCGATATTATTTAAATCTGTAATTTGTTTGTTTTTTATCCAGCAGCAAATATTATCCCGGCAAACCCAAAGCTAACATCTGATCTTGGTTTCATCAAAGCAAACTTTGGAAAGCTGCCTGCTTACATAACGAAACTGGAAACGAGGAGTATTCCACTCCACACTGCTGTGCAAGTTACAAAGAAAGTAGAAACTATTCTTAAAGAAATACCGAGCAGTGTGGGAGAAACAATGAGAAATAAGTATTTGAAAATTGTGGAAATAAATCCTGGTTGGGAGCAAGTGTTATTGCGGATTGGAAATGACATTGACATTACTGCGTTCCCACTGGTTTGGTCTCCAACTGAGATTGGATCCCTGAAGTATTGCCCCATCACTTCATGTGAAGTGGAGAGAAGTTTCTCCCAGACCACAGGCATAAGTTCTCATTACAACATTTGGAGGAATATTTAGTTATTCACTGCCATAATGGCATTACTATAGAAACTTGAGTATAATGCTACGCTATGGTCGTGTTAGCCATTAAGAACTAGAAATTGTTAGAGCCTTTTTAAATGCCTATTTTAGAATTTTCAATGCCTATTTTGCCTGCCTAATTCAACTGTTTTAGTGCCTAAAAGTCCGCAGCTTAATAATAATAATTAGTGTTGTGATTAATATATCAAAAATATTTAATCGACTAATCAAATCGATTAAAATTAATCGGTTGTAGTTGATATTAATTATTTTCTTGTTAATACAAACTCGTACTAAAAATTTCGACAAAATTCCTCTCTCGGAAATTGCTGTAAACCAGGTAGTGTAGGGAAAATCTTTGTACAAACACTTCAGAACGAGATGAAGATATGAGGACAGTGACATAGTCTACCTCTATTGAAAGTTTAAACACAATGCGAAACCCTTATTAAGTTTTAGGTTTTCCAAGAAAACTTCCACCTTGTTGTCAGCTCATCTTCCTAGCACATGAAATACATACTTTTCTGGGATTCGTCCCCCTCATCCCTTTATAAAATAGTCACGTCTACACTGTGTGCAAGTGAGAGCGTAATTACTTTCTTCTCTTTCTAAAATCTGGTAATTCTATTACAATAGGAGCCAGTCTTTTGTTTCCACCGCTGTACTTTTGCAGTTGCAGTTTCTGAACTAAATTTGTATATGAAGGTTGTGTATTTAGTTTGATAAAGAAAGAAAAATCAGTTTTCTGTGGTTTGTGGAAAGTGTAAACTTCATTATGTCATATGATAATTTGAGAGGTAAACTCGGTGAAACGTTTGGATTTAAATTGAACGATCGTGGAGAAGTGTTTGATAGAGAAAAAGTTTTTTCGTGTTTAGTGATGCAGTAAACATTATTACTAAACGTAGAGCGGCACTTAATTCGGAGCATGTGAATGCACTCTCATGTTTAAAGTCATGGATGAAGCAGTATTAACTAGGTGAGTCTTCATACTTTTTGTTATTTATGTTTGTCTCAAAAATTCCCGGAGAAATTGACACAATAAATTATAAGCCTCATAATAAATAGTTGTTTTGTAATATAACGATACAATATATATATATATATATACAACATTTAATACTTATGCTTATGACCGAAGAGAAGTTAAATTTAACAATAATTGTGTATTACAGTACATTGAAACATTTTTCAACTCGATGAATACTCGATTAATCTATTCGATTAAATATTTTGATCAACAGCAATAATAATAATAATAATAATAATAATAATAATAATAATAATATTAATAATAATAATAATATCTAGTTGAAAATTAAATTAAATTTATAACGACATGTAGACGTGTTTCATCTTTGTGGGCTGCATTCCTTTGTACACAATATAACGGCGAAGATTCGGTGCCTGTGGCTATGGTGGTGACAGAATGCCAGCGTCGTATTAGACGGTTACGAAATTTGATTTCAGAATTTGGATCTCCTGTCATGTGGTCTCTCGTTCTGTATACGCTAATGCCGTGAATGAAGCCGCAATATCTCCGTTGCCGCCAGTTCATTAATGATAACAAGACAAACAATCTCAGCGGTTACTAAGGAGTATTCACCCGTGTCTTCAGAATGCGTTCCTTCACTGAGGGGAAAAATCTTTATGCGTAGAAGTCTGAAGTTTGAAACCTTTTTCCATCCTTTGCCAATCACACTCCAAAGCTCTTCAACAAAGAACCAAACAAAGAACAATCATGTCATCGAATTTGCGTTCTTCTAGAAAGAAAATGCATTTAAAGCCAAAAATCCATTAGTCACGATAGTAATGTGACACTGCTATGGAAACGGAGACTCTCGACTTGGAAAAAAATCTGTTGTTGGCAAGAACAGGAGAGCTCGTTCTATTAGTCAGCGACTGACAAAGATACATAACCGGCCATCTACCCGAGAGCTTTCGAGAGGAATTCTAAGAAAGTCGGGAACTCGGGAGATGCACTCCAACGTATGAATAAGGATAAAATCCTGCCAGCAGACAGCAATCAGCAGTCTCAAGTACTTTTCTAGTGAACGGCAAGGCAGTATGTTACATACATTTCGCGACTCGTATGGCTGGTTCTTTCACCAGGAATTATACAGGATATACCCATACATACTCATGCTATAGGGCTACTTCAAACAATAACAAAGGACAAGTATCGTAAACATTCGTGGACACAGAGTAACAGCTAGTTCTACGACGTTCTTTTAAAATTCCTGAAATGAACTTATGCTTCAACTACAAACAAAAATCCCAAGATTGCAACTTTCATTTCCATGATGCGGATCTTCCGACTATTACATAGGGGAGACTCGGCTAATTCCGCAATATTAAGAAGTAAATATATAATATTTTTATCAAAATGTTTATTGAAAAATATTATCAATGTATGTAGACATGGACGAAACCTTTCATTACCAAATGAGATAAAGAGACCTATTAAAATGTAAATAATGCCTATTTCAAATCATACGTCCTCAAGTGAGGTTGACCACTGGGATCAGGAATTAACAAAATACAAAAGATAAAGGGAAATGAAACGAGCAAAATACTGATTCGATTTGTACATTAAAACGAAAATTTACGAAAATAATAGTGTAAAATTTGAAGAGAGGCCTTCAGAATTTCCATTACAATCTTCTGAACCTCAAAAAAAGTGAATTTTAAAGGATTTAAGGATATTGCATGTAAATTTTGGTAAACAACCCCTCGCTCCAAATAGTAAGCCTGCAACATCCCAGTTGTAAAGCGAAATGCCATATTTTTTACTGAGGTATGGAATACAAGGTACATATTTAGCTCACTTGTCATCATTTATCAGCAGTGCTTGATTCGTGTCTCGTTCAAAGCAAATCGTAGGGTCTAAGACCATCGCTTTCTGGGTTCTTCTATGATGGCAATTATATCGACTATTCTATGAGAATCATCTTCAGACACACAATGAATCTCCTCATGTACTTCCCATCCTCTGTTTCTTAGCAGGTTGGCAATTGCTGTACGGGCACGATGGTGTCTGTTGTTACTCAGTAGCTCTCCCTTCTTACAGAACCCCAGTACGTGGCCAAGTAGTAAATAATTATGAAATAATGACGGTGTCGGGTGGAGTTCCCGGGTAGCTCAGTTGGGAGAGAGCTGGTACGTTCAAAAAGAGGTCCCGGGATCGATACCCGGCCCCGGAACAATTTTTCCCTTGAAATTATTCAAATCTGCTTTACAAGGAGCTTCACCTGAAAGACTAGATTTGCAATTATGAAATACATTATGAAAGTACGAGCGGGTCCGGGTTCAAATTTTGGTTGGGTTAAGTTACCTGGTTGAAAAAGAACTCGGGTAATTCTGCAACAGTGCGGATAAATCCGCAACAGGACTTGGCTAATTCCGCAGTAGTAAATAATTATGAAATACATTATGAAAGTAACATAAAAGGAATGATTTATATGTAACAATGCTCACTTTCTTCACAGCTGTGTAGTAAAACACGAAAAATAGCAAACTTTCTATGTTTCGCAGTACTGCCGACAGAGGTGTCGACCAATATCCTTGATTTTTTTCTGTAGCACTGCAGAGGACATGCCTCCTGTTGACAGCCTCTCAAAAGTTACGTTCACGCTATTGTAAAGCCGCAGTAAAATCATATATGCACTACTGCGGAATTACCCGTAGTGCGGAATTAGCAGTTTCCCCTACAGTGTGAACCGTAAGTAATGTCATTAATTTCAGGAGGTTATTCTTTGAGATATTTCAAACAAAAGAGTTTAACAGAATTTTGCTCGTTTTTTGCTTCTTTTTTGAGATAAAAATTGTTTTATATGAAACATTTCATAGCGCGTTTTGGAAAAGTCATTGATTTAATTCCCAATATGCTCAGTCAATTTAGGAGAGCAATGTATTATGATAATAAATGATTAAAATAATTTTAGGTTTGCCCTTTAAATGTGCAGAAATTTGATTTGAACAAATATAACTTTTCGTTCTGAAAAATAATTGTAGTCCATCGCTGTAGAGTAACGGTTAGTATGTTTGACCGTGAAATGAGAGGGCCCAGGTTCAAATTCTGGTTGGGATAAGTTACCTGGTTCAGAATATTATAGATTTATTAATTTTTTCCTATAGAATAATATCTGTAATATTGACAATTAATATTTGAGGAGAAAAATTCGCTCCGGCGCCGAGGATCGAACTCGGGTCCGTGGTTCTACGTACCAAGCGCTCTGACCACTCAGCTACGCCGAATTCAATCCACAGCACCGGATCGAACTCTCCTCCTTCGATGTTTCCCTTTATCCGGTGCTGTGGATTGAATTCGGCGTAGCTCAGTAGTCAGAGCGCTTGGTACGTAGATCCAAGGACCCGGATTCGATCCCCGGAAAGAATTTTTCTCCTCAAATATTAATTATCTGGTTCAGGTTTTTCCGGGGTTTCTTCTCAACCCATTAAGAGCAAATTCTGCGTAACTTTCGACGCTGCACGCCGCACCCTGGACTCATTTTGCTGGTATTATCACTTTCATCTCATTCAGACGCTATATAACTATAGAAGATGAAATTTTTTTATTGGGTTATTTTACGACGCTATATCAACATCTAGGTTATTTAGCGTCTGAATGATATGAAGGTGATAATGCCAGTGAAATGAGTCCGGGGTCCAGCACCGAAAGTTACCCGGCATTTGCTCGTATTGGGTTGAAGGAAAACCCCGGAAAAAACCTCAACCAGGTAACTTGCCCCGACTGGGATTCGAACCCGGGCCACCTGGTTTCGCGGCCAGACGCGCTGACGGTTACTCCACAGGTGTGGACTAGAAGATGAAAAAGAGTCATAAAATAACAAATAATAAAAAAAAAGGAATTTAAAAATATTATATTTGTTCGGATAAAATATCTGCATATTTAAAGGATAAAACTAAAATTATTTCAGTCACTTATTATCTGCTCTCTTAAATTGACTGGAAAGTAAATCAAGATTAAAGATTATATTTTATTTAACGACGCTCGCAATTGCCGAGGTTATATCAGCGTCGCCGGTGTGCCGGAATTTTATCCCGCAGGAGTTCAGTAAATCTGCTGACATGAGCCTGACGCATTTAAGCACACTATACCGACTGCGTCACAAGAGTGAGAAGTAAATCAATAGGTTTCCCAAAACACGTTATGAATGTTTCATATAAAACAATTTTTATCTCGAAAAGGAAGCAAAAACGACCAAAATTCTATTAAACTTTTTTGTTTGAAATATCTCAAAGAATAATTCTCTGAAATTATTGACATTATATACGGTTCAGCCTGATCGTTACTTTCGTCGTTTTCTTGTCCAAAGTTTTGAACTAACCCTTTAGAATCAATATTAAAGTAACAAAACCATACGTATCGCGAAAATTCTAGTGTTACTGGTGACAAGATTCGGAAATTAAACAATCGATGAAAATAATAATAATAATAATAATAATAATAATAATAATAATAATAATATTAATAGGCTACTACTACTACTACTACTACTACTACTACTACTACTACTACTACTACTAATAATAATAATAATAATAATAATAATAATAATATATGCAATGATCCCAAACACATTAAATTTATATCTGCATACACAACCAAAATATGAAACTATACTATGGCAGAAATTTAAATAATAATAATTAATGTTTAAATCTTGCCGACAGTCATATCAGCAACAGGTGTAATTTCACACACTCTTCATGAGTCTCCTGAATGTGTAAGCGTCAGTAATAACACATTTAATGCAGAATTCTGTACTGTAAAATACATGCAACAGCGCTCGAAGGTTCTATGGCAAAATTAATGGACCATAATAAGCACCCAGGCATAAACATATTTCACCATGAAAGATGACAGAGGCCGTGAAAAGTTAAAAAAGAAATAATAATAATAATAATAATAATAATAATAATAATAATAATAATAATAGATAGATAGATAGATAGATAGATAGATAGATAGATAGATAGATAGATAGATAGATAGATAGATAGATAGATAGATAGATAGATAGATAGATAGATAGATAGATAGATAGATAGATAGACAGATAGATAGGATATATAAAACTTTATTGTTGAAGGCATGATATATGCATAGACATGGTCAAATATATACAATTACAATTTAATTTAAAATAAGTCAAATATAAAAAAAAAAACATTATTCATTTCGAGGGCCCATGCGTGCATCCTCAAGACAGAATAATAATAATAATAATACTAATAATAATAATAATAATAACAACAACAACAGCAGTAAGTCTTAGGTACTGTGGAATCTACATTTCCATTTGATTTTCTCAAATTTTTCTTGATGGTTCCAAATTTCTTCCAGTTGGTCGGATTATAGATACATCGTGGTGGGAATATAATGGTGAAGCAGTGCGCAGCCTCGCCCGTTCTCCTACTACGTGATGACGTCACGCGGGAAGCATTGCAGACTCTCTCGCAGCTTGCTAGCTTAGCTCAGCTCAGCTCAGCTCAGCTCCGTAAGGTTTTGGAAGTGGGATAGGTTAATTGATTATGAATACCAAGAAACTGTATTAACTAATCCCTTCCCTACTAACGTCTTGTGATGCGATCCTAAAGCATAGCCGTCTAGACATGACGTCTTTGTGACCCTGCGACTTTTATTGACAGTTTTCATTCAAGCTGTCAAATGCAGTTTTTTCAAGCTGTCTATTTAGAGGGCTGTTGTATGTTGTAAAACGATCTTTCGTGAAGAAGAGGAGTTATTTTCCTCTAAATATACGCGAAAGGTTTTCCAGAATTCTGTTTGAATAAAAGTGCATTGAAGTTCTGTCCTGCATTCCAAGTGGAATGAACAAAGTTTAAGAAAGGGAATCAGAATCGAGGTCTTGTAAGAGTTATTGGCAGTAAAGTGACATGACAGAAAAGGTCTGTCTACGAAGCACAACATTCACATGGCCAACATAAAGGAAAAAAGGGTAACAATGAAGGGGAATAAACATTATGGGAAAATACGTAAAAAACTACAGAAATGTTTCTTCAATATAATGTTTATGGTACTTTTCAGCTTTTCAATGTCTACGTAATTGCATGTAAGACCGTGAAGGGAAGCAAACCCAGGAAGGAAAGGATCTATACAAATCTTCAACTTGACCTGGAAGCAGGCATTTTATAGAGGGTTACGACGACAATATTACAAGCAAACTGTTGGGCTTATTCTCCCCCTCCCGTCATATACCTACCAAACACAGAAAAAGAAGCCAGCGAGAGCCTGCAAAGTTTATAAATCTCACAAGAATTGTTTTGTACTGGAGTCTTTCGAAACTTAACATACTGTTCAAACTGTTACCAAATTATGAGTATAATATCATAATTTGTAGTAAAAGACCCATGTTTATTGCAAACGACCTCCACCTGCCTTTAAATGCCACTTACCGCACACCACCAATTCACTGACTGAGCGTGGAGATTTAAATAGAGATTCCAGGCAATAAACCCATCCTTATAAATCTTACTGCATGAACTTAAAAGTAGCAACAAGCAAACTTTAGAAAAGAGTCAATAATGAACATTTGTTAAAGGCAAGTGTCGAATTAATTACGTTCATTCTGGTGTACTACTTTCGTTAGAAGATAGCTTAAGTTCATTGGACTCAACTCGGTTTGATCCATTCAGGGTGATGGACAGAATACGTTCTGAATCAGACCTTCGCTTTCAGGCTGGCTTTAAAGAGGCTGAAAATGTGAATTGCAACAAATGTCAAGTGTAGCATGATGAAGTGTCCCTAAAAGAAGGCAAATTCGAAAAAAAAACGCATTTTCGATAAAATGTGGACTTAACGCGTTTTGATTCCGAGCTCCTCAAATACGTTCAATAAAGTTTCATCGTCAACATTTTTACATTACTTAAAAAAAACACATCAGTTTTTCATTCCTGTGATTCTGCATATTTCTTTTAGTAAAATGCTCTTGCACACAATTTTAATATCTGAATATTTTTTACAGAAATTAAGTCCACAATTTCCACATCTGACATTAATTTTCGTAATGTGAACGGTTTTCTTGTTAGTAGCTAGTACTTAAAATAGACCTTGATTCACCCTCACTAACCACTTCTGTATTATCTTCCTCACTACCACTTTCTTTCTTCAACTCCGCCGGTAAATCAATTTCCAATAGCACTATAATATCACTTTCACCCAAAACATTAAGGCTGCTATTATCCACAAAACAACTCATGTCTATGTTCTGTATCCCTGAATACAACTAGATTTGAATAAACACCAATAAAGAAAGAACAAATTTACCAACTTAAGTTTCTACACTGCAAGTAAATGGTAAAGTGGAGAATTGAAACAGTAAGCGACTTTAACGGCATTACAAACAGTTACAACAATGGACAAAAATCACAGAATTCAAACTAGAAAATGTTTAAAAGTGTAGGTCATATGAAATGCCAAGTGTGGGTAAAATCTGCCCACTAACAAATACTTCAAATTATTAGTCTGCTATATTTGAAATCTGAAACAGAACATATGTGTGCATACTTTATCATGTTAGAAACATATAGAGTAAAGGTGAAATCTGTCAGATTTCATTAATTAAAAAAAATTTAGAAAATAAAAAGGGTGGGCAATTTTTTCCCAACCTTGATAATGCTAGGGTTAAGCGAGAAAATAATTATTTTATGCCCATTGATTGACGCCTTTTTTGCTCCTCTATTGACATTCGAGACAATTGAATCCTTCCATTTACTGAAGCCTTTTCTGTCTGGAAGTTGTTGAAAGATAACACAGCTTTAACATTTTATGAGACATGTAATTAAGTCCTTTTAGCTTAGAAAGTTTAGAAGAACTATGAGAAAATTATTCCCTTCTGCGGAGCGACTCATATGTGAAAAATTTTAACAATATGATACACAGGAACATACCAGTTAATAGTTATTATAATGCTGTAATTACTCACGTTTCGTTATTTAGGTCTAATGAACTATCCTCTGATACATGTTCGTCTGAATTGGTTTTGAAGTGGCCTGAACAGTACATGAACTATTGGCAATGATGTCATGAATTTCTTTTCTCCTTCTCCGTTTTTCACATCTGTCCAATCTCAGATTATCTGTTGATTTTCGTTTCAAGCAAGACTGCGCCAGAGCTTTTGTGGGTACAGCGTCTACTTTCAGATTACGACTGCTCTTTGGTTCATAATTTAGGAGTTTCTGCTTTAAAGGTACTCCGTAACTTGACTCCTCAAAATGAAGTCAACATATTCGAGCTGAAACAACATTAAATCTTAAGATTTTTACCCCCTTTCTTTTCCCTCAAAGCAATCTATGGAATAAGTCAAACAATAAGTTTAACATGAAAATATATTTTGCAAATGAGTTGCGAAGCAAATGAAATTTAGTAACATGCGAGAAAACTCATCGTGCTGTAAATTGACTTCATCCTCCCTTCTACAATCATGCAACCATTGTCTTGCCAAGCCTTCATTCTTCGGAACCTATAATATTTTACGTCAGTTCCTTTTGTTTTTCGACTGTAACTCAAACAACCAGATACTGCACATCCAGGCATACTAATAGCATGTGTCACATTAATAGCATTACTGATACAATAATAACATTCAATATTATATATATATATATATGTGTGTGTAAACAAAGAATTAACACCGTGCACGTACACACAACAGCCGTTTGTTTTGTTCCTCGAGCACTGCGGCGCGAATTAGCGCGCCGCTGCTGCTTCCCAAGTGACGACATGCGCAGTAGAAAACGAGTTTGATTCAACCGTCTGCTACACCATTATATTCCCACCACGAGATACATTACCTATACAGTAGTATAAAGTGCAGAGTAAAGCAAGTCCCACATCGAATTTAATACTAATAAATGTCCTAATTAAAAACAAAATTTTTCTACAGCCAAGTCGACCTGGTTGGCGAGTTGGTATAGCGCTGGCCTTCTATGCCCAAGGTTGCGGGTTCGATCCCGGGCCAGGTCGATGGCATTTAAGTGTGCTTAAATGCGACAGGCTCATGTCGGTAGATTTACTAGCATGTAAAAGAACTCCTGCGGGACAAAATTCCGGCACATCCGGCGACGCTGATATAACCTCTGCAGTTGCAAGCGTCGTTAAATAAACCATAACATTTAACATCTACAGCCAAACGACATACTGGGTGTCCCTAAAGCCCAAGTATTAAATTTAAGAGTTGGTAGAAGCGGCCAAAACAAACATGTTTTTTACAATTCATGTTGGAAAATGTTCAGCTAAGCCTCGTGTTAATAACATATATCAAAATATGATTAATTATTATTCAGTCAATCTGGCTTAAGCATTGCATTACATATGAAAGAAAAAACATATGAGAAAAAATATTGATTTGTTCCATCCTATTTAATCTTGTATCAAGATGTAATACGTCAATATTTTTTCTCATACGTTTTTCTTTCATATGTAATGCAATGCTTAAGCCATATTGACTGAATAATAATTAATCATATTTTGATATATGTTATTAAACATGTTTTTGTCGGCGTCATGCTCTCAGTCCGCTAGACGGCGTTAGAGTTTGGTTGAAATTGGTCAGAAAATTCAGAGAGTTATTTTGCACTAAGGAGCAACTTCTGCGCACCTCTCGAAAAAGAACTAGAAAGACACTAGTGAAGTGCTTTGTGTGAAGTGTAGCATTGTATAGGGGCAGAAACATGGACATTACGACGAAATGAAGAGAAGTCACTAGAAGCACTTGAAAAGGAGAAAAATGGAGTGTATGAAATGGACAGACAGAATAAGAAACAAAGCTGTGTTGTAAAGAGTGGGTGAAGAAGAAATAATGCTGAAACTGATCAGCAGAGACCGGAAGTTTAGACATTATGAATCATTAAAATAGGCAGACAAAAAGGCAACATAAATAGCTACAATAGGCAGGCAAAAAGGCATTATAAATAATCTAAAATACGCAATAAAAATCAATTACAAAAACCTTGCACTAGACCCACAACCTTGCACTTTCTACAAAGGGATTTCGGCAGCAAGAAAAGCTTTACATAAGTCGAATGCAAATTGAGATTTTCGACTCGATGTTGCAATTACTGTTGGAAGCAAAGAAAAATTCTTCCCAGTAGCCTTGGAAAGTGCATTTTTGTGTTTCGTTGTACTGATATGTTGCGATCCTGCCCATAGAACATCCCACTATTCATCCTCTTTTACTGTCTCATTCTCCCGTGAACGGAATTCTCTACCTCAGAAGATTAGGGGCTGCCAGACAATAACCACTTTCAAGAAAAGGCTAAACGATTTCTTACGGGCGCAGTCAAATTGAAGTTATAATTGTGATCGAGTTTAATAACTTAATTTAATTTAGGTATGACTATCATTACTATTACTATTATTATTATTATTATTATTATTATTATTATTATTATTGCATAATTATTTTTTTGGTGTTGTGAAGATGAAAAGAATTGTCATTGTATTATATTAATTATGTTATATTCATAGCATTGTAGTAATTTTCTATCATACTGGTTGAGTGGAAGAGAAGGCCGAATGGCCTTAACTCTGCCAGTTAAAATAAACCATTATTATTACTTACTTACTTACTTACAAATGGCTTTTAAGGAACCCGAAGGTTCATTGCCGCCCTCACATAAGCCCGCCAGCGGTCCCTATCCTGTGCAAGATTAATCCAGTCTCTATCATCACACCCCACCTCCCTCAAATCCATTTTAATATTATCCTCCCATCTACGTCTCGGCCTCCCTAAAGGTCTTTATCCCTCCGGTCTCCCAACTAACACTCTATATGCATTTCTGGATTCGCCCATACGTGCTACATGCCCTGCCCATCTCAAACGTCTGGATTTAATGTTCCTAAGTATGTCAGGTGAAGAATACAATGCGTGCAGTTCTGTGTTGTGTAAATTTCTCCATTCCCCTGTAACTTCATCCCGCTTAGCCCCAAATATTTTCCTTAGCACCTTATTCTCAAACACCCTGAACCTATGTTCCCCTCTCAGAGTGAGAGTTCAAGTTTCACAACCATAAAGAACAACCGGTAATATAACTGTTTTATAAATTCTAACTTTCAGGTTTTTCGACAGCAGACTGGATGATAAGAGCTTCTCAACCGAATAATAACACGCATTTCCCATATTTATTCTGCGTTTAATTTCCTCCCGAATGTCATTTATATTTGTTACTGTTGCTCCAAGATATTTGAATTTTTCCACCTCTTCGAAGGATAAATCTCCAATTTTTATATTTCCATTTCGTACAATATTCTGGTCACGAGACAAAATCATATACTTTGTCTTTTCGGGATTTACTTCCAAACCGATCGCTCTACTTGCTTCAAGTAAAATTTCCGTGTTTTCCCTAATCGTTTGTGTATTTTCTCCTAACTTATTCACGTCATCCGCATAGACAAGAAGCTGATGTAACCCGTTCAATTCCAAACCCTGCCTGTTATCCTGAACTTTCCTAATGGCATATTCTAGAGCGAAGTTAAAAAGTAAAGGTGATAGTGCATCTCCCTGCTTTAGCCCGCAGTGAATTGGAAAAGCATCAGATAGAAAATGACCTATACGGACTCTGCTGTATGTTTCACCGAGACACATTTTAATTAATCGAACTAGTTTCTTGGGAATACCAAATTCAATAAGAATATCATATAATGCTTCCCTCTTAACAGAGTCATAAGCCTTTTTGAAATCTATGAATAACTGATGTACTGTACCCTTATACTCCCATTTTTTCTCCATTATCTGTCGAATACAAAAAATCTGATCAATAGTCGATCTATTACGCCGAAAACCGCACTGATGATCCCCAATAATTTCATCTACGTACGGAGTTAATCTTCTCAAAAGAATATTGGACAAAATTTTGTACGACGTCAACAAAAGTGATATTCCTCGAAAGTTACCACAGTTGGTTTTGTCCCCCTTTTTAAAAATGGTACAATTATGGACTCCTTCCATTGTTCTGGTACAATTTCCTTTTCCCAAATAGCAAGTACAAGTTTATAAATTTCGTTATATAATGCACTCCCACCCTCTTGTATTAATTCTGCTGGAATTTGATCGATACCTGGAGACTTGAACTTTTTCAGATTTTCTATCGCAATTTCGACTTCTGAAAGCGTGGGTTCGGGTATAAATGGCTCAGCAGTTTGTATTTCAATTTCGTCCCGATCATTTCTATTTGGCCTATGTACATTTAGTAGTTGCGCAAAATAGTTTTTCCATCTGTTAGGATTGTTGGAGAGTCTGCAAGCAAGTCACCATTCTCATCCTTGATCACGTTTACCCTTGGCTGATATCCGTTCTTAAATTCCTTTATACCCTTATATAAATCTCGAATGTTTTTATTCTTACTATTTGTTTCTACCTCATTCAGTTTTTCCTTCAAGTAACCTCTCTGTACGACATTATTATTATTATTATTATTATTATTATTATTATTATTATTATTATTATTATTAGTATATGAAATATTTAGCTAGCTACAACAACGTCGTAATGAAAACAAAGAAAAATAACCTTAGACCTGCACTCATTGTTGCCTTGTCAAATAAACACAAGCGATAATTAAAACGCTTACTGTTATACATTTTTGCACGGCAGCACACATTGTTGCAAAGAGAATATGAACTGACTGCAAGACAATAATATACATTCGGTGAAATCACTTTCACTGTAGCGGTTATAGAAATAAATTAAAATATACATGTACGCAAATTTTAATAATGAATTAATTAATAATAGATAAATAATCAAATGAAGGCAAAAAAGCATTTATTTTGTAAATTAGGCATTTATATTAAAAAAGGCAGAACATGGCAACATAAAACTGTGACATTTCAATCACAAAGGTATAATTCGTACAGATTTACTTTCAAAATGAAGATAGATTTAACATATTTAAAAAGGCATTCTGCCAAAGTTCCGGTCTCTGCTGATGAGGGAGAGAAAAAGGAATTGGCTGGGTCATTAGTTGAGAAGAAACTGTCTACTGACGGATGCACTGGAGGAAATGATGAACGAGAGAAGAATTCGGGGCAGAAGAAGATATCAAGTAATAGACGACGTTAAGATATATGGATCATATGCAGGGACTAAGAGGAAGGCAGAAAATAGGAAAAACTGGACAATACTGGGTTTACAGTTAAAGACCTGCCCTTGGGCAGAACACACTGAATGAATGAATTTTGTACTGCATTTTACGAGGTTTTCCCCAAATATAAGACGAATTTAAGTAATCCATGGCGAATCCCCGGTCTCATTTCGAGAAATACCATCTTCCTATCGCTAATCCATCGACGCCAGGGTTGCCAGATGTCCCGATTTGGCGGGACATATCCCGATTTTCATATAAAAATCCCGAGTCCCGCTTCGATGCAAAAAGTTCCTCCTTCACAAAATTAACATCACTTGTGCAATTTTATCGTTGCCTAATAACTATTTTCTTCTAGACCTAAATAATTACATGAAATTTAAATTAATTTTCTTAACAATATAAGTTTGCACATTGGAAGAAACGAATAATTGGGCAATTATAAGGTTTGTGACAGCGAATTCAGTGGTGAATATGATATTTCTAAACATTTATAACGAGACGTTCATCAGAAATGCATGTCACAGAAAGAAAGAAAAAAAAACTTGTTGAAAATGCTAAAGTCCAGTGATAAATATGTATATAAACTCTGAAAATGTATACTGTAGGCCTATGTTAAATAATGGATTTGGAGCACTAATATGCTAAGTCACGAAATAAATATGAATTTAGGTATCAATAAATTTTATGTAATTGTAATCAATTAATAAACATTGGAATTTAAATATTTTGTAACGTGTGATTTACCTTTGAAATTTATGCTTTAGTGTTTTAACGGCTGGGGAAAACTATGATACAGAACTACAAAGTATTAAGTAAATAATTATGCATAACGTATTATTTCCACAAGTCTGCACTTACAACATGTTCTTTTATTAAAATTGCAATTTTGAGATTTATATTAGTTAGTTCAATTAAAATTAGAGAGATAATTGTTATTCCTTTTTTTAAGACTAAACGTAAGTGCTGCATATAATGGAAAAAAGATGTCCCTCCTTGGTATATCTAAAATCTGGCAACCCTGATCAACGCCAAATAACCTAGTAGTTGATATAGCGTCGTTAAATAACCAAAATATAAAGAACGCGTCTACTTTCCTTCCGCAAGACGCAACAGTAACGATATTTACCGTCCCGTAAAAATCCAGTGTTATCAGTTAGGTTTGAACCCACGACACTTTGATCTAGGAACAAGTGCAATCGATCTCGGTCGTCCAGTGGTTACTATGCTTACCACTGATCCGCAGTTGGAGAGTTCAAACCGGGCCGGGGGCGATGGATGTTTAAAAGCTTCCTTGGGAAGGAAAGTACGTACAGCTGGGAAGACTCGGTAGATTTACAGCACGTGAAGGAGCCGTGCCTGCCTCTGAATAAAAAGAGCTCCAGGCAGAATCACCCCGCTTACTCGTCCAAGTTTCCCGGTTCATGCAGACGGATATCTCTTTAGGACTATGAGACTGCAGCGATCTCTGATGCTCGAATCACGAAAAAAGAAATCAGATCTGAGCATTGTTGCATCAAGGTCGTTAAAGCTTGGGGAGGGCGAGAGCTGGGTTAAGGGTTTTACGTATCCTGGAGCGAACAAAAATTCAACAGAACGATATACATAGAGATTTATCCCTCATCCACAATAATTGAAATCTAAATCTACATCTACGTTTAATGTAATCCAATCTAAACTAATATATCACCTAGGATGACCTCAGGAAAACTTATCAGGGATTATATACGACAAAGTACAAAAAGCGTACGGGCTATTCCATATGAAATCGATCAGTAAAAAACCTCACATTTCTTTATACTCTAATTTTTTCCCTATGTATACAAGGTGCTGAGGAGAGTGCATTTTCAAAAATATACTATCGAAAATCAAACGGTTTTCCTATTATTGAGCGACAAATTTAGTGTATTTTATAAAAACAAGCCTCTTTCAGCGCTCAGAACTCTGCAACCATTTACTGCAGAACATTGAACAGGTGCTCATTTTGAAGCTGACATTTGATAGGTTATGTTAAGAAGTAATCATTATTTTTATTGTACACAGAGAGACAGATAATTTGATTTTACTTACTTTTAGGCTTTTTGACAATTTGTAAAAATTTAAAAAAATGTTGAGAAAAAACCTTGCATTATCAAGAGGGATTTCGGGACTGTTTGCTTAGTGGCACGGCAGTAAGTTTCGAGGGTATTAAATAAATTATTTTCACACGCTTAGACTTGAAGGGCGCAATACCGCACGCAATGGCCGAGAGCTGAAGATAAGCGAGCGTTGGGCGTCATTTTACTCCTGTGTTTATGAAAACTTATGATAAAGCTAGCCCAGCTATGCGCTACTAGACGAAACATCACATGTTTGTCTCCTGGCCTTCCTTGTCTCGGCTAGCTCCCGCCTCACAGTCAGCTGGTTAGTTCACGCGCGTACTATTTATTTTCTTTATTTGATATTTTCAATACTTTCTTATCAACATACCATCAGTAAAAAAAAAATATGTGTTTATTTGTACTTTCAATGCGGAATCTAACTATATTTTTAAAATACTTTTTCCTAAGCAAAGGCGTCTTAATGAGGAAAAATCTAAATTTCTCCATTTCCATAAAATGTAAGAAAATCTGTTTATATGTGAATATAAATTTTAATTTCTCAGCATCAAAACAAACCATGATTTTGATCATTGGGTGAAAGGGTTTCGGAGCTGCAACAGCTTAAGTGGCTAATTTTATGAAAATACGATAAATTTAAATATTTTTAATTTAAACACTATGAAGTTCTGATGCCTCAGACTTCGCACAAAGCATTGTATCACAGTTCTCTACGGACAAAAAAAGTTTCATTGTATTTAGAAATTGTAAGGTCTATTTTCTCAATATTTCGGTCGATTTGAGATGGAATAGCTCATTTATACTTACACTTACAGGAGGAGATATGGAATGGTCCGTTCTCATCAAGGTAATGTACATATCCCACGCACAGATTAAACTTGACGAAACACAAGCGATGACACATAGAATAAACCTGCAACGGGGGCGACACGCACCCACGTGAGCGATTGCAAATCATTGCGGGTCGAGCGGGCATTGTTTCTGCACTTTGCTACACATAAGGAGGACGCGTTCAGCTGAGGTTAATATTATAATGGAAATGGGGTGCGCTGATGTGTACTGGAGGAAGCCTGTAGCAGATAGGGTTCTGTGGCGGGGCTTTTGTTACTTCAGTGATTAACCCTCACGTCCCATAATGCTAAGGATTAGCTATACAGTAGGCCATTCAACACTTGGCACTCAGATACATGCAGGTAGGGATGTCAAACATTTTAATAGTGGGTGAAATACAAAGACAATATGATGAGGTACTTCGATGTTAGAGCGATGATTTTTTTTATTTCGTTATTTTACGACGCTGTATCAACATCTAGGTCATTTAGCGTCTGAATGATATGAAGGTGATTATGCCGGTGAAATAAGTCCGGGGTCCAGCACCGAAAATTATCCAGCATTTGCTCGTATTGGGTTGAGGGAAAACCCCGGAAAAAACCTCAACCAAGTAACTTGCCCCGACCGGGATTCGAACCCGGGCCACCTGGTTTCGCAGCCAGACGCGCTGACGGTTACTCCACAGGTGTGGACTAAAGCGATGATTCGTGAGTTCAAATCCGAATGAGGAAAACGGGGTTTTAAGGGTATATGTACAGTTGTCAAAAGAAAAAGTGGCCGCTCTCCTGAAACAAAGCTCCCTTCGGGTATCTTCGCTACAATTCGGAGACAGGCGATGTTACATGTTGTTGGACCACGTTGCCTGATGTCTACAGTTATAATTGAAGTATTCTGTGTGTTATTCGATAGCGTAATGGTAGCGTTCCGGCCTCTTATTCGTGAGGTCCTGCGTTCGACTTCAACATCGTGCATTTTATGTTCTTTTTTGTTCTGTTTTTGAGAGAGACAAACTATACATAATGGCTTCTTTCTCTTTTACGATTATTTTAGTAATTAACATCAGGTTCATTAATATATTATACCATGACTTTATCATTATGATATTGTGGCTGCAAATGGAAAGAAAAAAGATTTTATTCTCAATAAAAATATCTTTCGTGGCATAAACAAGACAAATTTACTGGCGTCGGCCTTAAAACATTCAAACAATTAAGCGTTCAAAAAACAAAACATAAAGCCACAATTCAATATTTAGTCTATCTTCCTCTTATGTCGATCATTTTGCAGTCGAATGGGCATGGAATCGACTAGTCTTTGCAAATAACTACTGTTCTTAGACACGATATTCCAGGCATTCTGAACATACATACGTAAGTGTTCTACCCATGGGCGGGTCTTTCATTGCAAACCCAGCAATCTCCAATCTTTCCTATTTTCTGCCTTCCTCTTAGTCTCTGCATATGATCCACATATCCTAATGTCGTCTATTATTCTCTTCAATCAGAGACCCAACCAATTCCTTTTTCTCTTTCCAATCAGTTTCAGCATCATTCTTTCTTCACCCACTTTTTCAAACACAATTTTATTTCTTATTCTGTCTGTCCACTTCACACGCACCGTTCTTCTCCACATCCACATTTCAAATGCTTCAATTCGTTTCTCTTCATTTCGTCGTAATGTCCATGTTCCTTCCCCATACAATGCCACACTCCACACAAAGCACTTCACTAGTCTCTTCCTTAGTTCTTTTTCCAGAGGTCCGCAGAAGATCCTCTTCTTCTATTAAAAGCTTCCTTTGTTCATGTTTGCAGTTTTTCTTGGGAAGGATTGGCCTAAATGCGGTAACATCCCGTTGCTTTCCGCACACCACTATCTCTTTCGCATCTTATTAGATTCCAGAGGGCCCAAGCGCGGAGATGAGGAGAGTGGATTTGACTAATTGGGCCCTCCGGACTTCACCGAAAGTCACGGTAAGAGTTAAATATTAGTTCTATCAGGATGTTTGACCCGATCAGAGAACGGGAAATCCCAATTAGCCTTTGCCCCCTGCATCCTGGACTAACTTCTACGAATCATCAGAAAATCCTAGAGTGTGATTGGGCCAGTTTTTCCGAAAATGTTTCCACACTTTTGCCCTCATAGCTCAGCGGACGAACGTCGGAATTTAGATGTCAACGTCTCAGGTTCAATTCCTCGTTACTCCTTTTCATTTTATTGTGGTTCAAGATAGTATAATGTAATAATACAAAAAGAAAAACTAATACCAGTATTATGCAACTGGATATTTCCAAACCTAATTAAATTTATGTAATTTATATCGCTAAAGAACGATTACAATATAAATAACTTGAATATTATTTATACAGTATCACTAAAGAACGATAACAAAATATAAATGATAAATATCGGTTTGTTTAATTAATATAAGATATTATAACATACGTATTTAATTATCTAAATAAAATAACCTATTTTACAAAGAAAATGGTTATTTGTGTTATAATAATTATTTAAATAAAATACTGATTATTTATATTGCGAAAGAACAATAACAATATAAATAACTTGAATATTATTTTATAATGCTAATGAAGGAAAACAGAATATAAATGATAACTTGAATATTATTTATATATAAAAAAACGTGAATATTATTCATATCGGAATTTTACAGATTTATTACAGATGTATTTAAGAAATTGTAGAACAGTAATTAGTAACAGTGTCCTATTTATGCTTCTTGGAGCCAAATTTGTGACTTTTAAAAGTGTGGTTACTATGTTGAAATGTATGTGTTGTAACAGATGCTTGATTTGTTATGTATGTGAGTCAGTTATGGGATGCTTGATGTCGTCGCAATGTCGTAATTATAGTTTGTGTTTGTGTGACTATTGTGTATTAATTTATGATGTATGGTACGGAAAGCTGCATATTTGTGTTATAGAATTGTTACGTATGTGTGTTGTTAAGGTTTTTGTATGTTTCAAATTCATACCTGATATTGTTTTGCAATCGCAATGCCTAATTTACGGATTGTTTATGTTTTGTTTACATCGCGTAAGCTAATTTAATTTTCTTTTCCATTTCTCTTTATGCTTATCTTTTTTGTGTATAAAACTATAGCCCTAACATACATATGTAAAATAGGGCTAACCCCCATTGGAGATACAATAATAATAATTATTATTAATCATATCGTTATAAAACGATAACAAGACTTGAATTTTATTCATATCTCTAAAGAACGATAACAAAATATAAATAACGTGATATCCATAAAGAACGATAACTGAATATAAATGATAATTTCAATATCATTTACATCGCTAAAGAACGATTAAAAAATAAAATGAAAAGTTGAAGAAGCCCCGAACCCACAACCTTTGAATCACTAAACAAGCACTCTACCGCTGGTCTACGAGGCGCAGATATGGAACACTTTCATAGTTCCGGAACTACTTGTACAAGCACATGCATCGTGTAACATCGCCGCGACCCGAAGTGGACTTTGAAAATATTCGCTATTCACGAGTGTGGCCACTTTTATTTTATTTATTTTTTTTTTGACAACTGTACATGAACGACCACAAAAATTAAATGGTACCACAACAAGACTTATTAGAACTTTAATATCTGATAAAAGTATAAAAAAAGTTACTAATATTTTTTAAAATTCACTTTTTACTTTAAGTTAAATTTTCCAAAATTTGAAAATTTTCACACATTATTTCATAACTCCACAACCATTAGAGATAGAATTATGAAATTTTGTACACTGATTTAACATAAATTTATGCAAAAGGCGGACTACAATAATGTCCATTTCTTTGAAAATAGAAAATATGGGTAACAAAACATTATGTAAATTGTAATATATTTTATATAGGACAAATAAAAAACTAATTGTATTAAAATAAACAACTCTACATGTCTGAGAGTAGTCTACTTTTCAGAAATAAGTGTTTATTACATGCAGGAAAAATATTAAAGATGTCAGAGAGATCACAACAATGTTATGGTTACCAAATGATGTAACTGCAGAATTTTGTTGTTTTTTTTTTTTCGTACTTTGATAAAACTGGTTTGAAAAATATTATTAGTAACCTTTTTTATACATTTATCAGATATTTAAGTTATAATAAGTCTTGTTCTGGTACCTTGCAATTTTTGCCCAATTGTGAGTTCATTTTCTTATAAAATTTTAGAAATTTAGAGCTTGGATTTTCTAATAATATTTGTGGTCGTTGACGTACATATACCCGTAAGGGGACTCTCCACTAAAAGTGACTACTTTTTTCTTAATCATTTTTTTCATCCAAATTTTGCAGACGATTTAGCTTTGGTGGCATCCTCAGAAGATGAATTACAACGGTCAATTTTTAATTTTAACAAAATTGGAATTAAATATGATATGAAAATCAATTAAGGAAAAAACAAAAATTCTGCCCTTCTGCGGAAAATACCCTGTGCCTAGCAAAATATGTTTAGATTCAAAAATATTAGAAATAGTAAATTATTTTACATATCTCGGATATACATGATCTTTTTTCGATGAAGTAGACATTTCACAGAAAATTACTAAATACACCAAAACAATGGGAACAATTAACAACATTATGAAACCTTTCCTAGTACACAGACATACTAGAATTCGCCTAGGCGAGACCTGTACTTTGTTACGGCAGTGAGGCATGGACATTGAGGAAGAAAGACGAAAGCAGAATAACGGCCAATGAAATGAAATTTATGAGATATACAGCGGGATATACGAAATGGGATCACAAACGCAAAGAAGATGTAATAGAAGAATTACGACTAGAACCTGTAATTAATCACGTAAAACATTATCGGAACAACTGGATAAATCATCTCCATCGCATGCGTAGAGATAGAATCCTAAACGTCATGCTCCACTATCGTCCAAACGGGAAGAGATCTCTCGGTCGTCCGAAGAAGCGCTGGATTGAAAATTCAACTGTGAGATCGCAACAGGTCATATGGCCTAATACTTGAAGAGAAGAAGATTTTTTTTTAGAAATATTTTCAAACCCAAGTTTTTAGTAGAAGATCTCAATTTTTAAGGTTCCTTTTTTCGTTACATTCACAAGATATAGAGAACTATTTGTATAAATTCATTTTATGAAATATCTAATTTATTCTTTGATTAAAAAATAATTTTTACAGCTCTTCAAATGCCACGCACCTCTACAGCCTTCATTAAAAATAATAAACATATTTGTAATCAGAATTGAACTAAATACATTTGGCGTATGAAAAAATATATACTCGTACATTTTAAAGAAGTGAATTAGTCAATGATTTTCAGTGGGGTCTCCTCTTAAAGGCGAGAAAATCTTTTTCACAGCAACAGAAAAAAATGGAGAAGCCATATTGTAGTTTACTATCTGGTAATCATTCTGTCAATACCGAATATTTGGACGCTGACAACCAAGAACAGAAAAGAATAAAAACATCAAAAATAAGTTTTAAGACCAGGGAAATATAGACTGTACGATAAAAGCGTAATGCAGATGTAAGAAACTAATTAAATGTGTAACCAAATTGATATCAATCAAATATCAATAGAAATGGAAAAGTTTGACGGACGTACTAGACTAGAGGAACACGTAGTCTTAGTTTGCATGAGAAGATTGTTCTGATACCGAAACAGACCGACAGCCCTAATTCCTGAAGCTGACAATGATGCCATTACATCGAAAATGGAAATTATTTATAATGCGAATATAGGCCATAAAATCTCAGTTCTCATTATCAGAAGGCATTCGTAACACTTCTCTCTCGGTGGAACGAACAGGCGTTAATCGCATCGGAAATGAAGTTTCGCGTACGCTGAATCGATAGATGGCACCACACAGTGAATCACGATACATACAAGAATGCGGTCTTCAACAATGAAATTATCCCTAAGATAGGAGTGACAAGTACAGAAAGTCTCCAACAGACGTGTTAAGTCTTCGGGCCCCTCTTACGTGAATAAGCAGCTCTTCGAAGTGACGATCCCGGCAATATTGCCGACAATACAGCGACACACCACGGAATCCCCAGCTCTTATGAAGATGCACAGCAGCACAGAAATAATCCGCTGAAAAATGTAGGTCAAAGTGCAGGAGGTGTTGCATACCTCCCAAGAGACATCTCAACTTTAATTCCGCTTTTGCGAGAAACTGAGGGAATGCCAACAACACGATTCGTACTTCAAAGTATTTTTATAGACTATAGACAACATACCGGTACCTATGTTCTAATAAAATATTTCATCCTCTATAAAACATGCTGAAAAGGCGATGCTAGAAATGTAAGTAATTTCTACTTATTATTCTTGGACACGCAAAGCAATATAGTGAATCATATGTAGGGCCCGGACTTTGATGAAAAATCATATTTTTCTGAGTATCGGAGACAACGCATAGTACCAAAAAAATATAAAAAAGTAAATCCTTGGCGCTACAACCCATGAAGGGCCAAGACCGACCAGCCGGCTGCTGAAGCAGAGGTGGACGATCATCCAACCAGAATGGAGGTATCGTGTGGTTAGCTCGATGATCCCCCACCGTCGTTATAGCTGGTTTGCGAAACCGAATTTTCCCTACCTATCGTAACTCCCCAATTGCATCACGATGCTGGGTGGGCACCGGTCCCATACACTGGCCGAAATTTCATGAGAAAATTTCTTCCCACATGAGGACTCGGAACAGCGCGCATTCCGTAACGCGAGTCCTAGGCAGGATACCTTAGACCACGACGCCACGGCGCGGGACTGAAAAACTTAAGGAGACAGAAAATCAGGAAGAATAATTTTGTGTTTCAAACCTGTTTAATTTTTAATTAAAGTACTTAGCTTTTCAACTTTTGAAATGCTAACAGCTGTTTTCATGCCTCTATAATTTTTTTTTCAAAACAATATTTCCATCCATTTTTTCAATTTATTTTTTTAAGATATTAATAACTTCACCCTTATTTTTCAAAACTTAATATCTCCAATCTTTTCTTCAAAATTAAAGAACAATGAAAAAAGTTGCCTAGTCAAAACTTCGAAAACAAAATTTAGGCACAAAATTCCATAGTTCTGCACTTTTTTTTTTCGATGAAAAAGGATGAATTTTAACAACGAATACAGTTTATTGTTCCTCCTGTGATATTTAAAAAATGGAGATATTAATTTTTGAAAAAAAAAAAAAAAAAGCTCCTCAAATTTCCGGGCCCTAATCATAAGTAACTTTCTCACTCAATCAGTTACAATAATTCTCTCAACATCTCGGATAATGAAATACTTCCAAGCTTATAAAGATGTAATCATCTAACTAGTAAGTAAGGTCTAACTCCAATAACTGAGATATAATCAATTTATCAACAGTAATCTCACTAGAGGTTTTGATTTATCTAGAGAAAATAAAAACTCGAGCGGGATTTAATTGACTATTACACGACTAGGAGAAATTATATAAAAATTAGAAGTAACGAAGTACTCCAATACAATAAAATATTAATTAACTTACGAAAATACAACTGTCTTCAAATGTATTATTACATTACAAATATTAAAATAGATGGCAGTAGTGGTTATGCTTAGCTGTTTTCTTGTTATCAGTTGTGCCAACTATGAAATCTTCATTGAACTCTGTGGACGGTTACTAGTCAAGAAGGCTTTGTTGATTCAGTTTCATTTTTATTAAAACAGTTGCATTCCACTTCAATTACCCGGATTCTGGTAATCAACGTCACTTTACAGATCATTTTCAATAAATCTTAATATTAAACAATCTCTGAAACGTGACTATCCACAATATCATATAGCACAAAGTATAACATAACCTAAATAATATAAACAAGCGTTAGAAAAGTTTTAATTAGTTACGATAAAATAAACAAGAAAAGTTTTAATTAAGAACGCTGAAATAAAAAATAAACATGAATAATTTTAAAAGGAACAATTATTGAAAGTAAAATTTTTAAATTTGAATGTTTTAGTGGTTGGTGGTTCAGTTGATGTTATATTGGACGTGTGCGTAAAAGAAGTGGAACTCGTTGATGTACATGGTTTATTCCTCAACTTATTCAGGACTTCCCAATGATGCTCTTCATTTATTTGTAAATAGGGTTTTAGGGAAGATGCATAGCTATGACCAGTGATCTTTATTAATTCTTGTTCTTGAATGCCAATGCGAGTCATATTTGAAACCGCTGTGCATAGACTGGAGTGGTTTGTAATTTGCTGTTTTTTGACGTCCGGACCAGTGCAGTTTGAAATGTTGGCAAACAAAGAAACAAATGCTAGGATAGTGATACAAACAAACAAATGCTAGGGAAGCGATAAAATTAAACAAATGCTAGGGACGCGATAAAATTGTGCGATAAGCGGTCATAATTGGTTGAAAGACGTCCTTTCGTACCGTTTTATTGGTCAAAAGTAGTATGACGTAGTAAAAGTGTAATAGTCTTTAAAAAAATTATAAATACGACATTTTGAGGGTACTGAGTTGCGGTGAAATGCTCAAACACACTTCTCACAAGACATGCATAAAGACTCATAGGCAGAACTTAGAGAACCTTTGCCACCGTTTGAAATCAAGTACAGTTTCACTGTTGTCATTTGACCGAAATACAAGAGCGTGTACTAACTATATAATACTAGAACGGAAGTCTTCATTCGCACTTTGCTAAATAAGGAAGTACAGACGGCGCGGCGCGTCGCCGAGGGGAACCCCTGCACCACTAATTTGTATGACTGGCAGAATCCCCGCTGACAGTGTGTGGCGCTGTCACGCACAGCGGGTCTTGAACTGTAACATGCGAACGGACGACAAGTGAACGGACATGATCTCCCTGCATGAATACGTAACGAAGCAATCCTAAAGAACTTCATACAAGACAGCGAAGTCAACCATGTTCTCCATCCAAACAAGGTCACAAATAGAATCCATCGTCAGTATTTACAAAATATTAGTCATGAAGACGAAACTCACGATTCCTAACTTGTTTGCTTTGAACATTTCTTGAAAGTCGATTATGTCCATTTTGTGAAGATAGTAGCTCCCTGTAAAGCAGGTTTGAATATAATTTCAAGGAAAAATTGTTCAGCGGCCGGGGATCGATTCCAGGACCCTTCGCTTAGCGAACGAATGCTCTAACGACTGAGCTACCCCAGGAACTATATACGACACCGTCACAATTTTTCCTTCATATCCACACAACTCAAATGGGCTGACAAGATGTCAGAACCAAACTTTCAATGCACACAAATTCTGTGTGACTTAAATTGTGGCTTCCTGTTAAAGTACCTTCAGTAACGAAATATATGATGCAAATCTGGCTTTAAGATAGTAGCTCCCTGTAAAGTAGGTTTGAATAATTTCAAGGAAAAATTGTTCCGGGGCCGGGTATCGATCCCGGGACCCTTCGCTTAGCGCACGAATGCTCTATCCACTGAGCTACCACAGGAACTATACACGACACCGTCACAATTCTTCCTTTATATCCACACAACTCAAATGGGCTGACAAGATGCCAGAACGCAACTTTGAGTGCACACAAATTCTGTGTGACTTAAATTAAATTGTGGCTTTCTGTTAACGTATCTCCAGTAACGAATATATTATGCAAATCTGGCTCTCAGGTAGTAGCTCCCTGTAAAGCAGGTTTGAATAATTTCAAGGAAAAATTGTTCCGGGGCCTGGTGTCGATCCTGGGACACTTCGCTTAGCGCACGAATGCTCTACCGACTGAGCTACTGCAGGATCTATACACGACACGTCACAATTTTTCCTTTATATCCATACAACTCAAACAGGCTGACAAGACACCAGAACCCAACTTTGAGCGCACACAAATTCTGTTTGAGTTATATTAAATTGTGGCTTCGTGTTAACGTATCTCCAGCAACGAATATATTATATAAATCTGGCTTTTAGGTAGTAGGTAGTAGCTCCTTGGAAAGCAGGTTTGAATAATTTCAAGGAAAAATTTTTCCGGGGCTGGGAATCGATCCTGGTACCCTTCGCTTAGCACACGAATGCTCTACCGACTGAGCTACCCCAGGAACTATACACGACACTGTCACAATTTTTCCTTTATATCCACACAACTCAAATGGGCTGGCAAGACACCAGAACCCAACTTTGAGTACAAACAAATTCTGTGTGACTTAAATTAAATTGTGGCTTTCTGTTAACGTTCCTCCAGTAACGAATATATTATGCAAATCTGGCTTTCAGGTAGTAGCTCCCTGTAAAGCAGGTTTGAATAATTTCAAGGAAAAATTGTTCCGTGGCCGGGTGTCGATCCCGGGACATTTCGCTTAGCGCCCGAATGCTCTACCGACTGAGCTACCCCGGGGACTACACACGACACCGTTGCGCACGACATACTTCCCATAGATGGTTGATCTCTGCACCTCCCGGAGACTCATTTTCTGTCGCCTCCTGATCCACATGGTGGGTCATTAGCAGCTAATATTTTTCCTGTCATAATTATTTTTAACACAACACTTTCAAATGGACCTTACTAGGGATTGCACTTGCGACCTCGCGCTCAAGGGGTTCCTTGTTAGAAAAAGTTTTGTCGCACATATGGTTTATAAGTCCCAGAAAGGAGGCAGTGCACATGATCAGAGGACGAGCGGTCTGGTTCACAAGATAACGACTAGTTAACGTAATAAAATTAATTTTGTTTCGTTGTATGTCTGATCATGCGCACTGCCTCCTTTCTGGAACTTATAAAAGTATCTGTGCGACAAACTTTTTGCTAAGACTGTACATTATTAAATGAAGAAATCAAAACTCGTTTAAAAAACCTTATTATCACTGGCACAGATTTAGATGGCAGAGATAAAAAAAATATGATTTCACGTCTGGGAACATTCTAATAAGGCTTTTAACCAATTTTCAGTCACGTAGAAATATCACTCAGGCAGTGCACACATCCCAGATATGAATTCCTAGAACTAAGGTCCCTGAGCCAAATAACCTTACCTTATAATATACCTTTAACGCCACCCTATTAATTTTTGTTAACGACACAAGTTTTCGGTAGTGCACTACTGTAACCTGCATTCGCTTGCAATCTAGTGATGAAATGAGTTACTAGCTGTCCGCTGACATTTACGAGTGACATGATGTTCCACCATTTTCCCGTTGTGTGTTGATAGTGAATGGCTGTTCTTATATCAAGGTAAGAGGCAATATTTTATTTTGTGTGTTGAGCAAATAATAACTACCCGTGATCCTTAAACATTCTTCTGTGTATAGAAAGTATTTGCTATCTATAAAATTTGATAATGTTAGAGAAACGGGCATGTCATGTTATCAAGTACTCTGTAGCGCTTTAACGCCGTGTGGCGTTAAAGGTCTACAGACAAAATTGTAGGTTATGTTAGTACTAAGGCTGACAGTACAGCATAAGCAGACTGTTCTGGCTAGGAGAGGTGTAAGAAAGAGCATCTGGTTGCATCTGAGCACGCAGAAAATATCACAATAAATGTATTGTCACATGCGCTAATGCTCTTTGTACACATATGATTATCTTCAAAAGCCAGCCTTTGTAGCCGGAGTGGGAGACAGATATGCCTCTTGGAACAGAGACTGTCATGAGTGCCAAGGGCTCTATGACAACTGCTGTATTCGTCCATTGGCTTGATCAATTCGCCCGATATAAGGTGGCAGGAGAGGTGGTGTTGATATTTGATAGAGCATCATCTCATCTGGACGCAAACATTACAAGTGCCACTGATAATTAGGGAATCACACTGTATTGCCTTTCCAGTAATACAACACATGAGCTGCAACCCATGGATAAAGTGCAAGCACTAGTTGGATGTGTTTTATATGCAAAGAAGATCGCGTTGAGAACATGTCATTATGTTCATATTGTGCGAGGTATTTACATGATGTGTGAAATCATCAGGAAAATCACTAAGCTTTCAACTTACAAATGTTCAGAATGTGCAGTGATGATATTGGTTCAATTGCTTATCGAACTCTTAATTTTTTTATTCTCGACCATGCCGAAATGTAGTAATTATACACCTGGTAGCAGTCCTTTAATGCATGTCATTAAAGTACACTTACTCATTAAAGTACAGGTGTTTTCAGCCAATGACAACTCAGCTTACAGGTGTTCAGCCAATGACAAGTCAGCTTTGTACCGTTATAAAACCGCAAGTATCGATTATTCTCGGATATGCAATCGACAGAGAATTAGCGAAAAGTCACGGAGGCTGGAAATCCAATACTGTCGCAGAAGGTTATGTTCTGTTACTATAATAATTAGCGTTAATTGTAAATAATATTCAAATAAATTCAATTTGTCATCTCGTTTTTCAATGTCGAATTCAATAATCAAGGTTATACCAAGTTTAACGGGATTACACAACGTCAATGACATTATTGCTCCTCGGAAAAAATCAATACTTTCGCGTCTGCGCACATCTCACAATTCACGACCTAGAACAAGGTCACTTCCGATCTTGTCAGATACAAATAAAATGTATATATCTAAATAATTTCAAGTTAGAAATATGGTCGAGCATAAAAAGTCGTATGAAACTCGCCTATAATGGTAATTAAGAAGCTCGTATGAAAATTATGAAACTCGTTTGCGCTCGTTTCATAAACATCCATACTCGCTTCTTAATTACTATCATTATAGGCTCGTTGCATAATGTACTATTTTATTTTACATAACTTAATTTTTTTGTTTTACTTATAGGAAAACATTCATATTAAACTAAGGTAAATGCTTTTGTGTTTAATAACTTTCTACTGTGTCACATTGTCTCTCTTTTTTTTTTTTAAGTAAGGAGTCACTGGGAAACATATTTTCCTAATCCATCTGGTGTTCCAGTTCAGATCAAATATCTTTCATTAGTATTGAGTGATTTTGTACCTTTTATTAACAGAAACTCAAATTTAATTGCTTAGTTCAATTTGTGTTGCTTAGGAAAAATAATTCATTAATAATTATAAGTGTATAGGTTACCAGAAAAAAGGTGGCGTTAATTGGACAACCTGTTCCTAATAACGCCAGTTTACAAAGTTTTCTTATTTGAGTTCTACTTCTTGTTCGGTATGTGTGGTTGTACATAACTTATTTCCAGAGCAAAAGTGACTGAAGTGTTAAGGTGGCGTTATTTGGTACATGTATCTTATAATTTTTAAAATGACCACATCCCAGATATGAATTCCTAGAACTATAATTTTTAAAATGAGTCATAGCTGTTGAAACGCAAAAGAAGCCAGTGTTGACAAATTTATAAAAGCATCACCATGGCCAACAAGCCAGCGACAGATGCAACTGGTTTAATCCATAATACGAGTATTGTAAATGTATTTTTAAGTCAGCGTTTATAAATTAGAAACGCCGGAATTTCACAACATTTTAAATGCCTGGCGGACGAGATAAAATGACGGAAAAAAGAGGATACTAACCCTACCTTAATAAAAGTGGCATCACAACATAACAAGTTCAACACGAGACAGCTCTATGGCTTGTATGCGGAAGGATGGGAGGGTCAAGGAATCGGATTGGTTAGGAACAGGAACTTCACAGGCTTCAATAATTTTGATGGAGAAATCTTCTTTCCTACCTTACTTACCTCATTCACACCCTTCTCGCTTCTTCAAGCTGGCCGAGCGCCATCTGCCTGTGTACCACCCCATTCCACCGCCCCTCCACGCCTACACGCCAAATCGAGTTGAGGGGTGTATCAACTACAGCGATTACAACTGCTAGCAGGAGAGGTTCATCCTCTTAAAAAATTGCAAGTATACTCAGACTCCCAACATTTATTTTCCATACATCTTGATTACACAACTTTTAACACTATATCACTTCGGAAAACGTGTTAAATTTTTACATTACCTCGTTAACATTTTCTCCCTGTTATCGGCCATCTTCAGAACTGGTTGTTGCTGGTTTTGGCGCCTTTGGTTTGTGTTTCAATTCTCAACACACAACTCAATTTCAGAACACACACACTAGCAGGAGAGGTTCATCCTCTTAAAAAATTGCAAGTATACTCCGACTCCCAACATTTATTTTCCATACATCTTGATTACACAACTTTTAACACTATATCACTTCGGAAAACGTGTTAAATTTTTACATTACCTCGTTAACATTTTCTCCCTGTTATCGGCCATCTTCAGAACTGGTTGTTGCTGGTTTTGGCGCCTTTGGTTTGTGTTTCAATTCTCAACACACAACTCAATTTCAGAACACACACACTCTTTGACTCCACATTACACTACACAAACACACCCCCACAGGAAACACAAATAAAAGGAGCCAAGATCAGCAACAACCAGTTCTGAAGATGGCCGATAACAGGCAGAAACATGCTGGCGAGGTAATGTAAAGATTTAATACGAGAAAGACATAATACGTTTACCGAAGATTTATTTTCTATTAAGCCACTTCAAAATATACGAGGCTTCTATTTTTCCCTATTGTTGATGACGATCTAGGAATTCACGTCAGTCCAAAGGTTCTCTTTACCTTCGTCTTCAGATAAAAAGTGGTGTCAAAAGGTTATCCTACTGTTGAGATAGTTACAGACAAGTACAGTCGAACTTCTATAACTCGATTTTTCGATACCTCGAAGTAATTTTAATTTTCCGGCGAAATCATGTATAATTTAAAAACAATCCCTGGCACTACAGCCCGTGAAGGGCCCAGACCGACCAACCGGCTGCTGGCCTCACGCTCACAAGCCGAAGCAGAGGTAGACGATCATCCAAATAGAATGGAGATATCGTATGGTTAGTACGATGATCCCCCCAGCCATTATAGCTGGCTTCCGCAATCGGATTTCACTATCTATCGTAGCTCCCCAACTGCATCACGATGTTGGGTGGGCACCGGTCCCATACACTAGCCGAAATTTCATGATAAAATTTCTTCCCCCATGAGGACTCGAACCAGCGCATTCCGTAACGCGAGTTATAGGCAGGATGTCTTAGACCACGACGCCATGGCGAAGGGACCATATATAATTTATATGTCATATTTTTTCTATATTTCGAAGTTCTATTACTAGATTTTTTTGATAGAATAATAATTATCTTCCCAATAGCAAATACATATTCTTTAATTCGATTTTAAGGTGCAAATGAAAGTTATATACATATGTGTAAATAAAATATGTGATGGAAGTACCATTAATTTAAAAAGATATAGGGTAGGAGTACATATACTATATAAAATGAAAGAAAGATTTGGACTAGCCTGGTTCAGACTGGGGATTTGGGGATTAAGAAATAATAGAGGTAATATACCTCAAGGAACATGCCCATTATGTGAACAGAGAGAAGATGATATTCATATTGTTTTTGAATGTCAATATACAAAAGAAATACGGATGAAATTTATAAATGAAAAGTTCCTACTAATGAATAAAGAAATAGCTATAAGAAAACTTATGAATAATAATAACATAAAGTTATAAAGGAAAATATGATTATGGAAGAGTGGAACGCAGAATTTCTGCACTGAAATATCATATGTACATCGTAAATATATAAATAATATATACTATTTTTATGAATTGCTAAAATCGTCTTCCTGAAAAGCAAAGAAAGAATCTATAGGCAACCTCGACATCTTTATGTTGAAAATTAAGCGATAGTATTTTGTCATAAATAATAATTTATGTTATTGGAAATATTTTCATATGTTCATATCTCGAAATTGCGATAACTCGAAGTTTTACCAGTTTCCGGAAGCACTTCGAGATATCGAAGTTCGACTATAATCCACTTGACTGACCTCAAGTGGAAGCAGTTCAAATGTGCTTAGGGTCGCTTATAGGATTCTCACATTTATACATAATCATCTAAGGAAAACTGGCATACAGCCAAAATTGAAAGTTAAATACATAATCTACGGCAAACGATAATATCAGAGAATTGGCTCCAATATAATGACAGGAAGAAGGACGATCCGCTACCCAAAACTGCTCATTGACGATGAGATCGGAAAAGACCAAAATGGAGATTAAGAGAGCAGGAACGTTTGATTTCTATCAGGCAGAGCTAAATAGTTCGAAACACTATTCTCATGATGACGAAGACGAGGAGAAGAAGGGAGAGGGGGGAGGAGAAGACTGGGAAGATATCAGATGATAGATGACAATACGATATGTGGATCATATGCGGAGACTAAGAGGAAGGCACAAAATAGAAAAGATTGCTGGGTTTGCAGTGAAAGACCTGCCCTTGGGCAGAACACGTATGTATGTATGTATGTATGTATGTATTTTTTTTTTAATTGAACAACATGCTCCATTACAGAGTAATACTACATGTTTTTGATTTTCAGTTTCCTACGATAAATATACATTTGGATACATTGATATTACCTAAGGAAGATAGATATATAAAAAGAAAAGAAGGTATATATACATGATTGGAATATATTGCAATTGTGAGTTTTTTGAACAAATTGTTAATTTTATAAAAGTTGAATGATAAATATGTGTAACCTAGCAATAAATGCATTCCTACAATTGTTCAAAATCTATTGAATTGATGAAGGTAATGAATGGTTGAAGATGAAATTTTATAAGCTGATATTTGTGAGGTGGCCAACTTGCTGTCTTCGAGATGCCGTTTCTTAGAATTCCCCTTTGTTTTCTTAATATTGTGCAGTCATACAGCAAGTGATCTATAGTCTGACTTCCACTATTACAGGGACATGTTGCACTCTCCAGTAACTTGAATCGATGGAGGTAGGCTCTAGTCATCCCGTGTCCTGTCACCATTGACGTGAAGATGGCTGTAATATTTAATTCCATCTTAAGCCTCTCTTTTACATTACGAAAGTAGGATTTTGTTATCGCTGCCTTTGTGGTGTCGTCCCATTCTTTTTGCCATTTTAGTTTTCCTTCTTCTTCTTCTTCTTCTTCTTCTATTTCACTTAGAATGAATGTATGTATGTATGTATGTATGTATGTATGTATGTATGTACGTACGTAATACAGACATGTTTTCGGAATAAGAGTTATTTTTTACCTTTTTATTTCTGTCGACTATATTCATGCCTTTATTGAATATCACTGGTTTCTGTCTGATTGTCAATTTGTATTAAATGTGTTTTTCTCTCTTTTTCTCTTTCTTCTGTTTTTTTTTTTTTTTTTTTTTTTTGCTCTCGTGTGTTATCGGTTTGAATTAAGTTAATTACTGTATTCAGTAAACTGTCTTTGTAAATTTTAAGTTATATTATAGGCTAAGACCACACCGTACACGAGCCTGGCTCTTACGGTAGTGGCTAGAAACATTTATGTTTTATAATTTTAGGAATATGTATCATAAGAACTTTCTTGTATTAAATTTTAACGTACCTTGTTAGCATGTTTCTACCTATTTTGGGTCATCTTCAGAACTGGTCGTTGTGGTCTTGGCGCCTCTTGTTTCCTGTGAGGGTGCGTTCGTAGTGTAGAGTCAAAGAGCGTATGTGTTTTGAAATTGAGTAGTGTGTTGAGAATATCGTTGGGGTGTGTTTTCGTGTGTTTGTATATTTCATACTGTTCTAGTGTGTTGAGTTTCTGGCTTTTTGGTTGGATATGCAGTATTTCCATGTCTGTGTTGATGTCTCTGTAGGTGTGGTTGGCATTTGTGATGTGTTCTGCATATGTGGAGGTGTTTTGTAATTTTGTTATGGCTGTGATGTGTTCTTTGTAACGTGTTTGAAATGATCTGCCTGTCTGTCCTATGTAGAATTTGTTGCAGGTGTTACATTTGAGTTTGTATATGCCTGTGTGCTTGTATTTGTTTGTTTGGTTTGTGTGTTGAGATGTTTTTGTAGAGTGTTATTTGTTCTGTATGCGAACACAAACAAACAAACAAATACAACCACACAGGCATATACGAGTACAAACTCAAATGTAATACCTGCAACAACTTCTATATAGGACAGACAGGCAGATCATTTCAAACACGTTACAAAGAACACATCACAGCCATAACAAAATTATAAAACACCTCCACATATGCAGAACACAACACAAATGCCAACCACACCTACAAAGACATCAACACAGACATGGAAATACTGCATATCCAACCAAAAAGCCAGAAACTAAACACACTAGAATAGTATGAAATATACAAACACACCCCAACGATATTCTCAACATACAACTCAATTTCAAAACACATACACTCTTTGACTGTACACTACGAACGCACCCTCACAGGAAACAAGAGGCGCCAAGACCAACAACAACCAGTTCTGAAGATGACCCAAAATAGGTCGAAACATGTTAACAAGGTACGTTAAAATTTAACACAAGAAAGTTCTTATCATACATATTCCGAAGTGATACAGCGTTAAAAGTTGTGTAATCAAGATGTGTTATAATTTTAATTAGTACTCAGTTGCCTACTAAATAAATAAATAAATTTGAACATTCGTTCTTCCTAGTCTCCAGTGTACATCCATCCAATTGCAGAAATAGCGTTAAGATGATAACGTCAGTCAATTACATTGATAGATGTACCCTCAAATCGAGACACCTTCCTCAACCAACGATGAGTCAGACATTTTAAATCCCCGTAGTAAAGCTCCGTCGAAATAGATTTCCAGTTTATTTGCATCAGAGGAGCACAGAGACTTCCATCGATCTGCAATTGTTATCGCAGCTTAATACCTCCGAGTGGGCTGGGATGACCGCTGGTGACTAGGAAAGGAAATTCAAGTAAGTGGCTTAAATAATAGAATGAGATTCGAGATATCTCAGTGGAATTAGAAAACCAGAATTTGCCGGGGCCTCCGGGATCTCTTCCCGAGGCAAAAGCCGGATCGTCCATTCGGCGCAGAACTGTAAATGCAAGAATCGACCGGCGCGGCGCCCAGTTTTACCGTGAATATGAATCAATTCAATTAATTATCTTATTCCAATGTGAATTAACAGCGCGGCCTCACCGCCACAAATCTGCAACAGATACCACCCGCTGATACCGGCGCCACAATTTCCTGTTGCGGCCCCATTGTGCTCGCTGCATTATGCGGCCCACAACCTGACCAATACGCGTGACAGATAGGGCGCCGCGGGGGTCTGCTCCAGGTGCTCTGCGACCAAGTTCGTGCCCAAGCCCCCGCGGGGGACGACGACGACGACGACTCCAAGGCAAGATATGCAACGGTGTCTATGGTTAGGGTTTCCATAGTCTTAAAATTTCCATAAAATGTTATTAAAGAATAATCTAAAATAAGGATTCTCAACTTTTTTTAAAGATTGTGAGCACTGCCCACTTATAATACTAAATGAGCATCATGAAATCGAATAGGATTAATATATGTGGATCCGATATTAATATGAATACGGGCTATTCCATATGAAGTCGATCAGTAAAAAACCTCGCATTTTTTATATTCTCTTTTTTTTCCCTATTTATACAAGGTAGTAAGAAGAGTGCATTTGCAAAAATATACTATCGAAAGTCAAACGGTTTTCGAATTATTGAGCGACAAATTTAGCGTATTTTATAAAAACAAGCCTCTTTCAGCGCTCAAAACTCTGGAACCATTTACTGTAGAACATTGAACGAGAGCTCATTTTGAAGCTGACATTTGGTAGGTTATGATAAGAAGTAATCCTTATTTTTATTGTATACAGAGAGACAGATAATCTGATTTTACTTACTTTTAGGCTTTTTGCCCATTTGTAAAAATGTAAAAAAAAATTGCGAAAAAATCTTGCATTATTAAGAGGGATTCGGCATTGTTTGCTTAGTGGTACGGCAATAAGTTTCGGGAGTATTAAATAAATTATTTTCACACGCCTAGACTTGAAAGGCGCAACACAGCACACACTGGCCGAGAGATGAAGATATGCGAGCATTGGCCGTCATTTTACTCCTGTGTTTATGAAAACCTGTGATAAAGCTAGCCCAGCTATGCGCTACTAGACGAAACATCACGTGTTTATGTCTTCTGGCCTTGCTTGCCTAGGCTAGCTCCCGCCTCACAGTCAGCTGGTTAGCTCACGCGCGTACTATTCATTTTCTTTAATTGATTTTTCAATACTTTCTTATTAACGTTGCACCAGTAAAAAATACGTGTTTATTTGTACTTTCAATGCGGAACCTAACCATATATTTTAAAAATATTTTTTTCGTGGGCAAAGGTGTCTTAATTAAGAAAAATCTAAGTTTCTCCATTTCCATAAAAAGTAAGAAAAACTGTTTACATGTCAATATAAACTTTAACTTTTCAGCATCAAAATAAACCATTATTTTGATCATTGGGTGAAAGGGTTTCGGAGCCACAACAGTTTAAAGTTGCTAATTTTATGAAAATACGATAAATTAAAATATTTTTAATTTAAACACTATGAAGTTCTGATGCCTCAAACTTTGCACAAAGCATTGTATCATAGTTGTCTACGGACAGAAAAAGTTTCATTGTATTTAAAATTGCAAGGTCAATTTTCTCTATATTTCGGTCGATTTCAGATGGAATAGCCCATACCGGAGTACTGCATTGGAATTAAATCGCTCGATTGAACTCGGTCGAGTGTCGCACCCTCGAGTGAGATACGATCGGTCGTGATACGCCCGTAATAAATAGAAGTACAGTACAAGCTCATCTCACCGACATGTCTTATCTGGTATGGAAGGCGACAGATAAGATACACATATGTTTTGCTCACACGGTAAAAATAAGGCTTTATTTTCTGCGTTTATGACAAACGTTTAATGGAACAGTCAATGGAACGTACCAAAACAGGAACATGAAGTTATAAATAAAATAGTATGAAAAACTTCGATATACAGTACAATTATTATTGCTAATTAATAATTATTCAATATTTTATTTACCACATACAGTATATAATATGATAGGTCCATACACAGTGTTCCCCCTATATACTGCAACAATGTAGAAACGTTTTACAAAATATTATTGATATAGCAGTAGATTAATAACAATATTAGTACAGAGATAACGTCACAGAAAATATAATAAAACGAATAATCATGCTGTACAACTGTTACAGACGCAAAGATTAATACACTAATTATTAGAGATTATTATTATTATTATTATTATTATTATTATTATTATTATTACTACTACTAGAAAACTTGATACAGTTCTTGCATTATCGTGATTGTGTTCTCCGTTTATTTACATTTACATCGAGTAACATCTATCACATATGGCAAAAACAAAATCACTCCTGTGTGGGGGGGGGGACATTTATCTACAACATTTATATTACATTTTAAAGCAAGTTTTGTAGTCGTACTATGGAGAGGTTAGTTAAACACTGCAAAGTTTTCAAATGATAAACATCTATGTTCATCATGTAACGAATGTCTAACGCTCGGCTTATACCGTTCGAGGATTTATCACTCGTGACAATTTTACCCTACCTATCGGATTATGCAATGAACTACTTGGCGCTCGAGCGAAAACGTCCGATGCAGACCTCTGATGAATACACAATTAAGATAAATAAATAACTACGTAAATAAATAATTAAATAAATACAAAAATACCGTACATACATTTTTAAAACACTCACCAGGGGAATGATATCTTTGAACTTGAATGTTACTCAGAAATTCAGCGATGTCCGAGAATAAACTGTTTATAGCTACATGTAAACAGTCCTGCAGATGTAATCAGTTAATCGTGAATATTTGTGACAATAAATTTATTCAAATGCTCAATCATATGATTTATTAACTTGCAAATTTATTACTTGCTAATACATCTTGAAAAAGATATTCATGAACGTTTTCGTCTGTACGGCATCATCAGATATTAAAAAATTTGACGAAATCTAAACATACGTCCATTAAGTTGTACACAGTAATATGCATAACAGTGGTTGAATGATTAATCACGAGTTTTATGTAATGAAAAACTTATAATGGAAAAGGGGTCAATTTTGAATAATTTGTCTAATTTGTTGATATGCCGAAAAATGAAAACAAATTTGATTATGAAATGTGAATATTAATACATATAACTCATGTTACATTTTTGTTAGATGTCACTTATTGTATAAATAAAATTGTTAAAATTGATGAGATATAAAATGTAAAATGCCACTGGATTACCACATTACTGAGTATGCAAATGCCGGAGAAAATCATCGGTAGAGTACAATATAAGAGAGGAAGATATTCAGAGAGGGTTGGGTATGGTGGGGTGAGCTAATAGCTTTCGCAGTGATCACATCTGTCTCTAGAGTAGTGTGTTACAAGTTTAAGGTTATTTTAAATTACTAGTTTACCGATAAAACTTTATGATGAAGGATGGGTGGAGCGCAGAAAAATTCTTTTCGGTACCGGGACTCGAACCTGGGTTTTCAGCTCTACATGCTGACGCTTTATCCACTAAGCCACCGATGTCGGATAGAATCATCTTAGTTTAAGTTCCACCTCTTAGTTTTCCTTTAGTAGCCAACCCTCATGCACTGTGTCACAGATGTGTGACAGTGGCACAATGTGCAACACATGTGCAGCGGTGCACTCATTACGAGTGACTAAGTGGCCGGGATCCGACGGAATGAGCGCCGTTTTCAATCACTAATCCTTAGAAAGAATCCAGTATCGGGCAGCGAAATTTGTTAAAGGTAAAAGAGAAGATGGAAACGATACGATAAAAGAGCTTAAATGGGAAACTTTGGAAAACAGACGCAGGAAAACTAGAATAACATCATTGTATAGAGCACATCTAGGTCAGAAAGCATGGGTAGACATAACGGCTCGGTTAGAAAAGCCAACGTACTATGGTAGGAACGATCATGATTTTAAAATCAAATGCAGGAAAAAGAAAACGGATGTAAGCAAATTCTCATTTTTAAATAGAACTATAAATGATTGGAATGACCTACCTGCAGTGGTTTTTGAGGGCTGTCCTTCCTTAAGGAGATTCAAGAATAACTTAAAAAGTTGTGTATAAAGTTCAAATTAAAATTAAGGTGACATTTAACATTTAATTTTTAAGGTGACATGTATTTATTTAGCCTGATGAGTTACTCCCTTGGTTTGAATTGTAAACAATTATAAAAAATAGCGTGTAAGAGGGTCTTAGACTAGAAATGTTTAGCTTAAATGTAGTTCTGTTTTATAAGTATGCATAAGGGAGTAATTATTTGTCTTATTTGAACTATTGTGTCAGTGAAGCGAGGTGAGTCAGTGAAGTTATGGTTTTACAGTGCAGTGAATAGTTCCGATCAGTGATAAATTATAGCGTCAATGAAATGTGTTCTATAGTGTCAGTGAAATGTGTCCTAAAGTGTCAGTGAAATGTGTCATAGTGCCACTACAGTGAGTGAGATGAGAGTAAAGTGAAAGACTATTGAAACTTATGTAGGGCCTATACGCTAAGTAGATTGTATAGTAAAATTAGGTTATTTTATGTTTTATTATTAATTGTAATTATTGTGTTAAATTGTACTGCGTATTCTTATTGTATTGTGTATTGTAAAATTGTATTGTGTATTGTTTATATTGTGTCTACCACTGCCACCGGGTGCTTGCCCACTTGTAGTGTAAATACATACATACATTATTTACGCATATAATATCATTTTGATATACCGAAGTACGTATGATATTTCCGTGAAGGAATTCTGCATTATCATAAGACGAAGGATGGATGGAGCGGAGAAAAATTCTCTCCGGCACCGGGACTCGAACCCGGGTTTTCAGCTCTACGTTCTGACGCTTTATCCACTAAGCCACACCGGAATCCAGTTCCGATGCCGGATTGAATCGTCTCAGTTTAAGTTCCTCCTCTTAGTTTCCCTTTAGTGGCCAACCCTCATGCACTGTCACAAATTTGTGACAGTGGCACAATGTCCGGTATTAAATCCACGAACCAGTCACTCAAGCTGAAAGAGAGAAAGAATCACTTCTCCATGAATACAATGTGTTCAAAAGTTTCACTTCATGTACTCTTATTTATTATTATTACTTTTCTTTCTATCTAACAGAATTTATCTTCTCACGTAAGAATAACATAGACGAAAGAATGGAGGATAACCCTTGACACCCCTGAGGAATGTTGCCACTTTCTTGAACGGTACAAATTGCTCGGTCTGGATACAATTCCTTTCTACGTCTTTCTCCCTTTCCCTCTCACCTGAGCACGTCGAATCCAATCTTTCCTGGGTTCATTTCCCGAACGCTGGCCGTTTGCCAGGTCTGTGTTCATGTCATGAAGCAGTGGGATAGGGGTCGTGCCGGTCTCCCTTCCCCCAAAGTCTCCCTCTTTCCTTTGTCCGGTGGTTACTATGGATACCAACCCGAACACATCTGCACTATCTCAGTGTCTGGCCGCATTCTGACCCTGATCACCATAACCTAGTTCGGATCTCTAGCCAAGGATCAACGCACGATCACTGCTGCCGCTGAGGCTACACATTAAATAAACTCGTAAAACAAATTTGCGAAATCCTCGAACTCCTAAAACATGGGAACCAACTGTTCGGCTGACCTAATTCCCGCGCCGTACAAGGGAAATGCGTGCCTGGTCCGGTCTGCACGTCTAAATCAATCAAGTTTTCATTAAACCTCGCTCCATCATTATGACAATGAAGAGATTCCTGGACTACAGTATCTTGGAGAGACAAGGACACAAAATATGTCAATTTCAGCATGATAATGTGGTGCAAATAAACGATACAAAGCCCTGCTATAAGCGTCATCCTAACAAATACGATTAAATCAAATACAGAAAGACTCAAGATATTGGAGAAAAAATGGGAGTATAAGGGTACAGTACATCACTTATTCATAGATTTCAAAAAGGCGTATGACTCGGTTAAGAGATAAGTTTTATATAATATTCTTATTGAATTTGGTATTCCCAAGAAACTAGTTCGATTAATTAAAATGTGTCTTAGTGAAACTTACAGCAGAGTCCGTATAGGCCAGTTTCTATCTGATGCTTTTCCAATTCACTGCGGGCTAAAGCAGGGAGATGTACTATCACCTTTACTTTTTAACTTCGCTCTAGAATATGCCATTAGGAAAGTTCAGGATAATAGACAGGGTTTGGAGTTGAATGGGTTACATCAGCTTCTTGTCTATGCGGATGGTGTGAATATGCTAGGGGAAAATCCACAAACGATTAGGGAAAACGCGGAAATTCTAGTTGAAGCAAGTAAAGCGATAGGGTTGGAAGTAAATCCCGAAAAGACTAAGTATATGATGTCTCGTGACCAGAATATTGTACGAAATGGAACTATAAAAAAATTGGAGATTTATCCTTCGAAGAGGTGGAAAAATTCAAACATCTTGGAGCAACAGTAACAAATATAAATGACACTCGGGAGGAAATTAAACGCAGAATAAATATGGGAAATGCGTGTTATTATTCGGTTGAGAAGCTTTTGTCATCTAGTCTTCTGTCAAAAAATCTGAAAGTTAGAATTTATAAAACAGTTATATTACCGGTTGTTCTGTATGGTTGTGAAAGTTGGACTCTCACTTTGAGAGAGGAACAGAGATTAAGGGTGTTTGAGAATAAGGTTCTTAGGAAAATATTTGGGACTAAGAGGGATGAAGTTACAGGAGAATAGAGAAAGTTACACAACGCAGAGCTGCACGCTTTCTATTCTTCACCTGACATAATTAGGTACATAAAATCCAGACGTTTGAGATGGGCAGGACATGTAGCACGTATGGGCGAATCCAGAAATGCATATAGAGTGTTAGTTGGGAGGCCGGAGGAAAAAAGACCTTTAGGGAGGCCGAGACGTAGGTGGGAAGATAATATTAAAATGGATTTGAGGGAGGTGGGATATGATGGTAGAGACTGGATTAATCTTGCTCAGGATAGGGACCAATGGCGGGCTTATGTGAGGGCGGCAATGAACCTCCGGGTTCCTTAAAAGCCAGTAAGTAAGTAAGTAAGTACAGAAAGACTTAAATACTGACCCAATTCAGTTACGCACAATACTCAGATATACTATTTCACACCAACATAACCTCAACTATTGCTGAATTTTGTTTCTCACATAAATATTAATAAAACTACTTCAATTATAAAATAACCAATATTCTAGTCTTCCAGTTTTAAGTGGAAACTACAGGGCGATCCATATTTATGTCCAACTTTTTATTACAATGTAGTAGCGAAACCAATCAGGTTAAGTGACTCATTCCACCGCTAAAATGTACCGTGTTCCATACCATTACAAGCACAAAAAAAGCTGTAATTTTATTTTACTTTATTGTGTTCTCAGTACGGTCCGAAACATTTAATGTAATCAGAAAAATGTAGTGAAAACAAATACCTTACTATAATAATACCGGACAGCTAGCAGTTTTGCGTGCGAACGACGCTGGTGCTGCTACCTACCTGCCGGTGTGGAGATACTCGCGAAACAAGCTGTAATCAAGTGCAACGTATATTGTTGCTGGGCTAGTTAACAGTTTTATTAATTAGTGCTGTGTTAAAATGTCAGGTTGTATGTGTGCTGTTTATAATTGTGACAATTGCAGCATTACAAATTGCTCCGAATCGTACTTTCGATTTCCGACAGTTCATAAAACTTGAGTCAACAACATTCTTTAGTAGGCCTATCCTTCGTCTTTTTGTTGATAGAAAAATACAAATTAGTTTTTTATTTAGATCTAATAAATGAATAGAAGTTAAAATGTATTGGATTTTAAGGTTTTATCAAATTAAGTTTTATTGTTGTCCACATGCCTTTACTAATTATTATAAACATCAGATTACTATCAATTTTATCTTTGCAGTTGTCAGCAATGCGTGTATAAAACATTACTGTAAATTTATTCCTAATATCAGAATTGATTTTGTCTCGATAAACGAAAAAAAATATATATGTAACAATTAATTACGGAAAGTAATATGAAGCATGCAATATTTCTTATAATATGCAGCTTTGATGTAAGATAATAATTTTACATTAAATATTATTTAAAATTTCTTAAGTGTTTCATACATAATTCCACATTAGTAACTAACGTTTTAAATAATAGTCCGAATCTCGCTATGTTAATATTTGTATATGTGGACGTAATTCCATCCCTCTCCGCTAGATGTCAGGTCCGCGATATTTCGCACTCACGCCAATGCTGCTAGTATACAGCTGTTCGGTAATATTATAGTACGGTAATTGGTGAAAACAGCGTATAGATAATTATACAGTATGGACACTTCGCGTCGGTACCTTTGATGTAGCAGGACTGATTTCAATGACCTTCAAACCAGTTTGAGCGTGAGATTCTGCTTTCTCCTAGGAGTTGGCACTGATATCACACAAGCTAGCTGCCGACACAGCGGAAATAAAACACATACAATTAATACATCTAGGTACATTATGTACTCAAATAAAATAAATTAGACCGATGAAATAACAAAACCGTCATTGACTGTAATGTGTAGACTCTAGAGTTCCTTTATAATGAGAGTTGAGACGTTGACCCCAACAATACTTAAAATATGTAATGATTTGATAGCGCTGAAAATGGAAAAGCAAAACTCCTATGAGAAGTAAAACCATATAGCTATATTATATTGTACACAAATATTAAACGAATTTTATACATAATTTTATAAAGTATTATATTATTTTATAATATAGTTTATATATATATATATATATATATATATATAATATTAAAAAATTATTATTAGGCCTACAACTAGTTTGTCACTGAGAAATAAGGAAAAGCTGTTAACTTGAATTTATTTGAAGCAAAGCGTTACTGGATTATGCAATAAGGTAGGCGATGTTTGGATCCTGTGTCTCAGTTCCTGTGGCTCATGTCTTGGGTTCATGCCCATTTGGCGAAACTCTTCGTAACAGCAGACATCACAAAATCAGGTCTGTAATCGCAACATGCCTTAAGTCCAATGGCTACACTACCTATGAAGTCCATGGAATAGCGGATATCTAAAGTCATCGGCGTATTGATATTATAACATTTAAACCCGGAGAGACAAAAAGTTATACTCTGGATCCGGCCATTAGATTCTAGACGCATCAGAATCAACCCGAGGAGGTTAATCTACAGAAAAGGGCAATTTATGAATCAACACTCCCTTATTACAAAACATCATATAAACTCAGGGATATAGAAGTCATCGGATTAATGGTGGGCGCTAGAGGGACCATAACAAACCAATCCGTATCATTCTGTTATAAATTTGGAGTCCCGACAACAATAATTAAGGAAATTTCTGATAGCTTTGAAGGGTTCTCTGCAGATTTTACGGCGACACTTGTATGTACTTCTATTCAAATTACAGTTGAATTTTCTCATTCTATTTTATTTTTTATCTGTTTTTTTTTATTTTACTGCAAATTTTCATTATGTGAAATGTTATCTACTGTAACTTTTAGTTTATTGTAAACCAACTGGATAATACCCACGGCAGAGCAATGTCGATAGTCGACGTTACTTGCTGGCCACTAGTCACCAGGCCGTATCGAGCCGTGCCAAACAAAACACAATCGAAATGGTGGTAGTAAAATTCGCGACTATATTCTTAAATAATTCACTGCATTAGTCAAGTGCAAGACTTCTGGCTTCTGTTGCATTCAAACAATTATAAAATACGATAATTTGGTCCAGGGAGCATCCGTTTTTGATGCAAAGATAATTTGTTTGGCTTGTTTCTTAAATAAAATTACGAAATGGCGTTCCTGTGCTTAACATTTAATAAAAAAACGAAATATAGCAAAACTGTTTTGTCCCTAGACTTTCATCTAAGTCACGTAATCTACTTCAATATATTTGCGCAAATATACCTTGTAGCTAACAGTGGTGCTATCTCTCAGTAATGTTCAGAACGAAGGAGATACTGTAGAGAGAGAAAATAAACAAATTTCTCCCTCCAACGACGCCACACACCAACGTCGTGTTCTTATGTTGGCGAGATTGTGTATTTACTTAAATTTGGTGCTAAACATAACGGCACGGTTCAAAGATACCGTGGGAATTCTCCAGTTTAGCGCAAATTTCTTGTAAGACATTTTTAATGTCATCTTAAATGTTACTGTTTAACATTCTTTGTCTTTGGCAACCTCACCAAGTTGAGGAAGATTAAATACAATATTAATATATATCCGAAACATTTAATGGAATCAGAAAAATGTAATGTAAATATTAAAACATTAACCATGACCACAAGACTGTGTACGATCGAACACGAATTGCTGCTCGAATGGACGTGTGGCAGTCCCCAATTATGATGCAGAGATGGTGGAGAATGGTGAACGGAAGAAATGCGACGCTGGACTACAAGACCATCAAGAGACTTCACGCCAACTTGATTCGCACTGGCTCAGTTACGCAATAGAAGGGTGCTGGCCGACCAAAAACAGTGATCACATAGCCGCTACTGAGGCCTTCCAGAGAAGTCCTAAGAAATCCAATCGACAGCACCAGCTGCAATCTGGTGCATCCTATGGGTCCGTACAGCGATTAGTAAAGGAAATGAATTGTCAAGGTCTGTTATGTGAAGACTGTGATATCAGAATGTAGTTTGCGGAGTCTCTACTAGCATGGAACCTAACCTTTTGCGACACTTTCTATGGTCAGACGAGAGGAGTGTGGCCGGGTGCCAAATGAAATGCTTGTGAGAACAGTACAGAACGTTCAGCCACGTCTGGAAAAATGTGCAGCAAATGTTGGTACCTACATCGAATTTTAATATTGGTGGAATTTTAAGCAATCCTAATGACTGGACTATTAGCACAGTCTAGTATATACAGTCACGAAGCTTGAGTTGTTGAGGTTGCTAGGAAGAATAGACTGTGCAGGTACTATTTCACATTGTCTGTCATGAGACGACAGTAGCGATTCTAGTGGTTAGCAACTATCAATGGATGCATATTTATTGCATATTGAGCTTCGTGACTGTATATACTAGACTGTGCTATTATGTATGTATTTATTTACACTGCAAGTGGGTGGCAGTGGTATACACAATATAAACAATACACAATAAAATTTACAATACACAATACAATTATACAATACACAATACAATTATATACACAATACAATAAGAATACGCAATACAATTTAACACAATAATTACAATTAATAATAAAACATAAAATAACATAATTTTACAATACAACCTACTTACGTATAGGCCCTACATAAGTTTCAATAGTCTTTCAATTTACTCTCATCTCACTCACTGTAGTGGCACTATGACACATTTCACTGACACTTTAGGACACATTTCACTGACACTCTGTAACACATTTTACTGACACTATAGAACACATTTCATTGACGCTATAAATTATCACTGATTGGAACTATTCAGTGCACTGTAAAACCATAACTTCACTGACTCACTTCGCTTCACTGATACAACAGTTCAAATAAGTCAAATAATTACACCCTTATGCATACTTATAAACAGAACTACATTTAAGCTAAATGTTTCTAGTCTAAGGCCCTCTTACAAGCTATTTTTAAATAATTTACAATTCAAACCAAGGAAGTAACTCATCAGGCTAAATAAATACATGTCACCTTAAAAAAAGTAGGCCTAAATGTTAAATGTCACTTTAATTTTAATTTGCACTTTATACACAACTTTTTAAGTTATTCTTGGATCTCCTTAAGGAAGGACAGCCCTCAAAGACCGCTGCAGGTAGGTCATTCCAATCATTTATAGTTCTATTTAAAAATTAGAATTTACCTACATCCGTTTTCTGTTTCCTACATTTGATTTTAAAATCATGATCGTTCCTACCATAGTACGTTGGCTTTTCTAACCGAGCCGTTATGTCTACCCATGCTTTCTGACCTAGATGTGCTCTATACAATGAGCCACGTCATGTTACTTTTATCCAGTCATATTAATTCATTTACTTGCGATAATCGAATAAATATTTGGCCATAAATATGGGTAGCTGAAAACGTTGCAAAAGTTAATCCTATATCACAAGTAAAAACGAAGTAAATATGCATTTGAATATAAATCCTATGTGTACTGATAATGGATGTACATATCAGCCAGAACCTCAATCACAGGCTATTAATTCCTTATAAGTAGAAACAGAATTCTGTAAACAAGGTAATACATGGCATATGAAATTTTATAAAATTTGCAGTTAAATCTCATCGCAAAGGCCAGACATGAGCTATTCCTTTCGTGTCAGTTAATTGCGCGTTTGTCAATGCAGCTGATTAACCTGCGACATACCATGCAGTGCTTCAAAATGCATGCAAACTGACAATTAGGAATTAATTAAACAGAAAAAGTTTCAATGTTGCACAAGAACAAATTGAATCCCCAGCACGGTAATTACTAATTACAGCTGAGCATGAGAGTCCATTAACTTACGTTGCTAAATCAACTGAGTTCTATTGCACCGTTCTTCACAAAGGCTCTTTGTCTAAACTCTACTTTGATGTCATTCGTCCGGGAATACAAAAATAAAAAAATAACAGATACACACGCAAATAAAGACGCTTTGCTTCCTATAAAAACAAGGTTGAAAGCTAACATTCAGTTGTCTGAACCGGACCCCGGCTTACTACTCTCAACAAATAAGAAGCTTGAAAACTCAGATCAATACTTGTTATGTTCCTCGTTAAAACCAAGTCTGTACACAATTCTGGAGGAAATCTATAAAACGAGCAGAAAGCAAGTTCAGAAGCAGTTTTGTGAAAGTCTTGGAATTCTGAAAGTAAAGAAACGGGAGCAAAAAAAAGGAGTGCGAGTTTTCATGAAACAAAATAAACAATCAACTTGGCATCTCTACTAGAATCTAGAACTGTCCTACCCTTCTCTCTTGGTAGGCGAGGCGTGCGTAACAGGAAAATTAACTTCTGAAACTTGTGTTGCAAACAAAAATAACTTGAATTTGCTCACAGTACGTATCGTTCGTCTTATTAAAGCCCATAGTGTTTGCAGAAATGTGTCCCGATCTGTGATACGTTTACAGTAGATGGATACGCAGAATACGGGCGAGAGGTCTAGTCTCGATTACTCTATGATGGAATAATTTATTCATCATCAACATCACAGGTTGAACCGATAGGCCCGTTCCGTCCCCATTAGAATTATTGTTCTGTCCAACGAAACCTAGGACGTCCAACATTTCTCCTTCCTCTTGGAGCATACAGGAAAGCTTTCTTGGGAATTTTCTCTAAATTCTAGACATTTTCCAATTCTTTCATAAGAAATGTTATACACCGATGTAAAAAGTACGTTATTTTATGACGCTCTATCAACATCTCAGGTTATTTAGCGTCTGAATGAGATGAAGGTGTTAATGCCGGTGAAATAAGTCCGGGGTCCAGCACCGATAGTTACCCAGCATTTGCTCATATTGGGAAAACCCCGGAAAAACCTCAACCGGGATTCGAACCCGGGCCACCTGGTTTCGCGGCCAGACGCGCTAACCGTTACTCCACAGGTGTAGATCTGATGTAAGAAACTCTGCAAATGTTTTGCGGCATTTTGAAAAAATAAATTGTTATTTATTGTTTTCGCAATCTCTTCATAATCGCCCTCTACAGGGCGAATACCAAATTCAATGCTTTCTTCGAAGGCCGGGGCGTAATACACCACATTAAACCGTGCATAAACAAGATAGGAACCTTGCAATCTTTTTTTTCCAAATGTCTAATGGGGTCAGTATTATTTCCGTGGGAAACGTTTCTGTATGCAAGGTTTAATCTCAGACTGTAACTCCCACATGTCCTCATCGGACATCTCGCACTTCCAAATTACACTTTTGTCACTCCAAGCATCGTGCACACAGGTTTGCTAAGATTTAGTTCAATGCCTGACAAATGGTGGGTCGCGCAACACGCTTTGAAAACCGGCGCCTGCTGCACGTACGCAATGTAAACATCACGTGCTTACCTTACTTCACAATGAGAAACTGATACGTGTTGTAACATTACTTTAAACTGTGACATTGTACAGAGAACTCACAGTACAGAACTTGAAAATAAATCAGCTACAGTTATTTTCTTCGCAGTTCTTGCGCTAAAACCAAGAAATCCGACCATTTTAAGAACAGGTACATATAGTACACACCACATCGTTGTTGTGTTCTTGACATTTAACTCCAATTGCTACCCCCTATGGATAAAAAATAACTATTACTCCACTTGATTTTTGGGTATTGCCTCTAATATCTCCATAACTAACCATCATACCATGACGGTTCCTAATAGTGTCGTGCAATGTTCGAACATGAGAGGGGATATCAAGATACTACAAACTTTGCCCTACTCCTTAGGCATCTCAACAGCACGTGGAAGTGAAGTATGTAAACTAAAATAACCGAATCCATGAAAACCGGTTCATGTTTGCTGAGTCTTTGTAGAACTGAAGCTCTCTTTGCGTTTGTTCAATCTTGTCCCTTCCTTACATATGTTCGGTGCCTTTCTCCTTAGTTACTCCTCTCCCTGCGCCTTTACGCTTTAGCTGCATAATAATATCAGGCACACATCTGGCGAAGTTACGCACAGTATAGGTAATTTTTTCATGTTATTAATATGACTAAACATTCATATAAATATAAATAAATCAATTAAAATATATTTAGAAAACGCATATGTTCAAAGTACCGACTAGTATGTGCAAAGTTCAAACATGAAAGAGGAAACCAAAATATTGCAAACTTCGTATTATTCCATATGAAACAACTAATCGCAAGATATGTGCTCAAATCCTTAAGCGGTTAAAAAAAGTGTCCTGTAATGTTCGAACATGAGAGAGGCAACCAAGACATTACAAACTTCGTCTTATTTTATATGAAAAACTAATCGCAAGGTCTATGCTAAAACATGAAGATACGGGAGTGGAGGACAGCGAATATTTTTGTAGCAAGATGGAACAAACACGACAGGCCTTCTTCTGCAGAGCGAACATCGACGAATGACGAACTTCGTCATACTCGACTAACTTGAATCGAACATAGTGCCTGTAATACTTCCATCATCCGTATAGTCACACAAATATTGTTACCGAGCAACTGTGATATATTTGAATATTATGCAAAGAATGTAATTATAGCTATTTTCTTTCGGTAAGTGGAATAGTAACAACTGTCATGTATTTTAAAAACATAATGTGATGTACGTATATTTTTGTCGAAGTTTGATCATATTTTTGTAATAAAAATTACCTGTCCTCAACATCTAAATAAAACTTCACAAGATTTGTTCTAAAATCCTTACTCAGATAAAAGCATGAAGATTTGGGAGAGGAGTGTAGGAGAGGCCAGCGAACTCAGAGGGCACAGATCATACAAGGGGCAAGACCGAGCGAGCGAGACAGATCCGCTTCTTCAAAGCAGACTTCGGTTCTTGTCACGCTCGACAACCTTGAACCGAACATAGAGCATGAAATGCACGACACTAGTTCCTATCACAGTCTAGTATATACAGTCACGAAGCTTGAGTTGTGAGGTTGCTAGGAACAATAGACTGTGCCGGTACTACTTTGCATTGTCTGTAATGAGATGATATTAGCGATCCTAGTGGTTAGCAACTATCTATGGATGCATATTTACTACGTATTGAGCTTCGTGACTGTATATACTAGATTGTGTTCCTACCTCGAATTTAATCGCCACAATATCCTCTATCACCTCCGGTCTTCAAAAATGGCATTTAGTATTCACTCTGTATACAGAAACTTTCAAGAGCACTAAAGTAAGTATTTTAAGAATATGAACGATGTGATGCCAGAACATCTAAATCAAGAGATAAAAACGAATACAGAATTGACGAACACCAAAACTTGAAGACTAGCTTGGAATTCGTTTACAAAATCGCTGAATGAATGAATGAATGAATGAATGAATGAATGAATGAATGAATGAATGAATGAATGAATGAATGAATGAATGAATGAATGAATGAATGTGAACTATCAATTTGTTTCTTTCGCTCGTTTATTTCGAGAGTTGTATAATTAGATATCGTTTTTATTAATCATTCTCTTTAACTAAGATCTTATTTTATTGCATATTTCGCGGTTTCATTTAACGTCGTTTTGTATATTTATATAATCAGTATTTATTTCATTCCATTTGGATACCACGATACTGTACTGTAGTTTTATCATTCGTGTGTGCACAATCTGAACCAGAATCCTCGTATATCACGGGATACGAAACAAATAGAAGTTTAATATTTTCGTATTTGTGCCAAAATAAATCCGTTTAAGCAGGTAAAACGTATTGCCACACCAGCTCCGCCTAGTAATGGTGCAGTTATAAAACGATCGATGGGTTTAAATTCAATTATAGCACAGGGAGGAGAATTATTAGGAAGTGGACCTGTGGAGCCGATTTAAAGCGAGATTTTAGAGCCGCTGCACTGATTAATTGAGGATTCTTTCATCTGTCCATGGATAAACAAGTTCTGACGTTATGAACGATGCAGCAACGCAGTATGTTCGGAGGATTTTACTCTCACGCCCGAACTTACATGATTTCATTCATAATAAAATTTCATAAAAAATGAAAGGTAAAGGTATCCCCTAACATGCCATGAAGGCACTTGGGGGGCATGGAGGTAGAGCCCCATGCTTTCCATGACCTCGGCACTAGAACGAGGTGGTGTGGTCGGCACCACGCTCTGACCGCCTTTTACCCCCGGGAAAGACCCGGTACTCAATTTTATAGGAGGCTGAGTGAACCTCGGGGCCGTTCTGAAACTTTGGCAACGAGAAAAAATCCTGTCACCACCTGGGATCGAACCCTGGACCTTCCAGTCCGTAGCCAGCTGCTCTACCAACTGAGCTACCCGGCCGCCCAAAATTTCATCAAGGTGCAACAAATTTGAAGATTTTAAGCAGTAACATGACCTGCTGCCAGGAAGTCAAAAGGAGGATAGCAATGGCCAAGGAAGCTTTTAATAGAAAAATAACCATCTTTTGCGGACCTCTGGAATAAGAACCAAGGAAGAGACTAGTGAAGTGTTTTGTATGGAGTGTGGCACTGTATGGGGCAGAAAAATGGACATTACGATGAAGTGAAGAGAAGCGAATAGAAGCATTTGAAATGTGGATATGGAGAAGAATGGGGCGTGTGAAGTAGACAGACAGAATAAGAAATGAAGCTGTGTTGGAAGGAGTGGGTGAAGAAAGAATGATGCTGAAACTGATCAGAAAGAGGAAAAGGAATTGAGAAGTTCAAAGCCATAGTGTGCCAAGCGCCATTTATTTAAACGGAGAAAACAAGGGTTAAAGTTGTGAATACCATAGCTTAATGAAGATTAACATATCATTTAGTTTTAATGTGTATTCTTTATAGGCCTATTACTTGCTATATATTTCCATTGAATTATGGTAATAACTTCATCTTAACCCTCGTTTTCTACTGTTTTAGTAAATGGCGCTTGGCCCACTATGGTTCTAAACGCTTCAATTGGTTGGATCACTGGCTGAGAAGAAACTGCCTACAGAAGGATGTACTGGAAGAGTTTTTTTTATTTATTTTAGTAGGTTATTTTACAACGCTTTATCAACAGCTTAGCTTAATTAGCGTCTGAATGAGATGAAGGTGATAATGCGGGTTAAATGAGTCCGGGGTCCAACACCGAAAGTTACCCAGCATTTGCTCATATTGGGTTGAGGGAAAACCCCGCAAAAAAACCTCAACCAGGTAACTTGCCCAGACTGGGAATCGAACCCGAGCCACCTGGTTTCGCGGCTAGACGTGCTAACCGTGGAAGAAGAGTTCGGGGTAGAAGAAGATATCAGATGACAGACGACAATATATATGGAGAAGACAAAGAGGAAGGTAGAAAACAGGAAAGATTGGAGAAAGCTGGGTTTGCGCCCATTTGAGTTGTGTGGATAGAAAAGGAAGAATTGTGACGTGTCGTGTATAGTTTCTGAGGTAGCTCAGTCGGCAGAGCATTCGTGCGCTAAGCAAAGGGTCCCGGGATCGATACCCGGCCCCGGAACAATTTTTCCCTTGAAATTATTAAAACCTGCTTCACAGGGAGCTTCTACCTGAAAGCCAGATTTGCATTATCTCTAATTTATTCCATCTGGTCCTGGTGTCTTACGATTTTTGCCACTGTAAATTCTTTCCACATTATATGGTCTAAATATTTTGCTGTATAATATAAATTTCATTTGATCTGAATGGTGATAATTACAGCGATGCCTACAGAAATCAGTATCTATTTTAAGTAGGGTAAAGGTTGGTAATATCGTGATAATTTGAAATAAAATGTAGTTTTGTTCAAAACAAAATTTAATAATATAACTAAATTGACACTGATGGAAGTTCAGAGTGTTCCTTACACATACATTATAGAATAAACTAAAAAAAATTTAAGATTTTGGAGGAAAAAAGTTAATTGATTAAATGAAATTATACCTAGTAATATCGTGATATATAGAGTATTATCGTGATAGATGTTTGGTAATATCGTGATAATTCTTTTAACTTAGACTGCAAATATACAAATTCAAATTAAACTTAATTAAAGGTTGGAATATTAACTTCCAGTCAACATAGTATCTAATAAAAAGTCCCTTTCAAGTAATATTGCCAACCTTACAATTAAAGACACTGAAAGGTCCTTGCAAACTGAACACTTTAAGCACTAATCACTTTAGTCATTTGAGAATTCCAGGATTTGTCGCATTCAAAGCACATGAACTGGGGTGAATCATCAGCATTCGCACATAGTTCATGATACCATCTTGTGCAAAATATGGACTGAATCCACTGTGCCCCATTACGAGCTGCAACATCTCTTGAATACGTGCCATGACACACTTTGCAAGCCGTTTCATTCTCTTCAGAACTAGACGATGAAGGCTCTGTTGAGGGAGCTGCGTTTCCTGCTTCTGTCTTCTTTGGTCTACCACGAAGTCTTTTCTCTAGTAGTGGAGTAAGCACTCTGGCCTTTGGATCTACATTTCTGCGGCGCTCACCAGCATTGCCATCAGTGCATTTGGGCAAGCACAATATGTTCCATATAATCCCGTTGGCACTGTCTGATGGAAGTGTTCCTGTTCGAGTTTGACTGAAATCTCCATCCCCAGCTGTTAGGCGAGAAGATGCAATTGCTTCAGGTTGTACTGCATTGCGATTCATGGAATAAATTCCAGCTTCTCTCAACCCATTTCTAATCTTTTCTGTACTAAATGCAATTGCATACGGCACAGAAAACAACTTGCCAAAGTCGAATCTAGTTGGAGCACCTACAGGATTGTTATGCTTGTAACGGTCAAGTTCGTTGGCCCATACATTCTTCAATGGTTTATAAACGCTGAGATCCAGTGGTTGAAGACTGTGGCTGCAATGACTCGGAAATGTCATGAAGTGGACATCATTTTCACGAGCAAAATCAATGACGCCTATTCCCACATGTGATGCGTGCGAATCTAATAATAGCAACACTGGTCTGGCTGGTGAAATGTTCCTTACAAAGTGATTCAGCCATTCTAAGAAAAGTTCTGAACTTATCCAGCCATTCTTCGATACTCTGACTAGTGATCCTGTTGGAGTGTCTTTGTCCAAACCATTTAGTAGTCTCACATCTTTAAAAATTATCATAGGCGGAATTGCAGTTCCAGAGGCACTACAGCAACCTAATACAGTTTGTGTTACTCCCGACTCCGCAAAAGTTTTGCTGTAAATTATTTTCTTTCCTGTTTCCGCGACGATTTTCGAAGGCTTCACCACAAAAGTGACTCCTGTCTCGTCACAGTTAAAAACTCTTTCTGGCTTCTGTTGCAGCTGAAGCTTGGCTACTGTCTGTTCCAGTTTATCGTAGAATTCCTCAATGTTTTCTTTATTAGCTGTAACAGCTGGACTTCCTGCCAACTTTTCTGGTGTTCTCAATGATAAGCTATATTTTTGTCTGAATGACCACCACCAAAATGGTCCTGTTTTTTCTTTGTCTTCATTAAATTAAGATTTTTTAAAATGTTTTGATAACTCAAATGCAAGACGCTTTATTTTGTCATATTCAGCCCAAAATCTTGCATTTCAATGATGTACTTCACTAACCTCAGTTCTACTAATTTAGGTAGCACGAACGGACACCCGAGTTTAGGAACATCAAATGGCCCGCCCTCTCCAACATCAGCATTTCCAATGTTACGACTAATATGATCCTTCAGTGTACTCCAAGGTACACAACACTCCTTTGCTCCCTTTTATATAGTCCAATTATCATTCAACACATTTTTCACAGCATTTTGTAGGTTGACAACACTGTACGTTCGTCTTTTGTTGACTTTCCTATCACCGTTGCTAGCAGGAAACGGAACGGAACTGTAAGGAAGAAGGCATAATTCGTAAGCCTCCCTCCACCATATGTATCAAGCTATATAAACTGCTTGCACTCTAAAAAATCGAGACGATGTTACACTTGTATAAAATCATCAGAGTATGTGTCTATACAGCATATTAAAGACGTACTGCTAATATATCGATAGACACTAAGTTTTATGTTTACTCACTTGGTTTCACTACACTTTTCATTCTTTGTTGAAGCCTGTACACTCACACGTGCCTTCTTCTGCGGCGCCATTATGCTCACTAAAGGGCCAATGTCTGTCGGTCGGACTGCCTTGACAAACGCGCTTCTATTCTGATTGGTAATCCCATGGTAGACCTTCAAACATAGTATCACAATATTACTGCTATCACGATATTACCAACCTTTACCCTATCTCTATACTTATATTTCTCGAAAAAGTACTGCTTAAATATGGCGTCTAGGCTGGAGTATTTTATATCTCGCACAACTTTTAGAAAATAGTGCTGACGCCCTAGTACCGGTAACTCGATTTGATCGGGAACTAAAAGACATTCTCTTCGTAACAAGACGTCATTTACGTTCACGGTCGTATTAAATTCGTCAATGAAGAAATCTATTCCAAGGAATCAGACTCCAGAGCTCGAAACACGCCTGAGTTCGTAGGAAATTATCAATTTGATCTTTTGATGTACAGATATTTCGAACGCTTTTCATGTTTCTGTCATTTCACGAGGTGGAAACGTTTGAGCCGATTTTTTATTCAATAGTCTTCCAACCCGAAACAGTTCTAAACATTCGCCTTTATGAAAAACACTTTCCATGTCTTTAACGCTTTCACTGCTGCATACAATATTCTAATCGCTACAACAGCAATTACTCGTAGGGGCGGTCGGAATAAATATGGCATTTTAACAGCGCCAGTGAAAATTAATCAACTTCTTTTGCGAACTGTTGACAGTTCAAACTAATGGCAAGTTGTCATGAGAATATAAAAACCAATCCAACATTTGTCTGTAAAAAAAAAAAAAACTCAGCCTTCTGTAAGCACAAGAATGGAAAGAGAAGATAGGAGTGAACACATCTCAAAACAATATCAAATAACAAATTTATTAGTGACTATTACACTTTTACTATATCATACTACTTTTGACCAATAAAACGTACGGAACGACGTCTTTCAACCAATCATGGCTGCTTATCCTACAATTTTTATTACATCCCTAGCATTTTTTCCACACAAAGGAAAAGGAGTTATTTTATTTAAAGAATATACTCCCGGAAATAAATGGATTTTTTCTAAGGAGGGTGTGTCTTCCTCTGAATGCCGGGACGCAATTAAGATTAATGCTAACGTAGCACCAGTGAGAAGTCTTCATGGGAGATCCTTGGACGGTTTCCGTTGCAGATACTGCAACGAGATTGAAACCTTAGCACAGGTCCTAGGATCCTGTCAGCATGGAGAACTCCTGAGAAATTCACGCCATCATAACATCCGAAAACTAATAGCACAAGCCCTTAGAAATCCTTCGAGGTCCATGAAGAGGTGCACTGCATTGCGTCTGAAGGCGGCGGAATTAGAAGAGCGGACATCGTGGCTAATAGACAAAACTAATAGTAAAGGCTTTATACTGGACCCAATTGTTAGATTTGAGATGAGCCAGACCCAACCATCCGAGATAACAAAGAGAAACAACAAATTTATGAGCCTACTATTCCGTATTTTCGAGAAAAATATCAGATGGAAGGCACCTGGGAAGTACATGGTTTAATGATCGGAACGAGTGGCACCTTCCCACGATCAACTGTAAACACTATCAAAACATTTGGAATCCATGACATCATTCCGAAAATAAGTACTTCAACCATTAAAGGGTCTGTGGCAATTCTGAAAAATCATTTACACGGAATATCATTATCCCCCCCCCCTTCTTTTCTATTCGGTAGTGTGTGACTGTTACAAATATATGTACAAATTTATTTCTTAAATTTAAGCTCCTAATTCACATTTCAATTTGACTCATCTCTTTTACTGTAATCGTTATTATTCTTATTCTGTGTTTTTGGCAACCCAGGATGCCTGGGCAGACTATTTCTTGGAAATAAATTATATATTTACCATCTCCCTAGAATTTGTTTTTATCATGTCCCTAGCATTTGTTTGTTTGCCAACATTGTACTTTCAATAATTGTACCTTTTAAAATGGTTCATGTTTATTTCATTATCCTTAATTACAAATTATCAATTATCTTGTTTATATATTATTTAGGTTATGTTATAACTCCTGCGTCCCGCGCCGTGGCGTCGTGGTCTAAGACATCCTGCCTTACGGAATGCGCGCTGGTTCGAGTTCTCATGGGGGAAGAAATTTTCTCATAAAATTTCTGCCAGTGTACGGGACCGGTGCCCACCCAGCATCGTGATGCACTTGGGGAGCTACGGTAAGTAGCGAAATTCGGTTGCGAATGCCAGCTATAACGGCTGGGAGCATCATCGTGCTAACCACACGATACCTCCATTCTGGTTGGATGATCGTCCACCTCTGCTTCGGCATATGGGCGTGAGGCCAGCAGCCGGCTGGTCGGTCTAGGCCCTTCACGGGCTGTAACGCCACGGATTATTATTATTATTATTATTATTATTATTATTACTATTATAGCCACGTATCAGATACTGTTTAATATATATTGATAATTGAAGTGGAATGCAACTGTTTCAATAAAAATGAAACTGAATTAACAAAGCCTTCTTGACTAGTAACGTCGATAGAGTTCAATGAAGATTGTATAGTTGGCACAATAGTAACAAGGTAATCGTGACACATTACTGCGATCTATCGGAATATTTGTGATGATGAGATGGTACAATAATACATTTTCAAGACAGTTTAGTGTTCTAGCAAGTCAATCAATATTTTATTGTATTAGAGTACTTTATTTCTACTAATCTTTTTATACTTTCTTCTAATCGTGTAACAGTCACTTAAATCCCACTTGAATTTTGATTTTGTCTAGATAAATCAAAACCTCTACTGAGATTACTGTTGAAAAGTTGATAACAATGTCAGAATGACAATATAACCAACATTTTCGACAGATGCTACAGCATTTCAATTTTAAATATGTTGTTAATAACTACATAGAAAAGTACTGTAAAAAGTTGAAAATATTTCCGCTTCACATGTGAGTGAAAGATCGCTTTTCATACCATAAACAGAATCCATTTTAATTACTTATTGTGAGATAGAAGTTAAGCATATCTAGTATTTTCTCGGTGAAATCAGTTGTAATCATTTCTGTTCTAATTTATTTCGAAATAAACATAAATAAGTGAACAAACAATAAACAAAATACAGCATACCAAGTCACTCAAAACCATAATATTCATAATTTATCTTCCATACTTCTCTGATAACTTGTAAAACGACATTTTATCTTCGACCTACTTTATTTTTCAACGTGTCGCTTTTAATTAAATTGCAATGTTGGATCTAGTGACAGTATCGATCCTGTGAAATGAAATTATATTTGTGTATACACATATATGTATGTGTAAACGTGTGCATGGAGAAGGGGGCTCTTCCGAGGTAAAATTTACACGGGAATAAAAGCAAATTCTAATTTATTTCAATGGTCACTTGCTATGTAAAACGTTCGCCGCAGTAATCTCATTAAGTTGTTCCTTCTAGTTTCCACTCGAACCTACAATTCCAATGGAATAATAATATATTATGAAGACGTAGTGTAATGGTAGGACATGCGGACGTATCCAGGAAAGTTTTTCTCCAACATCGACTCAGTCCCCGTCAAGTTCTCCTTGGACTCAACGGGTTTTGAACTTAGGGCCGTATTCATAAACTAGACTTTGGATGAAGACTTCCAAAAGTCGACTTTCGTAGTAAAGTTTAACTTTGTTAAAAGTCCTATTCATAGACAATACTTCTGAGACTTTGACTTTGGTAAGTCGAGATCTGACGATCTTGCTCTAAGGCCCGTAACACACTTGCAGAGTTTTCGTCAGCGAGAAATGTGTTGCGAAAAAATTAAAAAATTGATAACATGGATTCAAATGGACGTCCACACACTGGAAGAGATTCTCGCTCAAGGCAAAAACCTCGCGCGAGTTTCTCGCTGGAATCGGTAGCTTAGCGAATTTTCTTGACACATTTATCAAAGATGTTTGACATTTATACTCTTTATGATGATTGAATGTAGAAAAAGATATCACAGGTGGCGATGAATTGCATTGTTTTTATTTGAAAATGAGGAAAGATGGCTAATAAATGCAGTCAGAAACTTATCCAACTTGTACGATGTCACCCGTAGGCCTAATTATATGATACACGGGATGAAAACTATAAAAACACGAAACTTAAAGAAGAAATCTGGAGATTATCTCAAAATAAATAGGACTATATTTTATTTTGATGAGATTTAATAGTATTAATTAAACATTTGAAATAATGTATCTATATGTCTTAACAGTTTACATAATTTTAATCACAACATAGCAAAGAATCCTTTATCATATCATGAATGGCAAAAAACTGAGGTCCATTGAACCTGAAATAACGCCTAAACGTATCATCATTCAAATCGAAACCAGTGTCCAAAACTCGCCCTTATTTTCGTAAGATACAATGTGATTTTCAGATATTTCTGGCTTTAATTTTAGGTCTACTTTTTCTTTTCAATAACAAAATATGTTCTTGTAACTCCATTTCCTCATCACCTGAATACTCAGATTCAACATAGCGTTCGTACGTAATTTGTAAAGTACGACAATATACTTACAGGTTATATATTTAAGTACGACAATATACGTAAATACATAACCTATAATATTTTCCCCAAAGAGTCATTACTATAATCAGAAAACTTCTTTCTGCATGAAGGCAGGGCATAGATGATCATAGCGAGATGTGATCTGTGATAGCGAGAACTCGCCAAGTGTGTGGAGGAGGCTCTTCGCCTCTTTCTCGCAACACATTTCTCGCTGACGAAAACTCTGCAAGTGTGTTACGGGCTAATGTTGGAAATCAAAATGACTGCCTTCTAAACGAATTAAATTAATAGATAGCTGAAATAGAGTAGGCATTCCCACAATCAAAGCCATCTTTTGAGTCACAAATCAATGAAACAATTGAACATCGGTACATGTTAAGCATTGTTAATAGTTCTTGCAACTTTACATAAGAATAATATTATTCGAGGGCTTATTGTGAAACTAACGTAAATACAAAAATTGACATTTTTAGGTCTTTACACCAATCGATAATAATTTGTTCTTCTACCTGGCCACAAAAAATCGTGACTCAGTTCGAACAGTCTTGTATATAACACAATTCATAATTACAAAACATGATGGTATAGTTTATCTGAAATAGTATTGCTTGTTAAGAATTTTGTTGTGAATAAAACATATATTGTAGTTACGTTAGTTTCATATTAAGCCCTGAAATTATTTCATTGTAAAATAATTTTGTTGTGAAGATGTAGAAGATAATATTCCACCAATGACAGACTATGAAAGAGACATATTATCCTGCTGACAGTTGGCAGAGTTATTTCCTGTATATCTGCAGAAACTACTTAAAATGATCTTAAATCAATAAGCAGAAAACAGTATTAAGACGACGGCAAGGATTATAAATGAACTGCATTTCGAACTGTATAACCTATCCTCTATAGAATTAAATAGTAAGAGTCAATATTAAGCTATTAATCCTTACCTACAGCTTAAACTCGCGATGAAATAAGTTGTATTTATTGGTGGAACAGATAATCCTCTTTGATTATTCATCAATAAAAGTTGAAACATGACGAAGATATTTAATACTGTCTGTTTATCAAATCTGTACCTTGATTTTAATTTATAATCTATAATAATACACTAAGGAACATGAGCATCTTTAATAATCTCCAAGATGTCTTCAATATTCTCGGAAAATTCAACAATTTCCTAAATATCAGCCATTTTCCTTATGTCCACGAACGAAAGTCAAAGTCAAAGTCTAGATTTTCGGCAACTTCGAAGTAAAGTCAAGATTGAAGTTTACATTCCTCAAAGTGTCGACTGTGAATAGGAAAATGGTGACTTTGTACTTTCCAAAGTCAACTTTGGTCCAAACTCTCGTCTATGAATACGACCCTTAGTCACGTTCTTGTATAGCCTAAACAAGCTATATACAGTATTTCACTCAAGCAGGGCCAGATTTAGGTGTAGTTTCGTCCCTAGACAGTGCTAAAATTTGCCGTTCTCCAACTCCTACAAACACTTTATGAGCAACTATTATACAGGTTTAGTTTAAATTAGTTTTAAATGAAATGTTACAATTCAGAAAACAATAAATTACTGGAATCAAAATCCATGCATCTTACTTGTGAATTATAAAGATTTCCTTCGCACTTTCTTCACAGAAAAAGCTGATGATGTCATCAAAGTCAATCTGATGAAGCAATCAGAATCGAGGCAAAGAAATATAGGGTGTGGCATTGGGATATGACGGTTTTTATAGCCCTGTTGTGGGACACTCAGGACGAATTAAAAGAAAACACATATTATACTGGAAGTGTAATTAGTACAATGCAATTTATTAATATCTGATTACTTTTTAAAAACTACATTTCCTAAGTAGCCTCCACGGCAAAAAATGGTGCGAGGCTTTTTGCGATACACCCTACTTTTGAGATAACCCTATTGGAAGTAATCAGTGGACACTGTTCATGGTTCAATTAACTGTCTGCGAAACATGTTTCCAGGACAAATAATTTCACGATTTGGAGACATTGCCTGGCCGCCAAGATCTCCTGACTTGACTGCAGCTGCTTATTCCTATGGGGTTATCTCAAAAGTAGGGTGTATCGCAACAAGCCTCGCACCATGATCTAGCTGAAACAAAACTTAAGGAACGAAATTAGTGTAATCGAACCTGTTTTGTTGGGGCGAGTTATGCAGAACTTTCGTAGCAGATTACAGGAATGTATTCGTTGGCGTGGAGGCTACTTACGAAATGTAGTTTTTAAAAAGTAATCAGACATTAATAAATAGCATTATACTAGATTACTTCCAGTATATGTGTTTTCTTTTAATTCGTCCTGAGTGTCCCACAACAGGGCTATAAAAACCGTCATATCCCACTGCCGCACCCTATACATTCAGTTTTATTCATTGTTGAAACAAAATTGATTTGTGAAAGGCAGGCCGTGGTTTATTTTTAAGCACTGGTTTTGTTGGCGGTACAATTATTACGAGTATTTCTTACTTCATAGGAAGTATAAAGTGAATTAAAAAATAAACTCCCAATCTTTACATAATAGACCTTTCATGTCGAATTATATAGTGCACATGCTGGTAAGTGATTAAATAGTATTGTTGACGATATATTATGTTGAAAATGTAACTGAGTTATGGTTACTGTTCATAGCGATAAATAATAAACACATCCAATTTGATTTTCAATAATGCTTTCTTGTTTATACAAGCAGTTAAATTTCAGCAGTTTCATAGTACTGGGTGAACAGTATAGAGCAGAACAGGTTTCACGGCCTGCCGGCTATGCGTGCGGAGGTGGGGACTCAAGGCCTTGAAACCTGTTCTGCTCTATACTGTTCACCCAGTATACTAACGTGATACCGGCATGGGCAGGGCATGGTTGCGCACCACGGTCAGGTAAGATGCAGCAGATAAAAAAGGGTCCCAGTTTTGTGGGTATAGTTGCTCCCCGTTCCCATCAGGTAGAGAAAAGGGGCATGGCATAGTTGCGCCCCGATGAAACAGGTAGAGAAAAAGACATTACGGGAATTCGAGCCTCGTAATCAACCAACCTTATTGATTTCTTATTCGATTTAATATTCATTATCGATACCGTTAAAATGAACACAATGAAGTTGGCAGTACTTTATTAACTGTTTTTCTACTGTTTATGCAGTGATTATCGATAGCCTACCGTAAAAAGGAACACCATGAAGTTAGCAGTACTTTATTAACTGTTTTTCTACTGTTTATGCAGTGATTACCGATAGCCTATTGATATCGATAGGCTCAGTTTTTTAAACCACGTTATCGAGGAATTCAGAATCGGTAAAATAGACAGATGTTTTTAAAAATGCAGCTACCACTGTAATATTTTAAAGTAATTTATTTATATTATGACAATCACTTTCGTGTGTACTATGTCCATCGGGGCGCAACTATGCCATGTCCATTCTGCTAACTGATTTCTTCGGGACGCAACTATGCCAGGTCCATTCTGCTAACTGATTTCTTCGGGACGCAACTATGCCATGTCCATTCTGCTAACTGATTTCTTCGGGATGCAACTATGCCATGTCCATTCTAACTGATTTTTTCGGGATGCAACTATGCCATGTCCATTCTAACTGATTTCTTCGGGACGCAACTATGCCATGTCCATTCTGCTAACTGATTTCTTCGGGACGCAACTATGCCATGTCCATTCTGCTACCTGATTTCTTCGGGACGCAACTATGCCATGTCCATTCTGCTACCTGATTTCTTCGGGGCGCAACTATGCCATGTCCATTCTGCTACCTGATTTCTTCGGGGCGCAACTATGCCATGTCCATTCTGCTACCTGATTTCTTCGGGGCGCAACTATGCCATGTCCATTCTGCTACCTGATTTCTTCGGGACGCAACTATGCCATGTCCATTCTCCTACCTGATTTCTTCGGGGCGCAACTATTCCATGCCTAGGCCTCCCAATTGACCGCGGGGCGCAACTATGCCATACCAACCGGCATTACAATATAACTATGCAGGTGCACACTTTCCTTTTACTCTCCCTACGACTGCGACAATGCAATAACAAAATAATATCCGATTTCCACAAGGTGTTCAAGCACAAACTTAAGAAAAGATTTAGAACAAATGTTTTAAAAACAAATTTCACTGTAAAATGAAAATGAAAAAAGGAACGAGAAAAGAAAGAGAAAGAGAGAGAAAATTCAGCCCCCTCCCCGGAAACTGTAGCCCTAGGCAACTGCCTAGATTCCTAGGCCTAAATCCGGCACTGCACTCAAGATGTCAAATCCTATATTCTGTCTCGGGTTTATTTTCAGAATTTAAAAGTCAATACCATCACAAAGCATCTCTCAGATCTTCTTGAAATCCACTTTAATCCGTAATGGAAGATATATGTCGCAATTACGTGACTCTAGCCCAAAACAAATCGAGTGCAAGTGAAGTCGTAAAGACAGCAACGAGGTGCCGCATTGAATCCAGGATTATAATGAAGGCGTTTTTCTACGTCTTGTTTTAGCACAACACGGCTCCAAATTAAAAAAGAAAGTTTGTAAGGTTGCAGCAGAGCATGTCACAGTGGCAACTGTAATTGTAACGACCGAAGTATTGAAGTTGGTAGACTATCTGCAGCGAAGTAAAGTTTCTGTACTTTGATTAAAACTGCGAACTCGACCGGACAGTTAAATCGTTTCTCAAGAGTGCACAAAACAAGTCTGCAGACAGTAAAGCGCTTAAACTTAGTTTATACGTCTCACACGCGACCAACACCGTTTAGCACCATCCAATCTACCAGCCAGCAGGAGAAGTTTCTTAAAGTACTATAAGAATATTGCTCTATGAATTAAGAACAAGTATCGTGTTCTCATATTACATGACCTGCAGAATGTACACCAAAACACTTTTTTTTTACGTAGAACTACGCCTTTCTCCTAATTAGGAATGGGGGAGCGGTAATGTAAATGATCGTAATATAAAAATGGAACTCCATCTCACGGCGAAGAACAATGTGAATACAAAGAGAACAAGAGGAGTACAAGGAGAACTAAGGGAATACAAGGAGAACAAGGGGCATATACGGAGTACAAGGGGAACACATGAAGAACAATAGAAATGTAAGGAGAACAAGGGGAATGCAAAAAGAACAAGGGAAATGTAAGGAGAACAAGGGGAACACAGAGATTACAAGGGAAATACAAGGAGAATATGTGGGAATACGGGGACATCATTTTATTTTTACTTTAATTTTTATTGTAACTGAGTTTTTTAATGTACTTCACTCCCACCCCTTCTACTAATGAAGTTCAACCGTCTTCCACACAAATCCAAGACCGCATATACAGTCATAGTACCCTTACGTCATAGTGAACAGTACGTTCCAGAAATATGTTCACATTTTCCAGTGACGAAAGAGCTTCCACTATTGAATCATTTTTGCACATGTACTGTCGTCCATTTGCCTATGTCGCATCCCGGTTCCCCTCAGAAGCTTCTATTCCCCCCTCTGTAAAGGCCAGTGGCTAGGCTGTTTTAGCTCTTTTCTGAGAACATTAATTTCTGTTAGAAATAATTGGACGTCTACGTAATATTATACAATTGTTTAAAATAACTTAAATAAAAGGGCCTCGTTAAGTAATTAACTGCCACGTGATTTCCCCCCTTTGTACAACTCTGCGACAAAACCACTTGGAGGGACAGTAGATAGCATGTCTGAGTAATTTTATCTTTTCGGATCGGGCAGAAGTGAAAATTGAATTTACAGTACGTAAAGTAGGTACAGAATTATTTCAATATGAGTTACTAGTACGAAGGACGAAACTGGTAATTGGAATTAGGTACAATAGTCTATAGTGCGATAATATGTACATTAGAACTGAAGCCTGTATCGAAATGAACGGCCACCATTTTCAAAAATGTGTTTAAATATCCATATTGTGACTATTTTTCAATTTAACTTCATTCTCTATATTGTACGCTAATGTGCTGTAGACAGTATAATATAGCCTACACTGCATAATGAATACGTCCGCATGGACAGCTCAGTTCATGAGTAAAAACACTCATTGTTAATACTACACTGTATTTTGATTAAACAAAAACCTAATGAAAATGATCAAACTCAAAAGTGCGATATTTCCTAGTTTACGTAACTGGGTGAACTACTTTTCTTCCCTCCTATACCTAGTAAAGTGATTTGTTTGTATATTACGCCAGTATCATCGAACTCCAGTCGCGGAAGGGGGTAGCAAACGGCGTTTATCCAGAGGTATAGCCAAGTTAATATTAAAAATGTTAGTAAAAATAAAATGATGTCCCTGTATAAGGAGAATATAAACAAATATTAGAATACTAAAAACATGGCATTTTACAAATTAAAAATACAATTATAAGAAATAATTAAAAATTATTAGACATTTTCTTCAAGAGACTGATATGCATTGTCAGTTTATTTGTTTTAGTAGGTTACTTTACGACGCTTTTTCAACATCTTAGGTTATTTAGCGTCTGAATGAGATGAAGGTGATAATGCCGGTGAAATGAATCCAGGTCCAACACCGGAAGTTACCCAGCACTTGCTCATACTGGGTTGAGGAAAAACCCCGGAAAAAACCTCAACCAGGTAACTTGCCCCTACCGGGAATCGAACCCGGGCCACCTGGTTTCGCGGCCAGACGCGCTAACCGTTACTCCACAGGTGTGGGCTTGTCAGTTTATGTCGTTTACAACCTGCATCTAAGAAAACTAATTATCCCTACCAGAATCTGGTCTTAAAAATACAGGACGTAATATTTCTTTGATGACGTACATCTGCACAGTTTTGGCCGCCATTGTGAAATAATTAGTATTGGATGAAGAGTACTTCAAAATATTTTTAGAACATAGACTTGTTATATCCGTGATTTATTCCTTCAGCAGCCATTCGGTACGGCACACTTTGATAATGTGGAGAAAAAAATGGGCTATCATGTCTTCTCTTCATTCTGTAAAATTTTGTATTTATTCTCAGGATAACCCAAAAATCTTCAAACACCTAGGCTTGGTGCAATGTCCGTCTGTTTATAAGGAATTAGAGAGACAGCCCAAAGACAGTTATAATCTCATAAATTTATGAAAGTCTTTACCACAACTTTGGTTTCACATAGCTAGTTTCAGTGCATTCTCGCAGCTATCATCGGCCTAAATATTGACACACGTACATGTAACAAGGAAGAAACTTCACAGAACGTTTTACAAGTTGGGCTTTTCCAACTTTCTATTAATAATGAGGATTCTAACTCGCACAGGAACAAGTGTTTATGTTTACGACTTGAACGAAGACTTTTGGCAGAGGCCCGTCTGCCAACAGGATATTGGCACAAAACAATTGGACTAAAAGCTGTCTAGAGTGTCGATGCTTCCAAAGTGCAGTGCAATGTAATAAATATCCCTGATCACTATACAACAGATTGCATAGCCTTGTAGGTTTGACGGCAACAACTTTTATCAAGTTTACTATGCTGCCATCTAGCGACAGTAGAAGGAGTCACGTCATTACTCCCATTTGAATTGCATGGGACAACTGTACTTCCATCTAGTGTTTTTTTTAAATCGACGATGGCGATCCTGGTGGTTGTTCTCTTTCACATGCTACAGTTTTTAACATTACGATGATCAATCTGTTATATACGTGATCAGGCGTAATATCCAAATTCCTGAAGATGAAACTAAATGGGTGGAGTGAATAAAAATGAAATTTGTACCAAAGTAGTAGTAATGTAGTAGTAGTAGTAGTAGTAGTAGTAGTGGTAGTAGTAGTAGTAGTAGTCATCGTCACCAGCGTAGCTCAGGAGTAGTGCGTTTGCCTACTGAACCGGGGTTGCGCTCGGGCGTTTGGTTCGATTTACGCATGGGCTGATTTTTTAATCGGCTATTTCTCGACGCTTTTTTAACTACCATAGTTATAATATAGCGTCTGACTGAGAGTGCTATAAGTTAAATATCACTAGAATATATAAAAAAAAAATAGTGAATACGTGGAAACATGCAATACAAACTTGTCATAACAGTAAGTTAGTTTGGCAACTCGTCATAAGATATTTTCCTAACTTGGGTAGGAAAAATTTCAAGGTTCTGCAGCCCTTGACTTCAGGCGGCAGAGAGTTCCAGTGACGAGATGTAGCAACAGTGAAAGATGAGGAATACAAAGAGTTAGTTAGTGGGGGTTTAAAAAGGGGGCGATAACTACTCTGGCTATTTCTGTCCTTATCTAAAATTCTTCAAAAACAAAAACAAGCAATACAATAAACTGAAAGCTAACACGAAACTAAAACAAGTTGACACAGTAAAAACGAGGTACACAAGTAATACAGGGACATCATTTTATTTTTACTTCAATTTTTATTGTACCTGAGTTTTTTAATGTACTTCACTCCCACCCCTTCTACTAATGAAGTTCAACCGTCCTCCACACAGATCCAAGACCGCATATACAGTCATAGTAGCCTTACGGTCACAGTAAACAGTACGTTCCAAAAATATGTTCGCGTTTTCCAGTGACGAAAGAGCTTTCAATATTGAATGATTTTCGGACAGGTACTGTCGTCCATTTGCCTACGCCGCATCCCGGTTTCCCCCACCAGCTTTTATTAGCCAGCTAGTGGCTGGATTGTCTTAGCTCTTTTCTGAAAACATTAATTTAAATGAAAGGGCCTCGTTATGTAATTAACGGTCACGTGATTTCTCCCCTTTCTACGACAAAATCTCTTGGACGGACAGTAGATAGTATGTCTGAGTAATTTTATCTTTTCGGATCGGGCAGAAGTGAAGATTGAATTTACAGTACGTAAGGTACTCTTTTATAGAGTAGGTACAGAATTATTTCAACATGAGTTACTAGTACGAAGGACGAAACTGGTACTTGAAATTAGGTAGGCCTACAATAGTCTATAGTGCGATAATAAGCACAAAAGAACTGAAGACTGTATCGAAATAAACGTCCACAATTTTAAAAAATGTGTTTAAATATCCATATTATGATTATTTTTCAATTTAACTTCATTCTCTATATTGTACGCAAATGTGCTGTAGACAGTATAATATACACTGCATAATGAATACGTCCACATGGACAGCTCAGTTCGTGAGTAAAAACACTCACTGTTAATACTGTAGTGTATTTTGATTAAAGAAAAACCTAATGAAAATGATCATACTCAAAAGCGCAATATTTCCTAGTTTACGTAAATGGATGAACTACTTTTCATTCCTCCTATACCTAGTAAAGTGATTTGTATGTATATTACGCCAGTATCATCGAACTCCAGTCGAGGAAGGGGGTAGCAAACGGCGTTGATCCAGAGGTATAGGCAAGTTAATATTAAAAATGTTAGTAAAGATAAAATGATGTCCCTGTACAAAGATGATGTGTGGAATAGAATTTTACATTATTACAAGCATTGTAGAGTCGCACAGGTAACGGAGTTTGAAAACAGAAGATATATCAACACGTGTATTTCTATTCAGTGTTAGAATTGACAATGAGACAAGGAAGGGAGAAGAGAGTTTTGTAAAAACACAAACGCAGCTGACGTAGTGCGCCACGTCCAGCGAGCAGCACTTATAGTCGGAAAACCCCATGCATGTCAAGACTGCGGTGTGTTAATGTCGCTGTGAAAGTGACTCTACATTGCATTACGTCGTCTGCGAAATATATGACCCCTTTACTGTCACATAACTACCGGTCTTGGTCAGGACTTAAACGATGAGAATGGCGCGGGTTGCTGCACTCGCAGGAGGAATGTCGCTGCTTCCGATCGCACGCGGTGCAAAGTCTTATTTATCCCAGCATGCAATCGATACATTAACATGTACAAGGTTAGGAAGCCATAAACATAAATCCAGACGTCATCAACCAGTTCTCAAAACAAGATCTCAATGACTATTTCGTTTATATGACGTCATTCTTTTCTTTTCTCAATCGTACTATCAGGGACTGGAATGCTTTACCTGCAGACTTACTAAAGGCTTTACCAACAACCAAAAACGTATTTAAAAATAGGCTTAAGGACTTTACTAATAGACGGTAATTATACATAGTATTTAAAGGGTGTAAATGATATTTTATTATTGAAGTGTTGTATCAGAGAAGAATTATGTTGTGTCAGTGAAGTGTGTAGTGTCAGTGAAGTGTGTTGTGTAAGTGAAACGTGTTCCTGTCAGTGAAGCTTTATAGTTTATAGCGGCAGTGCAAAGTATTTGAACAGTGAAATGTTTTTGAAGTGCTAGTGAAATCAGGATAGAATCGGTGAAATGTGTCGTAGTTCCAGTGCAGTGAGTGAGTTGACAGCGAAATGAGTGTAGTGTTGAAAGGCGCTTGTGCAGATATGAACATATCATACTCGTGGGTTTTAGTTCGAACTTCGGTTTAAGATACAAATTAGATTTATTTTAAATGTTATTTTAAGTGATCGAGCTTAATTTAATTTAGGATGTTCCCTGTTATTATTAATATTATTATTAATTATTGTTAGTATTAATTATTAGCAGGGAACGGATTTATATGGACTAAAAATATATGAAATATGTAAATATATATGTAGTTATTTTTACCAAAATATGGAATTAAATATGGATTTTTACCAAAATATGGAATTAAATATGGACTTAAAATTATAAAAAAATGACTATGTACGTTAAATATTGGTACATTTTAATCAAACTAAACAAAAAATATAATGGACGTACCTTATCTTCCAATGTAGTTTCAACAAAACACAATTTTTATTGTCTGTTACCATAACAATAGGTTACAAACATTTCTTTCAAGTGCTGAAAAGTGAATCTTCTTCTATTGTCTCTGAGGATAGATTTATACTGACTAAAAGAGCGTTCGACGTCACAAGAAGTAACTGGTACATAATTCAATTTCACAATGTCTGCTGGGGATAAGTCCAAGTTAATCTTCACTGTTGATTCACCACTCATCACAGCAACAACCTTTTGTAGTTCTTCATATCCAGGGTTTTTTGAAAGTACAGTGTCCACCTTAGCTCTTACTGCATCTGCAACTTTACCTCTACCACGATTCAGTTGTTCCACAGTACTATTTATAATTTCAAAACTTTCAGATAGTGAAAGGTGCCTATTTTGGAGACTTTTGAGCGTTTTTATGATGCATGAAAATGTATGCTGAATGTGAGCTAAGTCATTCTTCACACTTATGTCACAGGTAACTGTTTTCGCAGTATCAATTGAGACTGCATCTTCAGAGTCCAATGCAAGGAGAACATTGTTAATAGAGTCTATATGTTCGGCATAATATTCAACTGCTTCTAGCCATGTACCCCATCTAGTTAAAATTGGCTTTGGTGGCAATGGAATTTCAGGGTACATTTCTTTCAACACGTTAACTCTACTGGGAGCTTTGAGAAATACTTTTTTCACTGATGAAATCAACAAATCTACTTTAGGGAAATTGTCTCTGACCACTTCTGCCACACGATGAAATGCATGCGCCACACAAGTAAAATGAGTCAATTTAGGATATACAACAGATAATGCTTGTCCAGCTTTGATCATATAAGGGGCAGCATCGCTAATAAAGAATAACACATTATCGTACATAATACCCTTTGGCCACAGGATACCCATAGCTTCGTTGAACAGTTTAACTATAGTTTTGTTATTGCACTTTTCTAGAACATCACAATGTAAAAGAATTCGTTCAGAATATTGTTCACTTAACAAACCGATAACTACATTACCAACAAGTCTACCTTCTTTGTCGGGAGTCTCATCAATGGAAACCCAAATTGAACTATCTTTAATTTCATCTCTTATCTTCTGTATTGTCTCATCGTAGATGGATGGAGCATACGTCTTCCTAAGTGTTGACTCATCCGGGATTGTATGTTGAGTATATTTTTCAAGGAATTCCCTGAAGACCTTATTCTTTAGTTTGTAGAGAGGAATATCAGCAGAGATGAGAGAACGGCACAGGTCGATGTTAAACTCAGATCTTACATTCGATGTTGTTGGTTGTGTTAAAAACAATTGTCTCTGCTTGGAATTTAGTTGTTTGTTGGCCTGATGTTTACTAGTTGTAATGTGTTGTTGCACCAGGAACTTTTGTGTAGATGATACTGCACACTGACACAAATTACAAAATAATATTTTATTGTCAGTTGATAAACCATCTTCTTTAAATTCTGAAATGTAACTTGTTAGTTTTGATTTTAAATTGACTGAATGACGTACTTTTGGCATATTTACCGTCTTTATAGTATGATTTACAAAACTGAACCTATGTGTACTCTGACTGGCATTTAACTGTTGAGCTGCACAACTGAAGTCTGTTAAAAATTTTAAATTAAATTAATACAGTTTTGTAACTTACTTTCCCATTGTTGATAGGACTGTTAATTTTCAAATAACTCTGATGTTAAAGGGATTACTGAACATGTGTTTAAATCTCTATTGTTGAAATGTATTTTTAAAAGTTAATGGAATTTTGTTTTGTTTTATTGTTAAACCTAATATAATATGGACTGTTTTATATGAAATATGGAAAATATATGAAAATTAACGAAAATATGTACTAAACTCTAAAATATGGAAAAATATGGAAAATAAAAGTAGGATTTTTCAACCCTACACATTGTGAAACATAAAGATAATGCAAAATATAAATTATATTAGCTTTATAAGTAAATATGTATTTACATATAAATCCTTTCCCTGATTATTAGTATTATTATTAATTGTATTTTTAATAAGTTTATTATTGTCATTATTGAGTGTAATTAGTTACCACTACCACCGGGTATACCCATTGCAGTGTGAATAAATACATACATACATTCCATTTCCGGCCAATGAAGTGTAATGACATTTTGAATTCCAACCAATCACAGTCACACTTTGCGATAATTTTTGCAGCTAGATTTATCGCTATCAATTTATCGCATGGTCGTTCTTTTGTTTAGTCGTTGTCGCCAACTGTTTCCCCGTAAATTGATGATCATGAATACATTAAGATGCAACTACACGGTTAAACGTTTCTTTCAACTTTAAAGCAATGAATGCAAGATTGATATTTAATATCTATACTAATAATAAATCTGTAGCCAAAATTTTTCTGGTAATTTTCGATTTTCCAAAAATAATTCGTGTTAACATGTATAATTAACCATCCTGAAACCGAAAGTCGCTTTTTTGAAATTTTTGTTTGTATGTCTATCTGTCTGTCGGCTAAAACGATTTATATGAAAATTGAAACATAAATTAAGTTCGTTGTAACTTAGTTTTTAGGCTATATGGAATTCAAAATACTTTATTTAATAGGGAGGTTATAAGGGGGATTGAATTAAATAAATCGAAATATCTCCCTTATTATTAATTTTTGTGAAAAATGTTGCATAATAAAAGTTTCTTTAAAAATGATTCCCGATGCGTTTCATTCCAAGCAAAATTTTGATGGGACCAAATTGCACCAAAAACGGATGTTCTCTGAACCAAATTATATTTTAATTATTTGCATGTAATAACAATTAAGAAATATGTTAAAGGAATTATCATTGCACTAAATGAGTGGTCTCTGGACCAAAATGATCGCATTTTAATTATTTAAATACAATTTAAATTACGTGACATATTAAACGATTTATCCTTCTATCAAACACGAATGTTCCCTGGACCAGATGTCCTATTTTAATTATGTAATTATTTTATATTTATTTCTAACAAGTGCAGGGGAGCGCACGGGTACAGCTAGTTAATTAATATATTTACGCAGTGAAGACACGTTCAAAACGGCGCACCACGTACACAAAACCTTCATGCATCTTAATTGAACGTACCTTTTAATCCTTATTCTTTCAATATTCTTCCCAGATTGAACGCATACGCGATTGGAATATTCAACTGTGTAGATGCAGCTTTAGTTCCGTTACACACTACAGCGAGAATGCGTTTGTCGACCTATAAAAAATGCTTTCCTGTAGCACGAGTAACGGTTGAAATAAGACACAGCTGACATTGGTTCCGCTCCCACAGGTAACTTAACCTATAATTGTAGCCTATAAAATTTGTATTCTGTAAGTGAAATTAAACAATTAATAGAAAGTCAGATGTTCAAATCTATGTAACATCATCGCATATCAAACACAAAGACCTTGTATAGTAATATATACAAGGTCTTTAATCAAACTGCCTTCCGTATGGCGTAATAAAATTCCTGTTTTAATTATCTATACAGAGATGGCTTCACTGTGTAGCAACATGTCTCGCTGTGAATACATAAGCATTATTAATCAGGTTATTATAAGATTTTAAATTATATTATGATTTCAACAGATAATGAAAATGTATTTATGTTATAATAATAAGATAAAGGTGCTGTACGTGTAATTAACATTGTTAAACCTGTATTTCGCTTTTCCCAATTGGCATTACTGAAAAATAACATCGAATTTCTTTATTGCAGTAATCGACATTCATCTATTTCAACTTCACAATGTCTGAATAGTTAAGTATTCGTAAATACAAAATTATTAACATTTTGTGAATTTTAGGGATATATTATTTACATTTTTATTTTATTCACGAAATAGTCCTAATAAATGTCACTCGAGGTCTGAGATTTCCCAGATAAATCCACGAGCGACGCTCGTGGATTTATCGGCAAATCTCAGACCTCTCGTGACATTACTACAGAGAATAAAACTCAATGTCTCCAAATACTATAGCACAAATGTAAAAACTTCGATCTAAATTTACTTACACTTGTTTATAAAATATTCTATTTATAATGGATCGATTGCATGACATAAAAAAGGATGAACGATTTTACCTTACGTAATGTAATGAATATGTAAAGTGTTTTACCTAATTCTCTATTAAACACGCTACTAGTTGGATACTACAATACTACCCAGTACAATAAAGCTGCCGAGCTCATTCATGGGCCTATTAGGGAAACAAGCCCGCGATACAGATATAAATAAATAGCTTACCTGAAATTTAAATTATCGAAGTATTCTATTTGTACAGGGACATTATTTTATTTTTACTTCAATTTTTATTGCACCTTAATTTTTTAATGTGCTTCACTCCCACTCCTCCTAGTAGCAAACTTCCACACACAACCAAAGCGCAAATTCAGTTAAAGTCGTCTTACGCTCATAGTAAACAGTACAGACTGAGTCAGTATAATATGTTCCGGAAAAATGATCGCATTTTTCAGTGAAGAAAGAGCATTCATTCACTATTGAAACATATTTTCTCACAAGTACTGTGCGTCCCTTTAGTTACGTCGCATCCCGGTTTCCCCCATCCGTTTCTGCTGGCTCCTATGTAAAGGCTAGTTGCTGGGCTGTCTTAGCTAGTTGCTATTAGGATCTGGACTTCTACGTAATATTATAGAACTATTTAAAATAATTTAAATAAAAAGGCCCCGTTAAGTAATTGTCACGTGATTTCTCCCCTTTCTAAGACCCTCCTACACAACCACATGGACGGACAGTAGATAGCATATTTGAGTAATTTTATCTATGAGGATAGGGCAGAAGATTGAATTGACAGTACGTAAGATGCTCTGTTATAGAGTAGGTACAGAATTATTTCAACACACGTAGGATTACGGCTCCCCATGTCGCCTGATTTGAGTGCTTTACATTATTTCTTTGGGGTTACTGTGAAACAGTTGTGTTTGCTAAACATCGTACAACAATAGAAGAATTAAATAATTACATTCAAGAAACCATACATTAAATTTCAGAAGATATGCTTGAAAACGTTTTTGATAATATGCATAAAAGAGCTGATGCCTGTATCGAAATGAACGACCACCATTTTCAATAATTTGTTTAAATATCCATATCTTGATTATTTTTAAAACTTAAATGCACTATAAATATTGTATGCTAATGTGCTGTAGGCAGTATACTATACACTGCATAATAAGTACGTCCCATTGGAGAGTTCAGTTAGTGAGTGAAAACACTTACTGCTAATACTGTACTGTTTTTTGATTAAATAAAAATCCGACGAAAATGATCAAACTCAAAATCGTAACACTTCTTAGTTTACGTAAATGGATGCAGTACTTTTCTTCCCTCCTGTGCCTAGTGAAGTTATTTGTATTGTATTTTACACTAGTGTTGTCAAACTTCGGTCGTGGAAGGGGGTAGCAAACAGTGTTTCCGGTTCTCAATCGTTAATCCAAAGATATAGTTAGGTTAATATTTTAAATGTTAGTAAAAACAAAATGATGTCCCTGTATATACTAATGTAAGAGAGAACTAATTATTACTGAATCATTATTAAACATTAGAAATCACAGCTAAAGTTATACAACATCGCTTCAGTGTAGTTCTAATAGATAAAACTAACCAAAATAATTTCAGAACAAACACAAAGCTATCATGAGTTTTATATTTGTTAAAGAAATTAACGACTTGCGTTTCCCAAAATTATTTAAGATGTGCCTACTTTTCTTTCTTTCAGTCGATAATCCGATATGCCATAATTTTCTGCGGAAATGAAACCAAAATTGGAAGCGTCTTGATTTTACAAAAGAAAGCCATTAGAATTTCATGTAAATCAAACTATCTGGAACACTGTCGGCTACCTTTCAGACAATCACATATTTTAAGAATCATAAATTGGTATATACACGATCTAGTACTTTACACTATGGTTGTGAAACTTCAACGCTCACTTTGAGAGAGGAACAGAGATTAAGGCTGTTTGAGAATAAGGTTCTTAGGAAAATATTTGGGGCTAAGAGGGATGAAGTTACAGGAGAACGGAGAAAGTTACACAACACAGAACTGCACGCATTGTATTCTTCACCTGACATAATTAGGAACATTAAATCCAGGCCTTTGAAATGGGCAGGGCATGTAGCACGTATGGGCGAATCCAGAAATGCATATAGAGTGTTAATTGGGAGACCGGAGAGAAATAGATCTTTGGGGAGGCCGAGACGTAGATGGGAGGATAATATTAAAATAGATTTGAAGGAGGTGGGATACGATGATAGAGAGTGGATTAATTTTGGACAGAAAAGGGACCGTTGGGGGGGCTTATGTGAGGGCGGCAATGAACCTTCGGTTCCTTAAAAGCCATTTGTAAGTAAGTAAGTAAGTAAGTAAGTACTTTACACTCGACAAAATATCAACAATTACTCATTAGTGACCAATATACATGATCATGAAATTAGAAACAGTGAACAAATTAATATTCCACATTGTAGATTACACAATAGCAACACAAAGTTTTCAATTATCGGGATGAAATTATATAATAAGCTCTCCAGTTAATATTGTAAATTACCAATCAATAGGTTCAAAACTAGATTTTTACAATTGGTTATTAAATAATCCTTTTTATTCTGTTGCTGAGTTTTTCAACACAGACTTGTATGAAATTGTATTTTAAGAAATACATTTAATTGCAATTAGTTACAATTAATACATTAGGGTGAACTGTTTTCTTTAATTTAAAAGTTTCAAATTATTTCACGTTTTCATTGTATTATTTAAACTTTATTCTTTCTTTTATTAGTGTTTTCTCAAATGCATGATATGTTTTTTAACGTATTCGGACGAAGCCTAAAACTGTATGTCTCATCGCCAAAACAAATCGAATTCGATATAAATTCCTAAATTCTTTGCCAGTACCAGAAAGGATATCTAGTCCTATAAATATTTGAAGACTGTAAGATATGTTTCGGTTGTCAGTTTTGTCTATCAGCTGACACAACTTTGTATGTTTTATAATTTAATTAGCCGGATGAAAGCGATGGCATGCTAGTCGTGTTCCGACTACTACACATATTTTACAAGAGTCGGATATCCTGTACACACTGACTTTGGACACGAAACTTCTTTACAGTGGTCGTTAAGTAGAAAACATTAAATCCTGCAATCACTACCTGCGGTGCGCATGCACCTGACATGTAATAATAATAATAATAATAATAATAATAATAATAATAATAGTAATAATAATAATAATAGTAATGATAATAATAATAATAATAATAATAATAATAATAATAATAATAATGAGGCAACTACAATAGTTGAATCGCTTCATAAAGAAAGAGCATCAGTCACATTTTCTTCGAAATTGAGTTAACATTGAATTTCCCATCTAGAATGTTCAACGCATCGTTTTATCAACAGTAATCTCACTAGAGGTTTTGATTTATCTAGAGAAAATCAAAACTCGAGTGGGATTTAACTGACTATTACACGATTAGAAGATAGTATATAAAGATTAGAAGTAACGAAGTGTACTCCAATACAATAAAATATTAATTGACTTACGAAAATACAACTGTCTTCAAATGTATTATTGTACCATCTCAACATTACGCTAGATGGCAGAAGTGTTTTATGATTATGTTTTCTTGTTATCAGTTGTGCCAACTATGAAATCTTCATTGAACTCTGTGGACGGTTACTAGTCAAGAAGGCTTTATTGATTCAATTTCATTTTTATTAAAACAGTTGCATTCCACGTGAATTATTCGGATCCCAGTAATCAACGTCACTTTACAGATCATTTTCAATAAATCTTAATATTAAACAATCTCTGATACGTGACTATCCATAATATCATATAGCAGAAGCTATAACAAACATAACCTAAATAATATAAACAAGTGTTAGAAAAGTTTTAATTAGGGATGATGAAATAAACAAGAAAAGTTTTAATTAACGATGATGACATAAAAAATAAACATGAATAATTTTAAAAGAAACAATTATTGAAAGTACAATTTTCAAATTTGAATGTTTTAGTGGTTGGTGTTAGTGTTTTATATTAGACGAGTGCTTAAAAGAAGTGGAACTCGTTGATGTACATGGTTTATTCCTCAACTTATTCAGGATTTCCGAATGGTGCTCTTCATTTATTTGTAAATAGGATTTCAGGGAAGATACATAGGTATGACCAGTGATATTTATTAATTCTTGTTCTTGAATGCCAATGCGAGTCATATTTGAAACTGCTGTGCATCGACTGGAATGGTTTGTAATTTTCTGTTTTTTTTTTTTTTTTTTACGTCCAGACCAGCACAGTTTGAAATGTTGGCAAACAAAGAAACAAATGCTAGGGACTTGATAAAATTAAACAAATGCTAGGGACGCGATAAAATTAAACAAATGCTAGGGACGCGATAAAATTGTGCGATAAGCAGCCATGATTGGTTGAAATACGTCCTTTCGTACCGTTTTATTGGTAGTATGACGTAGTAAAAGTGTAATCGTAAAGAAAAGAAACCAGTCCAACGTTTCTTTCATCGTGATATTGTGATGGGAATGTGAGCGTTTTGTAAAGGAAGGACATCTGTCCGAACTGAAGCCCTACTTTTATGAAACACCAATAGGGGCACTGGGTGTTCGTCGATTAGTGTGCTGCTCTTCACTTGTTTTTGTTCCATGTATAGGTGTACATTGATCTGAGGTGTTTTGGCTGTGGTATTGCATCCATATTGTACAGGAGTGGCAAAAAAAAAAAACGGACCGACTCTTGTAGCTGATTTCAGAGCCTTGTTCACTCCAGAGCACGATAGACTGGTAACTAAGACTTTCGTGGTTCGAATCCTGCCTGGGAAGGGAACTTTTTATTGTTCCTTATTCAAATTTATTCCCAATACTTTTCGATTGCTGGTAAAATTCATGTTCTGGAAATAATAAGTTAATTACGTAGTAAAATATCGCTGCATGCTGTTTCTCAATGGCCAGAGCGCTCTTTTTCCCAGTACATGGCAATGTTTCGCGATAATCGTCAGTCATTCATGAATTTATGATGGACAACTTAAGAATGAATCTCATTGTGTACTATAATTCTTCAGCAGTTGAAAAAAAAATTATGGTTTATTTCACGACGCTCGCAACTTCCGAGGTTATATCAGCGTCGCCGGTCCCGCAGGAGTTCTTTTACATGCCAGTAAATCTAGTGACATGAGCCTGTCGCATTTAAGCACACTTAAATGCCATCGAACTCGCAACCTCGGGCACAGAAAGCCAGCGCTATACCAACTGTGCCATTCAGGGCAACTTCAGCAGTTGAAGAGACAGTATGATTTATATTGGCGAGTACTGCATATTGTCTATATTCACATAAAATAATTGAAACATAATTACTGTACTCCAACCACGAGAAAGTCTCCGGGGAATGAAGGGAAGCAGGATGATGCTGTGAATGAATGTTGATGTCATAAGATGTCATAAGGTCACACACGTGGGTACTCTCATCTCTATTGGCTAGCTCTCACAGCACAAGCCATAACATTGATACAGACATATTGATACTTCCCTAGTTACAAAATTAGATCACAGTTAATCTCCTGGTCTTTTAATCTCTTCATACAGGAAATAACATGCAGGAGAGCGCATGGTTTTTAAACTGACGTTATAACGATAATATTATTTATCTACTTCGTTCCAATAGATGACGCAATAGTAAGCACATTCCTTTCACGGTTGATCACCTGGTTGGAGAACAGTATATATTTTTAATTTTTTGTCATATATCTTTTCCATTTTTAACATATAAAAAATAAATATTTTCCCGATTTTTAGCACCTGAAAGTACGAGCCCTAATAACATACAATTCAATGCATTAATTTATTCTGATGAAGCTTACTAGGTATTATTTATACTTTGTTTCTGGAAGAAAAATAAACTCGCAAAACGAGTTGTGCAGATAAAAAAAAAATGAGTGATACAGTTCACAAAGGAGACTCAGTATGAACATCAGACTACTATATCCAACTGAAATAAGCGTTTCAAGAGATTACACAAGACTCACTTTGTGTATGTGCAACATTAGAGATATTCTGTTCTCCATCAGACAGACATAACCATAGACTTTATGTTCATCAAGTGCAAATTAACCTAATTAGTTTCCTGAAATAAATGCTTTTCCCACTTCACGATTTCCAATTATTGTAAAAGGTTTCGATGATTAAGCTGTATATTATTTTCAACGAAGCTTCCATGTGCGGCCTTTGATCAGAGACATGGGAGAAGACGCTTCTAATACTACCAGGAAAAGGGGTAGGGAGGTTCACGTATAAATTCCTGTGATATTCAACATTAAATTTGAGGAACAGGTTACCGTCCTAGGTGCTAGTGGTGGTTTCTGGACCGAATTATTACGGGTTCAAGCCTGGAAGAGGGCGATGGAAATTTCGAAAGAATTCACTGATTAAAGTTCTCGTTAACACTTTGTTAAAAACATATAATTTACTTAGTCTTACGTTAAAAAGTGTTAAAATTGTAAAAAAAAAAAAGATATATACCTTCGACAGACGGCCCGTTTCGATGCTATGTCACGTCATCCTCAGTGTCTCTTGAACCACTGGTGATCTTGACTCTGCGATGTGCATTTGTTGATGGCATGGGTGGGGGTGTGTTGCTCCTATGGTGGGGGCTGGCTGTTTGTGTGTTATGATGTATTATGACGTCGAATAATGTGTGTGTATCGAACTGCAATTGTATGTTAAGTATTGTATTCTTATATATTTCGTACTGTTCTAGGATGTTTAACTGTGAACTTTTTGATGTGATGTGTAAAATTTCCATATCTGTTTCTATATTATTGTAGTCATGATTATTGTTGATAATGTGGTCTGCATAATTTGATGCGATGTAGCATACAAAACAAATAATACAACACAGAAATACCTAAATAATCACATTAAACATTCAAATAAATATAATTCAACTGGAGTTTACAAATTAAAATGCAATAGTTGCCCACATTTTTACATAGGACAGACAGGAAGATCCTTTCATACAAGATATAATGAATATATTAAAGCTATAACCAAACCCTACATCACATCAAATTACGCAGAGTGTCTGTACCAGCGTCTGTTTTAATCATAATGAATCATCCTGTATAGAAACACTGCAAATCATACAACTGGCCAACATTCAGAACTAACCACAGACTCGTGAAGCGTGAAGTGTAAACTCCCATGAAAATCTTTCTTCATGGTCGCAGAGTTTTACTGCTGACACACAGCAGACAAGATTATGGTTATTGCAAACGAGAGTGAGTACATGCACGTTTACAAGCGCCACAGATGTGCTCCAGCCTGTGTCCGGAATATACAAAATGTATACAATATAAAACACGGATGACAAATGTGTCGATCTGTTGTACAGGTTTTTCGCGGGACAAAACGATAACGTACGGCCCTCATGATTAAACACAGCTTTTAATATACGGATATCAACTCACTGGTATTTGCAACTCGGACTTCCCTTCACACTGAACATCTAAACCGTGTGTGGTCTCGCGTCCATTTCGTGTTTTGTGAGTACAAACTCGCAAGTCCCTGAAGTGGAGGAGTAAAGCCATAAAAACGCAGCATCTGGTAGCCGCTTGCACGATACATTTATTGTCTCCTGGCTTCTTTTTATACGGCGAAGTAAATCAAATGCTGCAATTTCGCATCACTCCTCCCTTCTCTCCACGAAAATAAATTTGAACGGAGATAAAATTGTACGCGTATCTTTGTTGTGTTACAAGAAGATTCAACTTAGTCTGTTACTCCCAGTATAAATGTATTAAGAAATGGGAATACCACTGAATAATATATTGTTATTTCTCTAAATTACGCCTTTAGAATTCAATGCTAATAAGATTATTTGTTTGTAATAAAAATAAAGGGAGAATGGTGTGTAACACATCAGCTTTTACTTTCTCAACGAACGAAGTATGATGCTGAAAAAAAAAATCGAGATTTTGGCGGGAATATCTGTTTACCAGCATTACTGACAACGAAAAAATATGGTTTTAGTCATATAACTAAATCGTCGCTAACAATAGAGTTTGCAGTTTGCAATGGAACTGTTGCAGCACAGAATGGGAAAGGCGTAGTTTTATTTAAACAATATCCTAGTGCCAACAAATGGATTTGTAAACACGAAGGACTCTCCAACAGCGAATGGCGCGATGGCATTAAAATGGTTGGAAATGTTGCTGCAGTACGTGCTGTGCCGGGAAGATCTCAGGACAACCGTTGTAGGCATTGCCACAACGAGGTTGAAACTCTTGCACACGTCCTGGGATCCTGTCCTCACGACGAAGGTCTGCGAAACGCTAGACACCACCAAGTACGATCAATTATAGCCACTGCCCTTAAAGATGCCGATTACAACACCTTTGAAGAAGTACATGGTCTCTCCGTCACTGGCAGTACACGGCGCATAGTATAATAGCTTTCAAGGAATCTACAAGATCTGGACATAATTGATCCCACTGTGCGTTTCGAAACGAATGAGGAACAGCCAGCAGAAGTGGATAATGAAAAAAAAAATATCTACAATCTTACCATTCCATATTACCTCCAAAAGTACCAGCTAGAAGAGCTTGAAGTAATCGGACTTCTGGTTGGAGCAAGAGGTACCGCTACTCTCTTCATGAAAGATGTGTTTAAGAAGCTTGGAATACCTACATATATTATTCCGATTGTAACTTAGCTGCACTGAAAGGATCAATTGATCTCCTGAAGCATCACCTATATTCGAAATGAAACCAAGTTCATTAGCATTCTTTACTTTTTTGTAACACTTACCTCTCTAAAAATAGGTATATTTCCACTAATCTAAAAAAAAATTATTTGCAGCTATGTACTTGTAGGAGTTTCATTGTCAAAACAAAATTAATGGTTCACTGAACTTGTAAACATTTATATGGTTAAGTACTCTTTGTCCCTTGTGGCAGCTCACGAATAGTGAGAAGATTTCTAAATTCTACCGGTAACTAAATTACTTAGAGGAAATTGTTCACTTGTAAACATACATGAATTTTACGAACTGAAATCCATTTTTGAACATCTATTGCTCAATGCCTTCTTAAACACTGCCATTTCATTAACAGTTCATTCAAATTTAGACTCTCCAGAACTAATAATATTAATTCATATAGGTTACATCTCTGATTTCATATTCACCATCATAAACATCTTCGTTTGTGAAGTTTTCTCAAGTTAAAAGTAGTTGTCACATTTCTGCAATTTACATCGAAAATTTGTCGCATTTTTAGAAGTCAGTAGCAAAATGCGACAAATGCGGCTGTGACTTTAACCCTGGTTGTAATACAGTAACATATTGCTTTATTGCAGATTCACTGTCCATTTGAGGACATATGTTAATATGAACTTTTTTGTTCCTTTTCATGTCAGGAATCACCTCCTGAAGTTTGTCCCCTTATTTTTTATTCACCCTCTATAAAAACAATGCATCTTTATTCTAGCTATAAAAATTATTATTATTATTATTATTATTGAGAAACAAATTGTTGCTATACTAGAAACCCGTACAAAGAAAAACCATGTCATTTCTATGCCATTTCTATTATCTTATGAGTATTCCACACGGATATTCGTATGCTACAGTACGTCTAAGGTAGTCAATTTCCACCGTTTCTTATTTTACAGCAATGTTTTTGTTTCATTTTCTATTCCGACGTTTTTTAATTAATTGAAATGTTTTTGTTTCATTTTGCAAAGTTCGCATCCGTAACACAGAACAGATTGAAATGAACTTCCAATAAGCATTTCATTTCCCGGAGGCTACATCCGCCCCATCAAATGTTCATACAACTACTAGCCTACCTTTGTGGACTGTCGATTCTATTTCTTCATTACCCAGGCTCCATCTTCTTTCGCAACTTCAAATAGGTTAATATATCTGGAGAAGAACATTAGAGGACCTCATCATCTCTACAGCACAGAAACTTCTCGAATTCGAAGGTATAGAGACGGCAAAAAGAAAACGTCCTTAACGCAAATTATTCACAAATTAATACAATCTCCGAAATAAAAAGATCATTAAACTTTTAGATTTTGTAAAAGCGAGAGAGATAGCTAACCGCAGAATACACGTGACTAGGGGCCCCGAGAGACGAGGGCGGCGAGCCCCTGTACTTTGAGGGGCGGCACATCTTTACGAGCGCGGTCACGGTGCCGGTTGAATACTAAATGTTGCAAGTCCCACCAAAAAGAGGGTCGACCAAATCTCACGAAAGCGAGCCAGTCCCGAGAGGAGTCAGTCACATCGGCGGAGCTCATGTCTGGTGCACATGTTTGGAAGATTTAAGGAATCTTTCATGACCTCAACACTAGACGATGATTGATTGCTTATAGCCATGCTCCAGTTACTTTATTCCAGCCAAACAATGGACTTCGATATGTACGAGAACTTTATAGAATTCTTAGTACGATCCAGAGTGGGCCAGAAAAAATTACAGGAGATTACACGTCTCTGAAATTCTCTTCCTGACTATGTGAGAGACTGTCGGAGAAGATCAAAATTCAAATTTAAATTAAAGAGTCACATTCCAGTTCATGGAACTGTTTGTTAAACGCCTGTCAGGTTGCGCAACTTCGGCTTAACTCGTACTATTTTATAATACTTACTTATGGCGTAGAGAACCCGGAGGTTCACTGCCGCCCTCACATAAGTCCGCCAGCGGTCACTATCCTGAGAAAGATAAATCCAGTTTCTACTATCATAAGTATGCCACCTCCCTCAAATCCATTTTAATATTATCCTCCCATCTACGTTTCGACCTCCCGAACGATATTTTTCCTCCGGCCTCCCAACTAACACTCTATATGCATTTCTGGATTCGCCCATACGTGCTACATGCCCTGCCCATCTCAAACGTCTGGATTTAATGTTCCTACTATATAATTATAATTATGTCAGGTGAAGAATACAATGTGTGCAGTTCTGTGTTGTGTAACTTTCTCCATTCTCCTGTAACTTCATCCCTCTTAGCCCCAAATATTTTCCTAAGCACCTTATTATCAAACACCCTTAATCTCTGTTCCTCTCTCAAAGTGGGAGTCCAAGTTTCACAACCATAAAGAACAACCGGTAATATAACTGTTTTATAAATTGTAACTTTCAGATATTTTGACAGCAGACTGAATGATAAAAGTTTATCAACCGAATAATAACAGGCATTTCCCATATTTATTCTGTGTTTAATTTCCTTCCGAGCGTTATTTATATTTGTTACTGTTGCTCCAAGATATTTGAACTTCTCCACCTCTTCGAAAGATAAATTTCCAATTTTTATATTTCCATTTCGTACAATATTCTCGTCACGAGACATAATCATATACTTTGTCTTCATGGGATTTACTTCCAAACTTATGTCTTTACTTGCTTCAAGTAAAATTCCCGTATTTTCCCTAATCGTTTGTGGATTTTCTCCTAACATATTCACGTCATCCGCATAGACAAGCAGCTGATGCAACCCGTTCAGTTCCAAACCCTCTCTGTTATCAAATTGTATATTTATTGTGTATAATTACTATTTGTGCACATGTTACTTTTAATTATTAAATTTATGTAGTATTTTGTGAACTATTCATAATGAATACAAAGGTCCACTATACCAACTGAAGAAAGTACTGTCCAAGGAAGGCTTCCAAGCAAGACAACACAAAAACTGTCAAATATTCACTCCATGGGTGTGAAATGAATCAATGACCTAGATCTGTGGCTACTGCACAACACAGATAATCACGTTACAACAATGGCAGCCAGGTGTGTAACAAACAATCCTATTAAACCACGGCCTATTGGGAGTTGGTGAGATGTTGGTACGGAAACACAATGGGGCTATGACAATGACAACGGCAGTCTCTCACAGGATCTGTCGGATATCGAACTTCAGCCCGCAGTGGTAAGAGCCCCGAGCTCCGAGTCCGTCCATAAGAAACAAAACTGAGTTTGTGTATCCCTGTTTCCAGGACGAGGCAGAGGAAAAGGCTTGTATGGGCCAAGTGTTGATCCCGAAGAACCGTCCGCTTATATGCGCCAATACGGGCTGCAGGCCACGTAGCACGCTTCTCTAGCACAAATTCCTTTCTGTAGGGTCTGCTTCCTAATCTGGCGGAAGGGAGACACGCGCTAGTACAGGCCGGACCTATCCAACTGGTCGCACAGCGTGGCAAGCATCTTATTCCACTTCGCAGCTAGACTTATTACACTGAGATAAACTAAATAAGTAGTCCTGATGAGTTCATTACTGTGCAAGTATTAAAATAACATTATTATTATTATTATTATTATTACTACATTTCGCTAATCATGTATATCTAGAAATTTAAACCTATTATTATTATTATTATTATTATTATTATTATTATTATTATTATTATTACTACTACTACTACTACTACTACTACTACTACTACTACTACTACTACTACTACTACTACATTTCGCTAATCATGTATATTTAGAAATTTAAACCTATTATGTATTATTATTATTACTATTATTATTATTATTATTATTATTATTATCATTATTACATTTCGCTAATCATGTATATCTAGAAATTTAAACCTATTATGTATTATTAATACTATTATTATTAATATTATTATTACATTTCGCTAATCATGTATATCTAGAAATTTAAACCTATTATGTATTATTATTACTATTATTATTATTATTATTATTATTATTATTATTATTATTATTACTACCACTACATTTCGCTAATCATGTATATTTAGAAATTTAAACCTATTATGTATTATTATTATTACTATTATTATTATTATTATTATTATTATTATTAATATTATTATTACATTTCGCTAATCATGTATATCTAGAAATTTAAACCTATTATGTATTATTATTACTATTATTATTATTATTAATATTATTATTGCATTTCGCTAATCATGTATATCTAGAAATTTAAACCTATTATGTATTATTAGTACTATTATTATTATTATTATTATTATTATTATTATTATTATTATTATTATTATTACTACTACATTTCGCTAATCATGTATATTTAGAAATTTAAACCTATTATGTATTATTATTATAATTATTATTATTATTATTATTATTATTATTATTACATTTCACTAATCATGTATATCTAGAAAATTAAACCTATTATTATTATTATTATTATTATTATTATTATTATTATTATTACTACATTTCGCTAATCATGTATATCTAGAAATTTAAACCTATTATGTATTATTATTACTATTATTATTATTATTATTATTATTATTATTATTATTATTATTATTACTACTACTACTACATTTCGTTAATCATGCATATCTAGAAATTTAAACCTATTATGTATTATTATTATTATTATTATTATTATTATTATTATTATTATTATTATTATTACATTTCGCTAATCATGTATATCTAGAAATTTAAACCCATTATGTGTTATTATTATTATTACTATTATTATCATAATTATTCACATAGAATTTATTTAAAATTAAAACGTTAAAAATGTTAAATAATATTAATAGAGCCCGGACGTTTAGGCATTTATAACTAGGGACCGGATTTTTATGTAATTACATATTATATTCCTTTCAACCTAACCGTATATAAATAACAAATCTTTGCGAATCTTGTAATTACCATTACTTACTTACTGGCTTTTAAGGAACCCGGAGGTTCATTGCCGCCCTCACATAAGCCCGCCATTGGTCCCTATCCTGTGCAAGATTAATCCAGTCTCTATCATCATATCCCACCTCCCTCAACTCCATTTTAATATTATCTTCCCATCTACGTCTCGGCCTCCCTAAACGTCTTTTCCCCTCCGGCCTCCCAACTAACACTCTATATGCATTTCTGGATTCGCCCATACGTCCTACATGCCCTGCCCTTCTCAAACGTCTGGATTTAATGTTCCTAATTATGTCAGGTGAAGAATACAATATGTGCAGTTCTGTGTTGTGTAACTTTGTCCATTCTCCTGTAACTTCATCCCTCTTAGCCCCGAATATTTTCCTAAGCACCTTATTATCAAACACCCTTAATCTCTGTTCCTCTCTCAAAGTGAGAGTCCAAGTTTCACAACCATACAGAACAACCGGTAATATAACTGTTTTATAAATTATAACTTTCAGATTTTTCGATAGCAGACTGGATGACAAAAGTTTCTCAATGTAATTACCATTAATATATTAAAATTTGACACTACATATTTACCCTATATTACATATTATGGCTTGGTATTACATAAATCTACATATTTAGGAGTTTTATTCATTTTTACTCCTCTAAAAGGAAAAGGAAAAAAAAAAAAAAACTTCTGCTGGGGAAGTTTACAATTTGAAATACACAGATTTAAAAAGCCTTAGTACCTATCCAAGAAAGGATATATTTCGGGACGAAACATAACGTCCTTAGTTCCAGAAAGTAATAGGGGCACTCACCCCATACAGCCCACTGTAAATATGAGTGACAAAAGGCAATCTTTCTCATACAACTACCGTGTATTGTAAAATCACTCAGAAAGTAGCGTTGCCTTCATGCAGTGGAGTGGGACGAGGACGACATGATTTGTCTCGAACTATAATTGTTCTGCACACGTCTTAACAAGCCGTTCCCATGCAATTTGCAACCTTACCCACCCTCTTCCTAATCCTTCCATGGAAAACCCGTGTCAAGTCTGACATGAGCCGCAATAAAGTAGCCGACTTTTGAAAAGAAGCTGGAGTAAAGGAAGAAACTGGAAAGATGTTGAAAGATTAAAATAAATAACTTTTCAGGTTATCGCTTGACCTCTTCACTTTAAATTTAGTAGACCTATACGGAAATGGGATTTTCCGAGCAATTAGAAAGTATGGTTCTCGGCTGGAATAATCCTACCCTTCTGAATGAGACTGGAATGTCACTTTTCAAACAACAGTTTCTAACTGCCTATAGTTTGAGGTTTTAGTAGGTACTTTGTTTCTTACAGGGAGCAGCTAAAATGCATGTAACTAACTAAAATGGCCCCTGTATCTTCAACCCTAAGACAAAAATAAGATCATGAATTGCAATGGACGAAGCTTTCACTACAGATGGAAAAATAGTAATGTGTCAGGTGTGCAGTAAAAAATTCGGGTGCTCTATGAAATCACAACTGGAGAGTCTTACCTATCCTATACCTGTCAGATATTGAGAGGCCTATTAAATATTTTCATGATTTTAAATATTTTGCTACATATTCAGCTTATTTTTCTTACATAAATATGTACATATTTCACACCTTGATATTACATAAAAATCCGGTCCCTATTTATAACAGTTAAAATAAGTAGGCAAAAAAAAAAGGCACAATAAATTTTGGAAAAAAAAAAGACAGTATAAATTTTTAAAAGGCATAATATATTTTAGCAATAAATTTAAATGATATCAGCAATTGTTACGAAGGAGTGTGATTTTCTTTAGATACAATACACATGGAATTAGGAGATGTAGATGTGGAAGTAGGATTTCACACTTTATTTAGTACAATGGATTCATGCTCATCGATTTACGTGGAAACAGTTGGCGACACTGACTAAACAAAAGAACGACCATGCGATAAATTTATAGTGATATATCGTGCTGCAAAAATTATCGGATGTATGACTGTGATTGTTTGGAATTCAAAATTGCATTACATTTCATTGACCGAAAATGGAATGACGTCATATAAACGAAATAGTCATATTAATTTGCTTTTGGAATTACCATTACGATATTTTCCACGCAAGAATAAAATTGAACTAAGGCATTATAAATTTTAAAAAGGCATAATATATTTTAGCAATAAATTTAAATGAAGGAGTGTGATTTTCTTTAGATACAATAGACATGGAATTAGAAGATGAAGATGTAGAAGTAGGATTTCGCATTTTATTTAGTACAATGGATTCATGCTCATCGATTTACGAGGAAACAGTTGGCGGCACTGACTAAACAAAACAACTGATAAATTTATAGTGACTATTACACTCTTACTACGTCATACTACTTTTGACCAATAAAACGGTACGAAAGGACGTATTTCAACCAATCATGGCTGCTTATCGCACATTTTTATCGCGTCCCTAGCATTTGTTTAATTTTATCGCGTCCCTAGCATTTGTTTCTTTGTTTGCCAACATTTGAAACTGCGCTGGTCTGGACGTCAAAAAAAAAAAAAAAATATATATATATATATATATAATTACAAACCACTCCAGTCGATGCACAGCAGTTTCAAATATGACTCGCATTGGCATTCAAGAACAAGAATTAATAAAAATCACTGATCATACCTATGCATCTTCTGAAATCCGATTTACAAATAAATGAAGAGCACCATTCGGAAATCCTGAATAAGTTGAATACACCATGTAGGCCTAAATCAACGAGTTCCACTTCTATTATGCACACGTCCAATATAACATCAATTGAACCACCAACCACATTCAAATTTGAAAATTGTACATTTAATAATTATTCCTTTTAAAATTATTCATTCGGAAATTCTGAATAAGTTGAATACAACATGTAGGCCTAAATCAACGAGTTCCACTTCTATTACGCACACGTCCAATATAACATCAATTGAACCACCAACCACATTCAAATTTGAAAATTGTACATTCAATAATTATTCCTTTTAAAATTATTCATGTTTATTTTTTATGTCATCGTTGTTAATTAAAACTTTTCTAACACTTGTGTATATTAGTTAGGTTATGTTATAGCTTCTGCTCTGAGAGGATAAAAAGAACTTCTGCTATATGATATTATGGATAGTCACGTATCAGAGATTGTTTAATATTAAGATTTATTGAATAGTAATCATTACAGTGTCTGTATAAAGACACTACTGCCATCTACCATGCATCTAGCGTAATATTTGTAATGTTAAGATGGTACAATAATACATTTGAAGACAGTTGTATTTTCGTGTCAGTTAATATTTTATTGTATTGGAGTACTTCGTTACTTCTAATCTTTATATACTTTCTTCTAATCGTGTAATAGTCAATTAAATCCCACACGAGTTTTGATTTTCTCTAGATAAATCTGCTCGTGTTCCACTCGCAGATTTATCGATAAAATCAAAACGTCTAGTGAGATTACTGTTGATAAACCGTGCTGCAGAAATTATCGCGATGTATGACTGTGATTGTTTGGAATTCAAAATTTCATTACATTTCATTAGCCGAAAATGGAATGACGTCATATAAACGAAATAGTCATAGAAATTTGCCTTTGGAATTACTACACGATATTTTCCACGCAAGAATAAAATTGAACTATTGAACGAGTTTACATACCGTATCTTGCAGCAAATTTTTATCTTTCGGATTCTCTGTATGTTGTAAGACAGCCAAGCCTTCTCACAGCTCGTAGCTGTCACATTGTTAGCACGAAGCACTCTGAATGGACGAATTACAATCGTCAGGAAACCGACTAACGTCACGTCTGCACGAGTCGAGTGTCCTTTAGCTCCAACTTCATTTTCGCTGTTAATTATGACTGAACCTAAGAGGAGACTTCCCTCTACCATTAATAAAAGAATTAGATTAAATTAATCTGAACCATTTAGGAAGGTGAAAATGGAACATTCAAATGTATACTCGACTTACTGCTTCGATCTAAATTATTCGTACGTACTCTTGGACCAGTTATAGAATAAGTTCAGAACAATAATAATCAGAAGAGTTACCAGTGTCATTATATGGAATAACAAAATAACGAAAATGCGAAATATGCAATTCCATTTCCTTAACGTTTAATGAAAAATTAAAGAGTAGGTCTATATAAACGGAATCATAAAGTTCAGAAGGAAAATGTTATACCACTCAAATAATAATTTAAAAAATACTGAGAATTATGAGTGAGAAAATGATTATGGAGACTATTAAAAAACGAAATTTATTATGGTATGGACACGCAAAAAAAAAACATGACAAACTATTTTTTGGAAGCTCGATCGAAAAAGAATATTTTATAATTAAGTGAAATATAGTTTAAAATTGTCTATTTCAAATTGATAATCACTGATACACTGAGTATTTTTAAAAGTAAATACTGCATTAAATTTAAAACCAATTTAGTTCCCACTCAAAAAGAATAATTTTGTTGTCAATACCTGGATTTGAATGACCAATGTTTAATTAATACAAGAAAACAAGTTGTAGAGTTATTTGTTGTTATATTTTATAACCAGTAAATATAGCTAAGTGGCGAAAAAGTATATAAATGCTGTACAACCACTTAAATCTTTATCTTGATAAATATTTAAAAATGTATGAGCCTACCTATGCTTGGAATAACAAAATAACGAAAAACACGAAAATTTGAAATATGCAATTCCATTTTCTTAAACTTTAATGAAAAATTAAAGAGTAAGTCTATATAAACGGAATCATAAAGTTCGAAAGGAATATGTTATACCACTTTAAAACGATAATTAAAAATAACAATACTGAAAATTATGAGTGAAAAAATGATTATAGAGACTATAAAGAAAAACGAAATTTATTATGGTGTGATCACGAAAAAAAAAAAAAAAAAAAAAAAAAAACTATCTTTAGAGGCTCGATCGAAAAATAATATTTTATAATTAAGTGAAATATAGTATAAAATTTTCTTTTTTTAAATTGACAATCACCGATACATTGTGTATGCAAGTCTGTATTTTTAAAAGTAAATACAGCATAAAATTTAAAACCAATTTAGTTCCCATTGATTGTTAATTCGAAAAAAATAATTTTGTAGTCAATATCTGGATTTGAATGACTAATGTTTCATTAATACAAGAAAACAAGTTGTAGAGTTATTTGTTATTATATTTTATTATAAGTAAATATAAGTGAGGAAAAATTATATAAATGCAATACAACCACTTAAATCTTTATCTTGATAAATATTTAAAAATGCTTCGAATAACAAAATAACAAAAACACGAAAATTCGAAATATGCAATTTCATTTCCTTAACCTTTAATGAAAAATTAAAGAGTAGGTCTATATAAACGGAATCATAAAGTTCGGAAGGAATATGTTATACCACTTAAACAATAATTAAAAATAATAATACTGAGAATTATGAATGAAAAATGATTATGGAGACTTCAAAAAAAAACTAAATTTATTATGGTATGGTCCCGCAAAAAAAAAAAACCATGACAAACTATTTTTTAGAAACTCGATCGAAAAAGAATATTTTATAATTAAGTGAAATATAGTATAATATTCTCTTTTTTTAAATTGACAATCACTGATAAATTGTGTACGCAAGTCTGTATTTTTCTATATAAACGGAATCATAAAGTTCGGAAGGAATATGTTATACCACTTAAACAATAATTAAAAATAATAATATTGAGAATTATGAATGAAAAATGATTATGGAGACTTAAAAAAAAACTAAATTTATTATGGTATTGTCCCGCAAAAAAAAAAAAAAAAAAAAAAACGTGACAAACTATTTTTTAGAAACTCGATCGAAAAAGAATATTTTATAATTAAGTGAAATATAGTATAATATTCTCTTTTTTTAAATTGACAATCACTGATAAATTGTGTACGCAAGTCTGTATTTTTTAAATTAAATACAGCATAAAATTTAAAATCGATTTAGTTTCCATAGAAAACAATAATTTAGTAATCAATATCTGGATTTGAATGACTAATGTTTCATTAACACAAGAAAACAAGTTGTAGAGTTATTTGTTATTATATTTTATTACCAGTAAATATAAGTGAGGAAAAAGTATATAAATGCTACACAACCACTTAAATCTTTACCTTGATAAATATTTTAAAATGTATAGGCCTACCTATGCTTAAGTATATTCACAATCATTAGAATAATATTTCTGTACAGGACAGAATAAAAGCATGATTGAGGCTTACCTATATGAAATCGTGAGATAAAATAGAGAACAGAATAGCGTTGCAGCACTTACCTGAAACAAAAGAAATATTTATATAAGCATTCTCATAATTAAAACATTGATACACATCATTATATTAGATCGTCCGGAATTTTCCTATAAACGTTATACTCATTTGTCTTTGAGTTGCTAGGCAACAGACGGTTCGTTTGTATATGCTGTTCGTATTGTTTTGAAACACATTTCAAGAAACATTTCAAACGCGTGAAACAGCTATTTCATACAGAAATATTGATAAGTTGGTGCAATTCTTTCAGGAAAATTCACCCAAGAAAAATTAAAATGGTAAAATATCAAATACATCTTGCTAAAAGTTAAACAGAAAAAAGTTATTCGCCTCCATATATCACATAAATACTGTACATATACAGGGCGTTTCAGAAATACTTCGACAAACCTTGGGGGCATGTTACAACAAAACAAGAAAAAAAAAGTTCATATAAACATATGTCCGAAAATCCTTAGTTTTTAGTTATTAATGAAAGAACATAATGAAACATCTGTTACATATTATCAGCTTGGTAGAAAGTGTTGCAACTTTAATCAATTCAGAAACTCATAACAATGAAAGTGGAGGCAAGAGGAGAGCATTTTGAACATTTGTTATGAGTTTCTGAATTGATTAAAGCTGCAACACTTGCTGTCAAGTTGACAATATCTAACATGTTTCATTATGTTCTTTCATTAATAACTAAAAAAACTAAGGATTTTGTGACATTTTTATATTAACTTTTTCCTTGTTTTGGTGTGAGGAACATCCCACCAAGATTTTTCAAAGTATTTCTGAAACACCCTGCATACATTTGTACACTATGTTAGTTGGATATAATTATTTTACTAAATGTAAAGAAAAAAATCTCTCTCTCTCTCTCTCTCTCTCTCTCTCTCTCTCTCTCTCTCATCAAAGTAAAATGTAAAACTGGCAACTTTATGTCACATCTATCGCAAAAGACAAAATATTGAAATAAACAATTAAATTCTCATGTTAAATTAAATGCCTAATGAAAATATTAATCATAGAAAATATTTTATTTTCGGAATGTAATACCAAAGGTACAAAAATACATGTACATATTCAATGTAATGTATCATTTATATTTTCAAGAAAGATAATTTTGTCAATATGACATTTTGGCATCAAGCGAATCCCAAATCCAATTTTTTTTTAATTAATCGACTTAAAATATAACTGTTCTGTTTTCAGGATCCTTGTGGTCGCCCTCACTCGAAGGCTGACGATTTAAGCAAATCTTTCTCTCTAAATTCTGCAATTAAATCCTATACTACACAGATAATAACACGATGATCCATATACTGTATAAACACGATATGCAAAGTTATTTTATAAGTGAATAAATAAGATAGAATGAGACCAGACGCTTGTCTGACGTTGTCAAAAATAATTATACTACCAATAATAGACTTTTTAAAAATTTATTTCATTTTTCTATTTAGCTAGTTTGATACTCGGGAGGAAATTAAACAGAGAATAAATATGGGAAATGCCTGTTATTATTCGGTTGAGAAGCTTTTATCATCTAGTCTGCTGTCAAAAAATTTGAAAGTTAGAATTTGTAAAACAGTTATATTACCGGTTGTTCTTTATGGTTGTGAAACTTGGACTCTCACTTTGAGAGAGGAACATAGGTTAATGGTGTTTGAGAATAAGGTGCTCAGGAAAATATTTGGGGCTAAGAAGGATGAAGTTACACGAGAATGCAGAACTGCACGCATTGTATTCTTCAGCTGACATAATTTAGGAACATTAAATCCAGACGTTTGAGATGGGCAGGGCATGTAGCAAGTATGGGCGAATCCAGAAATGCATATAGAGAGTTAGTTGGGAAAACGGAGGGAAAAAGACCTCTAGGGAGGCCGAGACGTAGATGGGAAGATAATATTAAAATGGATTTGAGGGAGGTGGGATATGATGATAGAGACTGGATTAATCTTGCTCAGGATCGGGACCGATGGGCTTATGTGAGGGCGGCAATGAACCTGCGGGTTCCTTAAAATCCATTTGTAAGTAAGTAAGTAAGTAAGTAAGTAAGTAAGTAAGTAGACAAAGTGAGTACAAGTTAAAATTATACAACAAAAATGTTTCTAGTCGCTACTGTAAGAGTCAGACTCGTGTACGGTGTGGTCTTAGCCAATAATACAACATAAAATTTACAAGGACAGTTTACTAAATACAGTAATTAACTTAATTCAAACCTATAACTAACACACTAACACACAGTTAAGGGGAGAGGATGGTATTTCTTGGTGAAAAATGAGTAAATTAAAAAAAAAATTCTTTAAAATACTCTGTGACATGTGTGGAATGCATAGCACAATATTTTGTGGGTATTTGCGCACTTATCAGATGTTGAGACGCCATTTTTAAACTTCCTGCGTTATAGATTTTTAAATCACTCGCCCCCTTTTATTGTTGTTTCCGGTAAATTGAATTTTCAAAAAAAAAAAAAAAATCTTTAAAATACTCTTTGATATGTGTGGAATGCATTGCATAACATTTCGTGTGTGTATTTGTGCCCTTATGGGATGTTGAGACGCCATTTTTAAACTTCCTGCGCTATGGATTTTTATCGGTTTACGGTAACTTCATTTTTTTGCTACATTGCCAGACAAAAATGGATATAACGTCTGAACTATTAAAGATACATGCATGAAATTTATAACACACATTCTTTGGACTATTACGAAACTTTTCTCTGTAACAGAAGTTTGTCAATTGATTTCATTTTAAAACTACGTCCATTTGTTTGCAAGAAAGGAAATCAGAAAAGTATTATTAAATTTTAATTGTTTATTTTACAAACGTAGTGACTAATATCAAAATTCTGTTACAGACAGTTTGTAGAACATGCTTTTGCAAGTACATTGCAAAAACGGGATGAATCTACCTTTAAAATGGTTTAGATATATCGGTTATAGTAAAATCCTGCATTGGGTATATTTTTTTCAAATCTGGGCCCCAAATAATTTTTTTTTTCAAAATATTTATTTTTGGTTGAGTTGCTACAGCTATGAGCTCTCTAGATACAAAAAATTAATATTTTACACCAAATAGGAAAAAAGTTTTAAAAAATACCATCCTCTCCCCTTAATATAAATTGACAATCAGACAGAAGCCAATGATCTATACTAATAATAAACCTGTAGCCGAAATTTTTCTGGTAATTTTCTATTTTCCAAAAATAATTGGTCCTAACATATATAATTAACCACCCTGAAACCGAAAATCGCTTTTTTGAAATTTTTGTTTGTATGTCTGTCTGTCTGTCTGTCTGAATGTTTGTTACATTTTCACGCGGTAATGGCTGAAACGATTTCGATGAAAATTGGAATATAAATTAAGTTCGTTGTAACTTAGATTATAGGCTATATGGCACTCAAAATACGTTATTTAAAAGGGGGGGGTTATAAGGGGGCCTGAATTAAATAAATCGAAATATCTCGCTTATTATTGATTTTTGTGAAATATGTTACATAACAAAAGATTCTTTAAAAATTATTTCTGATAAGTTTCATTCTATGAAAAATTTTGATAGGACTGATATTTAATGAGATAAATGAGTTTTAAAATTAAAATAACTGCCATCTAAGGCAGTGTATTGAAATAAAAAACAAATGACTTCGTCTATAAGGGGCCTTGGACACAACAATCGAAAGCTATGAAACATAGCCTACAGACAATGTTTCTGTGCTTGCATGAAGTAATATCGGAAGCTAAATTAACCGATTTGTATAATTAATTATTATTTCATCATTGGAAAGTGTAGTTTCTCTGGATGGACATAATGCTATAATGTTATTACAGTAACTTGTGAGTGAATTGAGGACAGGTAAGATTAAAATAGCTTCTTATGCACAGAAAACTTGATAGGTTATTTTGTATCTTCATTTCCTGTATTTCTTATAATAATGTTTATGAACATATTCATTTTTATCTCAGAGAATTAACGAACAACGAGAGTGTATTGATTTAGTATGCAGTAATAGTACGTTAGCTTAGCAATCCATTATTTTATAATTCAAATTTTAACTATGCCCAATTGAATCGTGTTAAAATACATAAAATACATATGCAATAAATGAAATGCAAAAAATTGGGTAATGAGCCAAGCAGATTATGTTGCGCTGTTGTAAAAGTTGTTCCTCCTGAGATTCAAGAGCTCCCACAACAAATTAAAAACTTTCTAATTCGAGTACATCCGTTATCAACACACTTTTTCATAATATAATATATAATATAAACATAATAATAAATCTGTAGCCAAAATTTTTCTGTTGATTTTCGCTTTTCCAAAAATAATTGGTAATAACAATTACGAAACATGTTAAAGGAATTGTCATTGCACCAAATGAGTGGTCTCTGGATCAAAATGACCGCATTTTAATATTTTAAATACAATTTAAATTAAGTAACATATTAAACGATTTATCCTTCTATAAAACACGAATGTTCCCTGGATCAGATGTCCTATTTTAATTATGTAATTACTTTATATTTATTTCTAACGGGTGCAGCGGAGCGCACGGGTACGGCTAGTATTCAATATAAACATGATTATAGTCGACAGAAAAAATACACACATTTGTTAATATTATATTATCATGAATAATTTTATTATAAAGTCTTGGGCCGAAACTAACAATTAACATTATGTTATGAATTCAATTAACCTCACTTCAAGGTAGCAGAGGAACACGAAGCAGATGGGTCTGTGTTTCGTTTAAATTTCATCCTGCTGAAGCAGAACTCTTCCTCGGCATTGCCTGTACACTGCGCTGTTGCGGTCATGAACAACAAACAGGCCGCACACTACATTGTTTAATACAGTGTACACGGCCTGCAATTTGTAAATGGCTCCGCGCGCGCTCGCAGCAGCGAGAGAGGGGTATAGTTGTGTTAAACGTTACAAGATACCGACTGCAGCGGTCGGATTTCCGTCAGGAAAAACTAGTAATTCCTGCTCTGCATGAATTGCTTCCACTTCAACAGAAACCTCACGAGGATGAACCCGCAGATAATCAAGCTACCTACGCTGCTCAGAAAGCGGTGCAGACTTATTAAAAATCTCTACGGAACATCTCAAAATATACATTTTCTGCAATGTGATGGAAACATAAAATATTTAGGCCCGATTGTATAAACCATTTAATCTTAGATCAGAGGTTAAATTGATCCTTGTTTCAGCTGAACTTGGAATTTTGTGTTGTATAAAGTCTAATCTGAGATTAATTTGTCTCAAACTAAAGTCAACTTTGACTGAAGAAATTTCTCCGATTAAGTTAGATGATCCAAGTTCAGTTATTTCTTTTCTGTTTGAAACATACGAGTGACAGATTGTGCAAATAAAATATCCATTATTATTAAAATTAATAGATATGTTAGGTACATTTATATATATTTCTTTCAATTTCTTGCCTTAATACACAAACATTCTTATATTTTATAAGGCTCTATCGTGTTCAGCAGTATCAAATAACATAACCTATAATTATATTATGTTTATAACAACCATTAATTATTAATGGATATGATAGGTACATTCATAAATGTTCAATTAACTGTATTACTAAAAGAAAATTGTCGTTTTATAAAGCTTTATTATGTTTAGCAGTATCAAACACCATAACATGATAACAACTTGGAGAACAGTCAACCTACTTATTGTCCGCCATTATTTACATTGCAAAAAAAAAAACAGTGTCTCCAACAGAGTGTAATACGGAAAGTCGCCAAAAAGTACTTGTAAAGTCGCTAGATTTCTCATTATCAACAAAGAAAGATTAAATTTTGTCACTATGGTGTGCTAAAAAGGTCACTAAATCCCTATTTAAGCAATATAAAAGTTAAAAGAAATTGTTGTTGAAAAAGAGTTAAAGTCGCTAGATTGGCAACACTGAACAAACCTGTATAACATGGTCCGCGCATCACGTATTTCACCTGTTTATGCGATGTTGCCAAATCCTTTTCACGTGAACAGTGATTGCATTTGAACCAAGGTAATTTGATCGCAGAAAAGTTTTGTACAATACAAGAAGTGTCTGAACTCGGTTTACTTTTCGATCTTCGATCAAAGTTGATCTTTAGTCAGGGAGTTTTATACAATTGGGCCTTAGTAGGCCTATACAGAGTGTGAATAGCGTTTCAGGCGGTTTGGTCTCTCATTTTAGGTCACAAATCTTTTCGGCCAATAAGACATTTCGGTCAATACTATAATCTTTTCGCTGTAAGAAAAATCCTAATGTAAACAATAGCACGTGACTGAAGTGAGGCTTCATTGGCCACTGTTTGGCGCCATAGATTCTCAGTACATGTTCCCGCCTACTGTTGTACATTCTGTTTCATGTTAAACATTTCCCGTTACTCGTCAAGTAGACCTAACCTCACTACTGTGCATTCGTTTGCTCAGGAAACATTTACTTTATAATTATTGTAATTAAAACTCACTTAACTTATTATATACATTTAAGACTATTTGTTTTTCTCCGCTTTTGAGAGGGTTTCCATTCTTATGTTTAATAACCACACACACCGAGGATGCAGAAGCCATACTTCAGTACCACGTGCTTACTGAACAACTACGAGCTCAAGTGACGCCAGCTTGTTACAAGAACAGACTACCTCAGTATTACGTTGGTATTCATCCGCGTTCATAGTACATAACAAAATATAAAAGTAGCTTTTCTTTTACATAGCGTTTTACATATGAGTGAAGTTAAATGTTTAATCGTATTTAACAACTAGAATTCAATTTTTTATTTTCAAATAATACAAGATTGTGGTTTCCAAATACGAACTATATTCTCCTGCGTCATGTGAGTGATTCGTCTGGGAGCCAATCACGGGTTTGACAGCCACGTGCTTGTGTTTACATTAGGATTTTTCTTACAGCGAAAACAGTATACATTACTAGAGACCGGATTCTTATGTAATTACATATGGCATTCCCTTACTTGTAGGCTACTGAAAATGACAAATGTCGGCGATTTATGGTTCTGATATGGTTATAGTTGAGTTTCATTTTACATATTCTTACATATTCTTAGTAATATTACATATTTTTCATATTATGCAAAAAATGTAACATTTTTATACATATCTAGGCAATTATTGAGATTTTAATTTTTTTTCATATATACTTGGACATATCTTAACGTCCCTGTCCCATTACTCCGACTAGAGGGCCGCCTTTTGTTCTCACTATAGTACACGATGCTGGTAAAGAGGGAGGGCTCGGAAACTGACGTCGTTATATTTTGTTCACAACTATAGAAAATACTTCAATTTCTAAAGCTGGCTTAAGACAATAGTTCTTTTATAAATAAAAAAAAACAAACAAAACTATACTAAAAGCCAGGTTATGAACCGACTAAACAGGAAGTAGATGGCAGGGCGAGAGGAAAGTGCGGGTTAGAGGGGTAGTCTGTGCAGCGATGCCGCGTTGAGTGTGGCGGGTTGGAGGGGAAAAGGAGAACGGAGCTTTTCATTGGACTTCACGTGAAAATGTCGTCTGCTAACGCAACGGAATCACGGCAACAGTGTAGCCAAACTTCCCAGTTCATTTGCAATACCACGTGCATTACGAGTCGCATTTCGTACCAGCGTCATTAGCTCGTGCTTTCTTAAAAACAGTAATTTTAATTACTAATATTGTTGATAGTGTTATCGAGAACTATAGACAGTAGTTATTTTAAACATATCGGTGACAAACGCTGAACATGCCTTGAATCTCGCGCCACTATGTGGCAATAGAGCTCAGAAAGAGAGCAACAGAACGTTGCTTCCGGTTTAGTCGGTTCAAAACCTGGCTTTTAGTATAGAGGCCGGATTCTTATGTAATTACATATTGCATTACTTTACTTGCAGACTGCTGAAAATGACAAATGTTGGCGATTTGTGGTTCTGATATGGTTATAGTTGAGTTTCATTTGTCATATTTTTACATATTCTTAGTAATATTACATATTTTTCATATTATGCAAAGAATGTAACATTTTTATACATATCTAGGCAATTATTGAGTTTTTAATTTTTTTTAATTCTTTTTATTTTTCAGAGTAAATAACTGTTCTTTTTTTCATATACTGTATACTTGGAAATATGTCTTGACGTCCCTGTCCCATCGCACTGCTTGGAGGGCCGCTTTTTGTTCTCACTATAGTACACGATGCTGGTAAAGAGGGAGGGCTCGGAACTGACGTCGTTATGTTTTGTTCACAACTATAGAAAATACTTCAATTTCTAAAGCTGGCTTAAGACAATAGTTCGTTTATAAATAAAAAAAACCAAACAAAACTAGGCCATTTAACTATGTTACAGATTGAAAGTAGGCTATTAGCGAGGGGTTTGTGAGTCAAAGAAAAATATTTTTCTAGGAAATCTTAAGGCAAAAAAAAAAAAAAAAAAAAAAAAAAAAAAAAAAAAAAAAAAAAAAAAAACATAAATTATGACAGAGATAAGTTGTATTTGCAAACTATACAATGAGGTGGAAATGGCAAGTCACTTTCCAGGTTATATCCTCCCACTTCAACTGACCAGTTAAATTGTGATTTTTTGTGAATTTAATGCATTAATTTAATAGTGACTTTAAATTACATATTTCATTAATATTACATATTTAATTACATAACTATTTCCCCGATATTTACTACATTTTTATGTACATATTTCGCACTTTCATATTACATAAAAATCCGGGGCCCACACATTACGGTACAACGATACTCGAGTAATGCGACGTTTCGGTATCATGGACATAATGGACATCCGATTGTATTGGTTGTATCGTCGCAGTATCCATCATCCGATTTCAATGTCTGTATCCTAGGAATGTACATCATTCGTATTCGGTTTAGAATCACTTTAATTCTCATTTCGTCACTACTTAGTTATAACAAATTTACTACAGTGAAAATTGCACCCAACCGAGAGCATAAAGGTTTCACGCAATTGCAGGGATCTTAAGAATCCCATCACTTTTTAGGTTCATTAACTTAATAGATCCTGCTTACTGTATCCCGCAGTTTTTGGTGCACAGCAACGAACATTCGCCTACTTAAAATCTATGTATTTGGAAATGTTTGGCAATAGAACGCCCTACCCCTTGCGTAGGTATATATTAAATAAATATCAACTAATTCAGCAACAGTGAATCATTGCATTACCTATGTCAAATATTGGCGATTGAGCTTCCTGCAAGATTAACAATCCGAAAACAACACAAAAAATCGACAGAGAATCAAAGACGAAACGTACCAATGCTAACATTGTGTGCACAATAAATGCCGCCAAGAGAGCACTCGCCACGTGGGAACGGTAAGTTTGGCAACTCAACCTTTGTTACCATAGCAACAGGTCTAACACGCTATGTGACATTCACTTGTTTTTCCGATCGCAACGCTCCTGTCATGCCCCATCTTAAAAAAAAAATATCTATAAAATGAGCTGTATAAAATATTCGAACAGAATGCAGTATGTCCAATCAGTGCGCACACTGTTAACATAAATCTTGTTACTAATGTATTTCCTATTTATGGGTATCATCGAACAATCTATTGTCGAAAGAGGTTCTACCAAACCACAGAAGATAGTTTTATATACGAATACTGCATACAATATTCCGAAACAGTGAGCAAACCCGCAACAGACATGTTGTTACTATTGCATTTCCTATTTATAGGAACTGTCAAACAATTGTCGAAGAAGTTGTAGGCACCACAAAAAGCAAGGCAGAAGACCCCGGGGATCGAAAGCGAACTCTCTATTTGCAATCCATTTGCATGTTTTGTCTGGGCTATTTTCCCGGATGTACAGAGTTAAGTTTTATGCAAGAGTGTCCAGTGTTCCGCAACCGGTGTGCCTCCACAAGGTGAAAGGTGTGACGCGAACTTTTACCTATTATTGTATGAAATTAATTAAAATTAAATAATTCCTCTCTCTGCTGACACATTCAGCCGCCTAGTTAGTGACATGTCCAGTGACATCCAAGACATTATGAAGGAAAAAATAAAGAGGTCCACCGACATTAGCGGTCACGCACAACTTCTTTCCTAAATTCGGTACATTCATGGGGATGTAATTTCATTTTTTTTTTTTCGCGCAAAGAACTGCCCGAGCGAAGAAATATTTCGTATAACTAATGAATATGTGATCCGTTATCAATTAACATGGGAGGATTGCGTTAGCGTTTTACAGATGCGGCCGCTTCTATGAAAGGACTCGTGGCTAAAGTACGTGAAGTATATCATAACATACGGAGCAACCATTGTCTCATTCACCGCGAAGCCATTGTTGCAAAGCCTTTGCCATCTCCTCTGAAAATTGTGTTCCACGAAGTAGTAAAAGTTAATATGTTATTGTCATTTTCAACGCCTATATGTGTGAACTGAGCTTCTCGACGTTAACTGAAATTAAAACATTAAACAGGGAGACTCAAATCCATCGATGAAGAAATGAGGCTTGCACTGTCAACAATTCCGCCGCGGATCAGCCACCTTTGTGCAGCTAAGCAGGCCCAAGTATCACATTGAAGATATAAGTAAAGTTATTTACTTTAATATTTGTGGGGGGGGGGGAGATTTTTTTTGGTCAATCTAGAGCATCCAACAGCCACTGGACGAATATTGCACACTTTCATCACTGTCAATGTCGTGCTATAAACTAATTTTCAATACTTTTATCATAACCACAACACATTTCAAATCTTATTGTACCATATACAGGGCATATCAAAAGTCCGGTAACACTTTCAATATTTTATTACACAAAAACTACATATGATAGCACTTTCAAACACACGTCAGTTTAAAGTCAAACTCTCAAACTTCTGTTTACACCTTACAGACATTCAATGTGTGAACCACGAGTGACTCAAACGATAATCAAACTCTTCCCATACCCTTTTCAACATATCCTCTGTGACCGTGGCGGCAGCTTCTCGAATTCTAGTTTTTAGTTCCTCTAAATCACGTGGGAAAGACGGTACAAACATACGGTCAATTAGGTACCATCATAGAAAAAAGTCACATAGTCATATCGGGTGACCTTGGTGGCCATGTCATGAAACATCTGTCCCTTACTCCAGCAGGTCCTATCCAACGATCATACATCTCCGGATTCAGGTAAGCACGAATTGCATTGTGGAAATTGTGTAGTATAGAATTATTACTACATTAACACATTAAGTATATCATGAAACATGTGACATGTAATTATTATGAAAGTCGCTATATTCTTCTTAGAATTAGTACGATCCACTTCCACTAGATAGCAACCGACACGATTGGCAGAGCCGGCAATACTTGAAAACGAAATGATACTAAATGTGAGGAATGTTACTACAGGTGTGTAGTATTATGTAACAGGTTAGGTTAGGTTTCATTAGCTGTGTATTATGTGACAGGTTAGGTTAGGTTTCATTAGGTGTGTAGTATTATGAGACAGGTTAGGTTAGGTTTGATTAGATGTGTAGCATTTTTACTATGTTGGCGACACTGAAACCCAATGTTACATTAAAGAAATATGGCGGTATTCTTCGTTCATGAACGATGATTTTCGTATATAAGGTAAATATTCAGGGCGAGCTGGGTGGGCTTACAGCTCTCCAAGTGATAACATCAATTTCTACTAATCAATACTATAAATCCAAAGCA